>NC_090875.1:20191565-20221565 GCF_036669935.1 Montipora foliosa
GCATCACACGGTTTAGCCCACGGAACACACTTAAAATTCACTGCGAAACGGTTTTAAATTCAATTCCCCGTTCTACGACAACTCGGGTGAGTCCGCGACCTAACACAGTGGCGAAGCATATTTGAAAACTGCTGTCTGCCTTCTGCTCCTCTGCTCTAGTCAGGGCGATTTTGTCTTTCACGATCTTTCCCATGCAGTGGATGTGACAACACATTCAGCATTCAGTATTTTAGCATAGGTTGAAAGATCCGTATAACTCAATCAGGTTCACGTTGTCAGTGACTTCCCAGTGTAAAACTGATTGAGTTATACGGATTTTTGTAGCTAGTGCACTGCACTATCACAAATGAGCCCCAAATGAGCCCGAAAATGATGATGAATTATAAAGCAGCTGCTATTTACAAAACTATAGAATTACCTGGTGATAAATAACCTCGTTTAGAGAGTGAATTTTTTACTTTGGTCAACCTCAATAGTTGGGCGATTATGAACTTTGTCTTGAATTCCCACATTTCTTTTCAAACTTTATAACACTTAAAAAAAGCCAAACTAACAAAAACAAAAACTTGGTGTCTTGCTATCATTTTGACGCAGATGTATCCTTTTTTCGCGCTCGGAGTTGTTAGTAAACACACAAGGTAACTTGATCACGGCGGCCGCTGAATTCGATGTCACTTTCGATTGTGCGATTTACTTGTGCAGCCAAAAGTGCAATAGAAAAATTGAACGTAGGAAAAATCTCCTAAAATGTTTTTCGCTGATGGTAGCTTTATATATTCGCGGTTCAAAGTTTATGTCTTCATGTCGCAAATTTTGTTGCTGACGGCAAAATATTTTATTCTCGATCGACACTTCCTGAAAACTTCCTTCTGCTCTTCCTGAAAGCTGTGTATCAATATTTATTTACTTTTGCATCAATATTTGTTTTTCATAAAGCAGTCTAACAAAATCTGTGCCTTGCTTAGCTCGCATTCTTGAGCGTTAAAATAGAAATTTCGGTCCTATGTTTCTAAGAGCAAGTCGTATATTTTGAGGTCTCCCATCCAGATACTCACCCCGCCGGACAGGCAATTTTAATTCAGTGAAGTTTTGTTTTGTCTTGCAGAGCTGTCAGACTCTCAGAGTACACGCTTAAATCTGTGGTGAAAAAGAAGTTGTAAGGGAACTTGAAAATGATCAACATGTCAGCCTCAAAGCCAATGTTTCTCAATTGCCTTTTATTTTCTTCAATCTTTCTGGGTTTAGTATTTTACTAGTAACCACATGTCTTCTCAGGGCGCTATTTACCTAAGACATCTATCATGGCACTATAATGATATACGGTACCAAAACAATATCGTGTACTAATAGAGTTACATATTACGCAAAGACAACTTGAATCTCCTGGACACCACAACGCAGCTCAGTTGACAGTTATGATACTAAGTGCTGTGCACTACCACACATACGCAATGCGTGCCTATTTTTTTCCGTTGGAATCAGTGATCCGGAATTTCTCGAAAAACTGAAACGACTGAATGCCCCTATTCGCTGAAGACATAAAGCGATTTTTAAGAGCGGAAATCATCGATGATATAATAAAGTTTCCGAGCCATCCTAATAATACTCTTGTTTACCCGTATAGTTGTGAATGAACTTATCGACAACGCAACGCCTACTTAGATCTTACTAAAACACAGCTCCAGTCAGGACGATTACCGGCTGACGTATTGATCTTAGCCTTTCTCGATCATTCATCTCGCTTGGTGTTCATCATCAATTTGAGAAAGAGAAAGAGAATTTCTGACAAACCTGAAACCAAATCGCTACTGATATCTTACTATACGTTCAGTTTTGGCAGCTCCATTGATGGAGGTTCTTGAAATAAGGTAGAAATTCGGGATTATTTCGTCTTTTTACGCTCAATTGAAGCTGCAGAATAAGCTAGTACACTCCATAAAGTGCACTTCTCAAGTGACGATGCAGGAAAGAAACGAACCCCTTTTTTCGTAAATCGATCGATAGGTTGCTGAGGAGAGAACATAACCCGCTGAATTCCGGGACTGGCAAGGTGAAACTGTGGTTTCGTTAGCTTCTCGCATATATCGAAACAAACCACTGTAATGATAATGAGTACCAAGTCTGAACCTTCTCTAGATCCAAAGAATTTTACCTTCCAGTGTGATCTCTTCCTATAACTCCTGATAGGTCTGATATATGAGGAGAGGCGCTGCCTTTCTGAATCTCTTCTTCGGCACCAATGACAAAGGGTGTGAATGATAGCTGGTTTACACCGGTTAATATGTGGAAACTGAAAACGGGTAATTCAAACCGGTGGTAACTGGTTTCGACCGGTTTAGATGTAAACAAAAGTTCAACGGAGGGTCTTCGGCTATTGGTCGAATGGCAAAGGGAGGAATGCGAAAAGAGAGGAACCGGGAATCAGTAGATTTTAAAATAGTCCACTCATGATTTACAGAAACGACAACTGCATCAGCCTTACGGCCTACAAAGAACCCACTATAATTCACCACAGAACGGTTTTGCATTAAATTCTCCTAAATTCGAAGCAATTATCTTTGACTTTTCTCGATCTATTTACCGAACCCATGTGTAATCAGCTGTAAAAATAGGTACGCAATGCGTACATGTGTGGGCTTTGCTGCTTTACTCAAAGGTCAACCACACTTGCATCGCATCCGCTCATCCTTTCGCTGATACTCCTCCCCTACTTTGTACATTGTACTCTTAACCTATCCATCAAAATGTTCTTTATGTAGACTGTGGACCCCTCTAATATTGGTTTGTTTCCAAGTAAATCTGCCAAGACCTCCTATCAACATAAATTATGTTAGTAAATAAAAATGTGTATGTAAATAAAATTCATTACAAAATTCCCACAATTTAAATAGTTTAAATATTTAATTCTGATCGTCAACCCGGTGTTTGAAAATAGAAGTGACTGAAAAAGTTACTCTGAATCGGATAAATATAATTCAGAGTCAAAAAAAAGAGTCAGAATATATATATACTATTTATATACTATATACATATACTAGCTGCCTTATCCCAAAAGCTCCACCCAGCTGCCCCAGAGTGGCAAGGCATAATCCATGGGCATGACCACGAGCTACAATGTTATTACAAATTCCAGAGTTTTGAAGCAAGAAACCGTGGACAATCTTCCTGTCGGTGTACGTTGGATCAGTGGCTTGATCTGATCGGCGTAATTACAAGTTGTGAAATTAAATATTTTAAGCAAGAGCCGATACAACGTAGATTTGATTTTAGTGGTGCATGTACTATATTTCGGCTGACCAAAATAAGAAGCAATTCAAGGTAAACTCTCATTGTACCTGAAGAAGGCTGGTTTGGCCAGTTGAAATATAGTACACCACTAAAATCAAATCTACGTTGTATCCGCTCTTGCTTAAGATATTTATTACAAATGTCTTCCCCTTCACATTTTATCTTTTTGTTGAGTAATCAACTAGACGGCTCGCTCTTAGTCAATTTATATCAACGTTTGGGGAGTTCGCATCTCGCCATCAGCTGAACAAACTTCGAGCCTTTCTTTCAGCAGACCAAGTTCAATGCGAGCACAAACGTATTTCAGTCTGTGACACTTATCAGACACTGAGATTTTGTTGTTCAACCCGCACAATAGGCTATTTCCGGGTTCATATCTGCCTCTTCTTTAAAGCGAGTCTGGGGGGTCAAACTGAGCGCGAAGTTTTTGTGATGGTAATTAATTCTACTTTACATATGAATGAAAACTAATTTTCATAAGAAAAGCTTCGCACTTAGACTCGTTTTGAAGGGGAGGCAGATATGAACTTGGAAATGGCCTATTCACTCCTAGTAAAAATGTTGACTTGCGAGATTACTAAAATGACTCGTACGTGGTGTAATCCGCACCAAATCTTCAGATAAATGTTGGCTTGCATGAGAAAAATAACTCCCTTTTATTAACACTTTAGAAAATTACGAAGGAAATGAAATTGCAATCGGTTTCAATCGGTTTCCTTTTAGGAATTAAAGAGCCAGATCTAGATTTTCGACAAATCCAAACAAATTCTTAATGTCGACATCCAGTACCAGCCAGTTTGTTGTGTATGCTAGTTTATAACCTGAAAGCCGGCAACTCATGTGCCGCACATTAATTTGGTCGCGTACACAACACATTGCATTCTTAAATTAAAGTGGTAAGTGTTTGACGTCATTTCCTGCTCGATCAAGCTCTCTCTCAGTATTTTTAAGTTAGTAATGGCGGACCATAAATAGGGAAATTCCAGTTAAAATAAACTAATGTCTTTTTGGAATTAAGGCTTAGAACTTGGGTCACTTAGCGTTAGTTAACATAGTTTTGAAATACGAAGAAAAAAAGATTTGATTGTTTGATCATAATACCACTTAAAAAGACACTTTCACTGTGGAAATCCGTCTCTTATTAGCGGCGCTACAGCGTCTCAAGTAGGCCAAAATCCCATATATTTACTGTAAATTTAGCCGTGCTTGCCTCCCAGCCAAGATGGCGTCAAAAACCGTGGAAGGGTCCGTTGTGGACACAAGTCACAGCAAACAGCAAGATGGCCGACACTTCTTTGCACGTGGCTTCCACGTGCTTGTACCCAAGCCTCTGCTTACTCTTGGAGCTCACGTGACCACTCTCATATAGCAACAAATACCGCAGATGACATCTTAGTGTGAGCAAAGCCCACACAATAAAGAATAAACATGAACAAAGTCCAGATAAACGCTCTCGTTAGACCAAAGTTTATTTGAAGTTGACATCAGTGATTACAAAATTTTAACAATCTCAAATTTTACCGGTATAGTATTTCAATATTTCCACTGACTAAAGTACTAACCAACATTTCGAATTCTGTACGTTAAGTGATAGGTGTGGGAAAAATAACCGACTATGGTTTTTGAATTTCAGGTTTGGTTGGACTCACTTAAGTCCAGAAATACTAGTAAGTTGATGCACGACCAATTTTAACATTCTACACGAAGTGTCCTTTTAAGTCTAAAGGCGCCCGCAAACGAGAAAGCACTGTTGCAGAGACATTGTTTCCCGATCGTTTCCTCGGCGCGCGAACGAAGAAACATTTGCTGAGAAAGCAAAGTGTTTCTGAACAAATTCAGAAACACCTTTGCTTCCCGGAAAGCAAATTTTGCTTCCGCAACAAATGTTTCCTGGGGCGGAAAGCGGGCCGAACATTTTGCTTCCACAACAATGTTTCCGCGTTTGTTACCTATTTCCAACAATAAAATAAGGGTAAAGGTTAGCGTTATTTTTAGCTTTGAGTAAATGCAGCTGTTAATCTTTACTTGCAATTGAGGAACAGCATTCTGGTGACGTCACTTGTCTGTTTTTGGGAGAAGAGAAAGGGGACACTTCGTGACGCTTACTGAAATCGGCGTGCATCTAATTGCTTGCTTTTCTGGACGTATCTGTTGGGACTTCTTGTTTCTCTTACAAACAATCGATTCTCTTCTTCAAAGTTTTTAATTCTCCTTTTGGATAAGCTATAAAACAATCTCGAGATTTGCCATCGCATTTACGAGAAACAGCAAATCAAGTAGTGCAGACAGGTTTAAGAAAGTGTTTGACATTTGTAGCTAACAAGCACAGAATGGGCAAGACTCCAAAACGAAAACATCAGCCCGCCGTTTGCTGTTTGCCGAAAACGCGATGATCAATCTGTCCACCAAGTTACTTCTAGGAAAGACTTGAAAGAGGCTGAAGGGAACATTCACACACTTTTGTTTCAAATTGATCTAACAATGTCACTAACTGACTTCACATATCTCAGATGCCATAGTGCACGTTTTTCCATTTGTGACTGTTCTGTTGGCCCTTGTAATGAACAAGGTCATTATGGACCTTTCGAAAGGCCGACAACGACGAAGGCTACGAGATGGTTGTCAGAAAATATTTTGTCACCTTATTGCAATAATTTCGATATTACTCCAACTCATGCGGCATAGGTTTTGTGTATCAACAATCCAGGGATAAAATTGGTATTGACCGTTGTGGATGTTAGGTGAGAGAATTGAAATTCAATCTTCAGGTGCTCACGTTCTCCACATCACCCTAAACTTGGTCAATTCACGTCGTTGTCAGGGCGACGACGGCTGGTGAACGTGTCAAGCTGCAAAATGCACGTGCGGAGCGTGCAAAGCCATTGTTTTCGTTCATTAAATCTACTGCCGTCTCATGGCGTTATCGTAGCGGTCGTCGTCGTCCTCTCGTAAGTTCCCTATAAGATCTACGACGGCGACGTGGACGAAAACGTCACCGCAAAATATAACTTTGCACTATCGTAAGTAAGTCCACCTCGTTGACCTGGTACAATGTCAGCGAAGTATCCTAAGAAATAAATTGGTACGAGCGGTTTCAGAGGAGAAATAGAGAATGAAAACATGATTCTCTGTTGCATGCTCAAGTTGTCGTCAGAACCTCAAATTTGACGTGATGTAGCAGCTCTCGTAACGTTCAATGTGACTGGCTCGTTACTCTAGCAAAAAAGAAAAGACTAAACAATTGACACAATGACTTAGAGTTAAAAAACAATAGAAGCTGCTCATAATACTAAACAATAGCAGGTTACGAGAGCTGCTACACTAGGGAGCTTTAGCAAAAACGACGGGAACGGCAACGAGAACGTCATCTCAAACGTAAATTCTCATTATTGTAATCACTTCATGACTATTCCAAGTTATTTTAATGTGAGAAGGGTATGGCAGTTTAGGGGAGAAAATGAAAATTTATCTTTAAGTGCTGACGTCCTTCATAAAACCTCAAATGTGGTCATTTCACGTTGTTGTTTTCTGACGACGGCAAAGAAATGGACAAAAATGAAAAACGCACGTGCAGAGCGTGCAAAGATATTGTTTTTTAAACTAAATATTCAAATTTGTGACGTTCTCGTTGACGTCGCCGTTGTTAAAGCTCCCTCATACTGCAAATTTGGCAACTTACGTCGTTGTTATGTATCTTCTCACGTGGACCACGATCATTATTCCTCTTTCAACCAATGATATGATTGTTTTGTGCCTTTGTGGTTGCCGTCGCCGGCGTCGTTTCTTAACTAAACTCCCCATCAAAACGCTTTATAACTTAAACACGTCCCTTGTCCCCAATTCTTTGATTTTACACGATAAATACAATACTAACTTTAAAATATCCTTCGTTATGACCAAAATGAAAGACTCTAACGCTGTGAGTGAATTAAGGTGTATTTAGAGAAACAGGGGATGCCTTTTCAGTGCAAATACTGTAATCAACAAGGGCCCTGTGAATTTTAATCTTAAATGATTTTAAAAACAGAAACTCATTTTAAAAGCGCAAACATCACAGCAGCTAAACATGGTATTTTTCATGGTAAATGCAGCTATACAGTTTTCTGCTTTCTATTCATGATTTGCCAAAAATCTTCGTCTCTTGATTAATTATTCATCGTGTGCGTAATTTGGTTTGGTGCTTGTGCTTAGTGATTTTCGGAGGATATCACGCGCCATTTTGAACCAATCAACAGTAAGAAACTCCGGGCTTGGTGCCGACTGCCTGAGTTTTGAGTGGCTTGCATCGCTCTGTTGTGATTAGTCTATAGATGCTTGTTTACCGACGACACTTAATTAATTGACCGCCCAATCAGCAAATTAAGCTGTATTTTACGGAAGTTAATAACATTAGATGTCACTATAAATTACTTGAAAAAAACCCTCTCTTTAAAATAATATTGTACATGAAAAATACATGAACTAACAAAGCGTTTTGCCACTGGCGACGCTTTAACGCCATGCTGTTGGCTTTGGAAACTGTCCAGCCAATCAAGAAAAAGCCAAAAATTATATAATCATTATTAATTGACTGAACAATAAAAAAACCAACATTATGTGACACGTGATATTCAATATTCTTTTTTGGCATATTCTCCTTGTTCCATGCAATATTGGTAATGTTAACGGTAGAACCTTTGTTTTCTCTCAGGTCTCTGCCCGTAAAAATGGCGTCATGGGTTCTAATAATTTACAAAACATTCTTGTCCCTGAAGGGAGCTTCGTGTGGACGAAGTTGACGTCATCTTTCGATCAACATCGTCTGCATTTTTCTCACATTTGACATATTTATTCAGCTGTCGGCTGATGAAAAAATAAATCTATGGTGCCATGTTACTTATAAGTGCACTGAATTGAGACATACTGATTTTTTGTATAATTACATAGGTGATTATTGAAAATCCTCTGCGCTGCTCGGTTGAACTTGAGGAGATGCGCGATAATCACGTAAGCAGTTTTTTCAAAATGGCGGCAAGCCCTTTTTGTCGAGATGACAGACGAAGAAATTAATTGTTTCAAAGGAAATGCATATTTTTCAAATATGTATACTAAAACAATTCTTCACCTCGCCTTCGGCGAATAATTGTTAAATAGCCATCTTTGTTGATCACCAAATTTGGTCGAGGTCACAAACGATTTGGGAACACATAATATCAAATCACATTTTTGGTTTAAGAAAATTAACAACTAGAATAATTTAACCCCGTTGACGATTGTGCTCCGAGTATCCAAAACAGCGATTTAAACACAGCGTTTGGAAGTGCCTTGAGAAGAGGAATTCACTTGTCTATTTTTATAAAGTGTAATACAGTTGGATGGATCCCTGACTAACGAAGACGGATCTGAACCAAAGAATTTTCTAGAAGTATTGCTATTGTACCACTCTTTCATCTGAGTTAAAAAATAAGTTACGATGTTTGCTTCAAAAGTAAACACGTACACAGAAACATTAGAGAATGTCTCCGTGCATACTCTGACTTTCTCGTAGCTCAATAACCTCAAGGGTCAAGGAGAATGTACTCTAACAGTTGGAAAATGTGAACTGCAAAGCCTTTGACATTCGTGAATTACTTATTACGCTGGTTTTAGCCTTTCATAGAACTGATTAAAGTATGTTAACGCATAGAGAAGATATCTGTTTACAAACGTCGTTTTTGTTTGATATTCAAACGTGCCAACCAAAGGAACTAAAAACCCTTTGTTTCGACAGCCAATGAGGCGCTGGTTGCCACATTAATAACAATAGGCGACGTCAACGATATCTTCGCTATATTCTGTTATTCCTGGTCTACAGATCGTTTTCACATGACGTAACAGCAGCCATATCTTGGTACCTTAAAACAAAGAACTGATGGAGGGATGAAGGTGTAGCGCCGCGTTGGCGCGACGGACTCCTGTCTCGGGACGATTTTTAGAGGCAGAGATCTGTTATCGTTCTGTTTCCTTTTCCACACTTTTTTTCCTCACCCAACGGGCAAGTATATAAGAGGGTTTGGTGACATACTGTTGGGGGTAGCCAGGCAATATACTAGTGTCCCGTCCAGGGGGGAGAGGCAATACTGTCAGTCGCTACACCATTTAAAAGCCGTGATAAACTCCAGCCAATGGCATGTGACTTCCAGTGGCTCGTGTGCGACTTTACTTTTGTCATGCTGGAGTGTATAAACAATCCTCGTGAAACTGAATCCCATTTTCATGAAGATATCAACTTTTGTTTTAGTAAACCAATATGGCCGCTGGTCACGTGATTGAAAACGATCAACTGGTAGTATTTTAATCACCTGGCGTTCCACGATCGCCAAATCTTACTAATTTTGCCAACATTTCTGTTGTCTTTAGCGACAATTTCAGTTTCAACAACTTGGGAAACGTTTGGACACGACCACAATTCTACTTTAACTAATTTCGATGGCGATCAAAGAAACTTTTACAGTGTTACAAACGGGACACGACTCTTCTCTTGAGATGGAATCTCTTTAAAAGTTGGATTATGACGTGCGTGAACATTCTAAAACCCGTTTATCATTCTTACAGCGCGTTTCATATTATCTTCTCGTCTTAACAGATCTTCAATTTTCTTGGCTTGCTCATAGTTTCTAGAGATGCAAACAAACCTTACAGCCTGGCCGCGAGCTCGCATTTGCGTGAGCGCTTGAGCCGAGCTCGGGGGATTCATTTGGACCACCATTTGACAACTCGGGATATCAAGATTCTCTTTGGACGCAGTAGTAGATACGACAATTTGAACTAAGCCATCGCGAATTTGTTGGACAATTTCCCCATGCTTGAAAACCGCTAGTTCTGAAAATCAACAAAGAGAATACAGGTTCATGTAAGACTACTTCGGTGCGACGTATTGAATCAACCAATCTAAGGTTGTGTGAACGAAGCCCATCGATCGGATCTGAAGGGTGTTGATTCAGGATACTCGGAAAAAAATCATACTCGGAAAAAAATCCGAGTATCCCCGAACAGGAGTCGAACCTATGATGTTCCGATGACTTGTTCGGGTGCTCCACCAGGCTATAGGAGACTGGAGAGAGCAAGACCACTGGTCTTGTTTCGGGTGAGAATTGTCTAGCTATACTGCTAGGGATGAAGGTGTCATTCGTAAAATTCTTGCAATTGGTCTTGATAGTAGCAGAAAAGTAAAGAACTTTAAGAAAACGACGAAACATTTGAGTTCATGGCATGTTTCGACAGAAACTTCTGCCATCCTCACTTAGTCAGAATACAAAGCGATGGAAGCTAAATTTATAATAAATAGAAATTGCTAATGTGAAAAATAGTAACAACGGAATGAAGTATAGCGTAAAAATGAACATTTTCAAATATCCGCAGAATTCTGAACATTGTGACGCCTCGTGTTCAGCAGATTGTATTCGTGCTTTAGATCACGCCTCCACCAGTTTTCAACTTAAGATAAAATTAAAAGAGGCTATTCATGATAAGAGAGACCAACCCTCTTTGAATCAACAATTACACCATGTCAATCTTAAACTATCTTTTTAATTCCCACATTTTCACGCTATGCTTCATCCCAATGTCACTATTTTTGACATTAGCATTTTCTATTTATTATAAATTCAGCTTTCATCTCTTTGCATTCTGAGGCTAACTGAGGATGGCAGAAGTTTCCGTCGAAACATGTTTCAAAGGTTTCGTCGTTTTCTTAAAATTCTTGCAATTGTTGTAAAAGAAATTAAAAAATGAGCGAAGGAATCGGTTATTTTTTATTGTGACTAGGGGAATACTAAAAATATTCAAAACAAATTAAAGGTCAGGGGCGGGGCATATTACCTTCGAATTGACTATTTCGGATCTTTTACCACTGAGCTGTAAGAGACTCGTGGAATCTGGGCCGAGGTGACAGTTGTCCCTCCGTACTAAAAATGTGAATCGGATCTGTTCGTTTAAACGGAGCGTCCGATCTTTCAATTAGACTGCACTTCTAAACGGGTCAATTTGATCACGACTGATCAGACGTTTTCTATTATTACAATTACCGTGCCGGTGTCTTACCCTCATTATCTAAGCTAACTCGTTGACCTTCCAGCCAAGCGGTCCTTATGCCATGCGCTTGCAGTTCCGGGGAGTTCGATAAGTAATTTGACAGGTGGTAAGCTGTTCGCCGCCGAGTAACCAAAACGAGAACGCATGCGCTGCTGACACTATTCGCTCCAAACCAGCTGTCCGGTGATAAGCGCTCGACAAGTTGATCCGCCGCAGAGGCTATACCAGAAAGGTCGGGTCTCCAGGAGAAACCTTTGGAAGCATTAAAAAGAAGAATGTTAGACGAGTTTCGTGACAAGCCACTAGTGCTGTCAAGCCCGGGTAGAGTCTGGAGCTCTCATAACATTGCTGGAGATCACAATCTTATAACTGTAATGCCGCACTTACGAAGATGAGAGAAACTGCGGTCCAGTGGGTAAAGCACTTGCCTTGCGATCGGAGATCCGGGGTTCAAGACCGCTCGGTCTGACAACTCGTTGAATTCCTGATTCAACTTCTCGGTGGGACTTGTGAGAAGCCAACTGGTTTGCCTCCGGCCAGTTGGGATTCTTAGCAGTTGTTGCTGTTGTGTGTCATTGACCCTAAAAAGCTCCAAGGTCAATTAAGTATGTTTATGTATTCTGTCTCTGTGTTGACGGTTGGCCTTTGCCAGAATCATCGAGGTCCCTTGTAATAACCATTTAAACCGCGCTCATGAAAAAGTTGCTTGCCAAACACCAAATTTAGGTAATGTCGAGTAGTTAAATATATATGAACTAAAATTGGTACAACTTATGGAGGTTTTTACCTGAAATGAGGTATTGCTCTAAATACGAGCAGAGTTTCTCAGAAGGCAGGCCCATATTCTTCGCCCATTCAAACCCGTGAGGGCATCCTTCCTCTGCAAGCTCTGTCATATGTTCCAATGCTACTTGCTCTCCGCATTCCTGCAGCGCGCAAAGAGCTTCACAAATAAACTGGAAATGCAGCAGGGCGCTCAACGCATTGGACTCGGGTCTTGAGAGAACGATGTTATCGATCACACGAAGAACGGGATGGATGTCATCGATGCTAAAGAGACCCCCTGACGAGGGCTGGAAGATGTCCTTATAGTCCTTCATCTCACTTAAACGAACAGTCACGTTGAAGGCCCTGGTGACGTATTCCACTAGGATGTCCTTTAAGTCCTCTTCCGATTGTGTGTATGAAGCTGGGATACACTCAGGAAGAGCCTTGGTTGTTTTTCCGTCCAGCTCCTGCGTGCAGCTTGACACATTCAAGAGCTTTGCATCGCCTAAATTTCCCAGGAGGCGCTGTAACCTTTTTGTGGTCTTATCCAGGGATAGCTCCCCAGCTGGAGACGCTGTCAGGCCCAGGACTTTCGGTCGATGACCAAGTAGATCATCCTCTCGAAGGTAGAAGTCCCTTACGATAACGTTGTAAGGATGGTCTTTGTTACAATGATGGGCTTCGTCAAGAACGATGAGCGAAACGTCATCAAAACGAAGCGTCCCGTTATTAAGATGGTTTCGATAGCAGTCAGCTGTTATGATAAGTACATCTTGTTCATAGATACGAGCATTGCCTTCCAGCTTCCTCATTTCACCGCACACTGCACCGATGCGAATGGGCCGCGTACCGTTGAACGAGTTGGAAGTCCCTTCGTCTGCGACTTGAATATGCGATAATTCTCTTCTCAGATAGTCACTCTGCTGAAGAACAAGCAAGACACGATCGACAAGGAACACCACTTGGCGCGACGGATTAAGCTTAAGCATGTGAGCAATGACTAAAGCAGCAACCAAGGTTTTCCCCGTTCCCGTTGGCAAGAAGAACACCGCGTTTGTTATCATTGCTTTTCTGTGCAATTCCAGCTGGTAAACATACGGTTCGGTTCTCGTGGTGCAGTCCAAGTTAAGCTCCTGTGTGGACGACACCAGGGGCAGATGCTGTTTGGGAGGTGCCTTTTGCGACTTTGCGACAGTTTGCTCGTGTCTGCCACTGTTGAAATGCTCGTTGGCCTGGGATTCCGAGTTCAGATGCACCTTGCAATATTCGCAAAACTTCTTGTAAGGAACTGCGTTGTACTTTGCTACCTTGTTTTGATGCTTTGTGCTTCGAAGGTGTTCTTCAAATTGACCATCTGTTGGAAACGGAAGTTTGCATAACTTGCAAAAAAACGGCGAAATTCGTTCGCTGAAATTCGGACAGTGAACGCCGTTCGATCTCATCCACGGCTTCGTATTATCCAATATTCGAGGTTCCTGTCGTTGTTTGCTTTCATAGGAGTGGAATGAGTGCCTTCTTGGTCGTTCACAGATGTCATCACTGTGGTTTCTTCTTCGGAAAAATGCCTCATGTTTTCGTTCTGCGCCAATCACCCCAGGACGCCTGGGACACTGTTGACGAAACGAATCACGAAGGGTCCAGAGCGGCGGGTTGCCTCCATTAATTTTAACATGCCCTTTCTTGTAAAGATAAAACAGATAGTGGTTGACTTGATTTTCTGTCTCAAAGCCCGTTGAGGCGGCAATGTCTGTAGCTGCCATCGGTCCATTGTTTCTTAACAATTCGAAAATCTTCTCCTCTTCTTGGACGCGCGATGAATCACCTAATGAATCCCAACAGGAATTCCAATCATTCACACGAGCATATTCGAGTTTTCTCTCCTTCGCCACCTCGAGATGCTGTTTAAGAGTCTCAGAACTTTCTATCACGAATTCCTCTCGGAAACACATTTTTTCTGCCTTTCTAAAATCAGGGAAAGACCTGTTCTTATTACGGAAAGGACGAAGCGACTGATGCTGATCAACTGTGACACTGAAGAGTCCGGGTTGAGGGGTAAGCTCGGGTGAATGTGATTGTCGGTAACACAGCAAAACATTTTTCCGCTCTTCAGAAGGACAGATTCCCTTCTGTAGGCCCTCTGAGGGGTCTCCAAGAAGTGCTATTTCCATCGGCAAAAAGAGGTGGCCATTTGACTCCTCTCTTGATGTTCCCAAGGGCCCCGGTTTCTGAAAGTGAAGACGGAAGTTACAACAGAATACGTATAGTAGGTGGTTATTTTTACAACCAGTCTCTTGAGACTGCAAACGAACCCTGTTCCAACATGGCGGACATGACGTAACATGGAAATGGTCGTCTCTTTGTAGAGTAAAATACAGACAACCGTTTTAATTACAATATATGACCATTGAAAAGTAAAGCAGTGACTCTGGCAAGACCATGACCAGATGATTAGAATATATTTGTTTTACATACTACTTACCACTGGTTTGCCGCAGAGAAGTCAAGGACCTCTCGACCTTTTATAGACCCTTATAAACTGAAGTGCAGGCATTTTAACTCTTCACTTAATTCGTACTTTCAATTTTGTTCAGATGAGAGATTAAGATCACACTCTAGTAATAAACTGTAAATTAATAGACTTAGGACGGAACTTTTTAAGGGAACATTTTTATACAGAATCCTTATTTATGGAACAATTTGCCCGATGAATTGAGGACTGCGAACTCTAGTGTTTCTTCTTTTAAGAGATTATGCACTACTTTTTATAGACATAAGGTCTTCGGCCCTGAGCACCCCTATACGACCTGGGCTAAAATCAGCAGTTAGTTAGGAAGGCTAGGTTGTTAGTTAGGTAGTTAGGAGATAGCTAACAAATTGCTAGTTAAATAATTAAGCTTTTATATACTCATACATTTTCTTTTCATCCCACTTCCTTGTTATGTACTTGATTTCTATTAATGTGATTATTATTATTATTTTTATTTTTTATTTTTTTATTTTTATTTTTATTTTTTATTTTTTAGTTTTTTTTTTTGTAATATTGTATATAACTTTTTTCATGTAATTGCAGTGAAAATGGAATAAATTAATAAATTAAATTAAATTAGTAGAAAACAAATTCATTTTACTCAGTGGCAGACTGCTAGCAGCCCCTTCTGAGTCAGTCGAATCGCCCGCTTTAGTCATGCAAGTGAGCCGAGGGGAGAATGGGGATAGATCTCGCTCTATCGCCATTCTCCTCTCGGCTTGCTTAGGTGGGTTCGGAATGCTTGTAGTCTAACTCAGTGGCTGCTAGGATTAGTAAAAGGGGAACTTGAACAATGATGTTCAACTCTTGAAACGTGGTAGAAAATTGATTGATAGGTTATTTTGTCTTGATATAAATTGATTCTCACTCTCTCTAATAAGGGAATCTCTGCTGACGTCATTGTACAATACAATGCAATACATACTTGACTGACCACTCCCCATAGGGGCTTTTCAGGGCCAATGAAACACAATCACTAAAAAAAAAGAACATTCAACAATAATTGTTAAGAATCCCAACTGGCCTGGAGGCAAGCTGGTTTGCTATTTACAAGTGCTGCTGAGAACTAAGTGAACCAGGGACTACCAGGATCAAATTCAGCCAGTGGTCAGAACGTGTCTTGAACCCGGGATCTCCGGATCTCAAGGCAAGGGCCCTGCGAACTGGGCCGCACTGCCTCCTACTGTATTCTATTATAATTTTCTACCGTTTCAAAAATTTGACGAGACTTTTTGTTTGCAGGGAACCGTGCAATATTTTCGCTGCGTTCATACGGATTAAAGTGTGTTCTTCTTGGCTTAGCAGTTGAGTCACCACGCATCCTTGTAACCACGCCTTTGCCATGCAAAAATTTAGACGGTAAAGGTGTTCGCAGCGCGACGATTAAATTTTCGACCGTACCGGTTAAAATTCGTCCCCGATTTTGGCGTTCAAATTTTCGAACGGCGAGGCGTGTAGATTTTAGTACGTTTAGCGAGGAACCCCTAAATACACGAAGTTTCAACCGGTAGAAAACTCGCCCGGTACCGTGTGAATGTAGCCTAAGCTTTGATAGCGGGCCAGTATTAGAAGTAAAAAACTAAATATATATTATTCGGTACCCTATTCTTCTATTCTTGGCTGATTGATCAGAAAACGATAACCTAGTAATGTAAACAAAGATTCCCCTATAAGTACACCAATATTGATTCAACTCGCCTTGAGACTTCATTAAAGTGATTAGTATAATGACCGCATAGGAACAGAACCAAAGTTCGTTTTATTGTATTTTGACCCCAAATACAAGGAATCAAAGTCAACTTTAGTAAATGTCGCACTGAGAGTCAGCAACGTTTGTATTGCATCATAAAGACAGAGCATTCAAATAGCAGCACTCACGTACTTTGATCAGACGGTTCACGCAGCCGGATAAGTATTGGACTTTGGGACCTTTTCACTGGGCTCGAACCCCGGTTGGACCAACGATTACTGAGGAATAATTGTGGTCTTTGCAACTATATCTCCAAATGACAAAACGTTCTAGCTTTTAAGGAAAGGGACGACATCGTGGGTTTTAAAGGTCTCATCATAGGTTCGAGGTGTCAGATCTTTAAAACGTTCTTACTTCATCAGTATTTTAGTACGCTATGAAAATGAAATTAACGTCGGCATTTTAGTGCTCCTTGAATGCAGTTTTGAATCCAAAAAGGTATTATTTTAATTGGATGTTATTTTTTCCATGTTAGGTTCGCAAAACAAAAACAGTCCTGACCAGTCCGGTTCTAGAGGTTTAAGCTACAAGGAATGATTTTAAATTATTTTCTGAAATTTTCATGATAAGCAATCGATTTTGAGATTCTCAGCTAAAAGGTGTCAGCGTTTTTCAATTTTTGACATGTTTTGATTTTATACCATACTTTATTTAATTATTAATTCCCGGTCAAAAACACTATTTTCAACTTCGATGGGAGAGTAACAAATGCAAAAGTACATATATCAAAAATTGGAATAACACTTAAAATCTTGAAATAACAGAGGAGAAAGGTCTGCCCGTTTAATAACCAAATGTTGTATTTTCAAGTCTCCCCGAAGTAGAACAAGACTGATACCATAGGGTCCATCTCACAACCCTTCAGTGTCTATCAAATCTGGAACGTTTCAGATACACCAGGGACTTTAAGATCCACGATGGAGACTGATGAAAGAGTAACGTTGCAGTCAAAACCTCAAACTTAGTGATTTCACGTTGTCGTTTAATATGCAGAGTACTTAACAATTATTCGCCTCAGGCTCAGTGATTATCGGTGAATATTCACCGAGACGAAGTCGAGGTGAATATTCACCGATAATCACTGAGCCTGAGGCGAATAATTGTTTTAGTATAAATACACAGGTGATTATTTCAAAAAAGAGAAAATAAAAGCATTTCAAAGCGAAATCATCTTCACTTACAGTGGCAAAACGACTACAGGAAGCCATTTTGTCCGTCGAGGTGATTATCGGCTGATAAACCGAGATAGCGAGCCAGTGAGAGCGCGCGATTTCGTATAATCACCTGTGTATTTATACTAAAGGAGAAATATCTGCTAAAATGCGTGCGCACGTGCAGCACGATGATTTATCACATTTTAACCAATGATATAATTGTTTGTGGCGTTGCTGTT
Source organism: Montipora foliosa (assembly GCF_036669935.1). NCBI lineage: Eukaryota > Metazoa > Cnidaria > Anthozoa > Scleractinia > Acroporidae > Montipora > Montipora foliosa. The sequence continues at coordinate 20,209,344 of NC_090875.1, forward strand.
GCCGTAGCCGTCGTAGTTTTCAAACCTCCCTATTATTCTCGACGGGTACGGCACGGAGTTTCCTGCTCGGTGGCCTGGCCAACTCTCCCGGCGATGGAAATGTGGCCGGCTTGGGGTAATAGGGACCTTTAGATTCTAGGACGCGGACGAGAACGAGTACGATATTTGACAGCCCGTTTTTAGCGAAAACACTTAGAAAATTTATAACCCGTACGATTCATCTTACCCTTGGTTAGCAGCATAGGTTGCTCAGTTATACTTATTGCTGGTAACTGGTGAGCCTTTCCCTGATCGAAAAATGCCAAAACCGCTACCGTGTTGTTGACTTGTTTTGACACGACGACATTTTTGCAAAACCTCGTACTAAACTGACGACGGAATCACGTTTTTCCCGCCAAAATGACGCTGGTTTGCGCGCGCTCGCTGTTGTTCGGTGAGAAAATCTCGTACTCGTAGTCGTTCTCCTCCTTGAATCTAACGCTCTCTGATATCTCGAAGAGGGCCAGGGTGTTTAAGGCCCAGAAAGCGAAAAACAATCCCAATTCGACTGTTTGTCTTCCGCTAGACATTTAGTTACTGTGATACAGAACAGAGCAGGCCACGTATTACTGGGGAACGTTAAAGAAGCACTGTACTGTCAGAAAAAGGGAAAGGAACAAGCCCCAGTATTAGGCAGAAGCTGCTGGCGTACAAAAATGTATGCATATGTGCACACACTTTATTAAAACTAGAAAAAATCATATTGCAGTGAATGACCTACCACTGAACTTTGAATCCTCTCATATAATCGACCACATCGGCCTTGACTTCCAGGAGCAGACTCGCTATACGAGCGAATTCGAGTTGGTTCCGAATGATGACATCGGGGTCTTCCGTGTCCAACAGTCTTCTCAAGCGTCGCTTTGTTCGCCTCCATTTCATGGAAACCGTTGAAAGTTGCCGGACTTTCTTCTTTGACGCAGCCATTAACAACAGCAACCGGTTTGAAATCATTTCTGTGATTATTGAAGAGCATAGCGAAGTGGTCACCATTAGTGGGTGGACTCACGTCGTTCCAAGACGATTCAGGCATCTTTGACTGGATAAACGTTGCTGTCGGGAAAGGAGCAGAAAACAATCCATTTGAGGGGGTGGAACTCTAATGAGACTCAAATTATATATTCAGTGTAGCAGCTGATCTCAAGATTGAGTAATAAACGACAATTACATTCACATACAGAGCATATTTCAATTGCGAGTCGAAAGCAATTTCACGATTGTCTCCTTCACATTTCTACACGGGTTAGCTAAGACTCAGCGCCAGTCATCTCTATCCATGAGGGTTGAAACCCAAACTCGTTAGCAACCCCCCCCCCCCCCCCCCCCCCGTATTAGCTTTGTGTGACGGTTTGTCTGGATCTGATGTGGTTGATGACTCCTCCCATACTTGGGCGAAACTTTCTCGATCACAGCCGTTTCATTTTCCATCAGCTTTTCCGAAAATTTAGAAATAATGACGAAAGGAATGTTAAGAAAGAAAAACAAATGAAACTGACTAGATTTATATTTTCACGACGTTTTGAAGTCATCGTAACTCCATTATCAAGTGATAAATAAATACAAGTGCTAGAGTTTAAATAGATGGAAAGCATAATTTGCATACTAGGTGTTGTAAAGAATGTTACAAAGTCTTACGAAAATGTAAGACTAAACATGACTGTTTAATTTATGAAATGTTATACATTAGGGAATTGTCACCCTCTCTTAATGTCCAAAGTGACTCAATCAAGGAAAAGTTATTTGTATAACATTCTTTACAACACCTAGTATGCAAATTATGCTTTCCATCTATTTAAACTCTAGCACTTGTATTTATTTATCACTTGATAATGGAGTTACGATGACTTCGAAACGTCGTGAAAATATAAATCTAGTCGGTTTCATTTGTTTTTCTTTCTTAGTTGTAAGTTTTTCTAAGCAACTGCTTAGAAAGGAATGTTGACATATAAATAAGCTTGTAATCGAATTACTGAAGGAAAAAGCAAAGAAAGTCACTTTCTCCTTTTAACATTGTGCGTTAATAATTAAATCAGCAATTTCTGGAACCGCGTTTTCTGAGAAACATTTGCATAACAAGGGCAATTCATATCACTTGATAGGGCCAGTGGCTTAATGCAAACGTTTCAGTTCGATGGATGGAATCCACGGAAAGGAAAAAAAGTGTGTTAGCGATTGCTGAGAAATCCGCGTTTGCAATTGATACACGAGTTATCCGTTTCAACTATTCCTTTCGTGCCATTAACGATTCATTCTTCCGCTTTGTAGCCGAACTTTTAATCACTGCCCCTAGTCCTGTGGCTATGCCTTTATCTCTGACTCAGTGTTGCTGCAACCCTGACAGCTGTATTAAGTAATACATAGATATTTTGTGGTACGTGCCAGTTACTAAGCCGTAACGCCGGACTGTTCGTCTATTAAACTCCTTCGGTATGGTTTTCGCCATCACTGCACGATCCACCTGACACAGGGTACTCGGTTGAATTCGCAACCTAAATTATATTGTTGTTTATCTGATTGTTTAATTCTCAACTACCATCTTTTCTGAACTATTCTGCAGACTCCCACTTACAAAACTTTGGAAAGACCAGTTTTTAGACATTTCTAATTTCAGTTTCAATTTGACTAAAACTGATCCAAAACTTAAACTGCTAAAAGTATTTCTCATATTCATTATTCAGTCTGCTTTTCAGCGTACGCTTACGTCTTAATAGATACTTACGCGATCTTTCCGACGAGACTTCATTGAATAAACCTCGGGCAACAGCGAACGGAGTACAGCAAACAGCCATTTATGCTGAATCGTGTTTGTCGGGAAGCGACATGATCTATTTATACAAAACGCGAACGCTTTCCAAGAAAACTTGTTTCCCAGAAATTTTTTTTTTCAGCAAAGGTTTTCAAAGCGAGAATTAACTCGGGATACTAAAGTAATGACATCGGCACATTTTTGAATCCTTAAATAAGTCATCTGAGAAAAGATTACTTTAGTCGGTAGGTATCTCAAGCAAACTTTACGAAAATATTCCCAGAATCTTCAGTGAAAACGAAAGCCACACCTTTTGATTACGTCCCCACTGTCCCCACTCCCTTAGTTGAAAACCGGAAGTTAACCGAGTCGAGGGCTCGGAAAAAATCGCTGTTCTTGTTTTTATGGATAAGCGCACAATGAAGTCCAGACTAAATGATCAAATATTTTGGAGAAACATTCTGTTTACCTATGCACAAAGTTTGATGGATACAGAAGGCACAAGCTATTCGACCCTTATTAAACTTGAAAAACTATCATTTAATGCAATTTTAGAGGAAGGTGCACGAGAGATGAAAAACGTTGTTCCAACTCGACGCTGCCGGGACAAATGGTCATCTTCCACAACCTTCTAGGTCATGATGACTCAAGATAATAGGAAATGAAGTATTACTTTGTATTGCACTTAGTTCTGCATCATCATCTCGAAACATTCGTCTGCTGAATTTCCGTAATATACATAGCCGTTAAAATCATGCAATGGGAATTTCATATATGTTACGCACGGCTCCCCTGTCCCCCTCCCCACCAGTGAGTCATCACCGGCTATGGACGCGCCACCAACATTAATGAGATCACCTGCATCATCCACGCCGCCTCTCACCACACGACAAATTTGACTGATGAAGGATGAGACCAAAATGGCTCAAGTTTTCGGAATTAATTTACATATGGAGCCATCTTGTAGCCTTTTTTCTGCAACGCCCCTGGCCATCCCCCCTGTTTACTGCTCATCCGAAAAATGTAACTCGCACTGCATGTGTAACAAACCTCTTCCGCATTCTTGCCACTCAAATTCCATTACCCCCAAATGTACTTAATCTCCGAGATCAGTGTAGTTTTAACTCTTCTTTTAAATCTTTTAACTCTTCTCTAGTCGGCTCCATGGCTGCAATAATCAGTCGGAGTATTTGTAAGGACGTATACTGGATGTATACTGAGTACGCAGAGGTCCCGGATGATTGACTGAATTCAAGGAATTGTATGAAAAATGCCTGTTCATCCACTTCAATCGGTCTACTATGAAAATATCCTTCCACTGAAAAGAAAATTTGCATCTACTTGTACAAAGCGTAATTCGTTACGTAATTTACTCGCATTTATGATCATCCTGTACCTAAAGAAGCCAAGCCCTTTCGGTGCAAGGGTTTCATCGCATGGCGCAACTATCTGTATGCTAATTTAGAAACGGAACATCCGCGGAACATGTCACCAGCTATATCATCAAAGGAAAAAAAACAACCGTGCACTTCAGCATAGCAACCAAATGAATTTGCATGCTGTCACATCGTGTTAAATGTTCATTCACTTTTACTTGCTATCCAAGATTTTTAAAGAGCGGACTACAAGTTCGGTAGTAAGAAAATGACACTGAGAAGTCTTACGCCCCGTTTCGAGTCCATTCGAGCAGTCTGGGCGTTAACATACTCTTCCGCTATGTAGGATGTTAGCCATTATGTCTTGACGTAAATTTCATGTATGGTATTTCCCATACAATTTTCTTTCAAAATAGACCAGAAAGTCCCAGAATTGTGTGCTACCATTTGTCTGCCGCGTTGTTTCAGCTTATCAAAAATCACCGACCAACAACTTTATATATGGACCAAACTTAAATAATTCTCGCTCATAGTCAGATGTGATAATGAAGAAAAAGTGAGAACTCTTTAGCTAAATTTCATCAAGGAGTCTAGGCTATTTAAAGTTTTTAAAGATAGCAGCATATTTAATTTTGTGATGGACCAGTCACATAGTAATGTTCCGAATTACACTGATCCACTGTCAGTGTGTTCAAGAACGTGTTCTTCAAATCACTGCCTATTTATTAAATTATTTACTTTAAGGACTACCTCTTGCCACTAATTGGAAGCGTTTTTTCCTTGTGTTGCCATTTTCATGTTTACGAAACCAGTCGCTGTATACAAGTGAATACACTTTGAAGTGAACGACAGCTCATTAGTAATATTGTCGGTCTTCCTCTTGAGCTTTAGCAAAATCCTTTTTGGTCTCATGCACATCGACCGAATTTGGGTATTTTGTCGAGTTACGAATTTGAGGCTCACCAAGGTAAACCTATCAAGTGAGGCGACTCTCCCTTTCGCGAAAGCGAATTATAAACACAGCTTTCGAGTACGCTGGAGATTCGTATTCTACTGAGCGTTTCCATGGCCTTTGCTCACACATAATAACAAGAGATCGGAACAGATGACGTCAGTGGATGATCTGATCCTCGTGCGAGAGCTGGGTTCAAAGATCAATAGACAAATTTTAACTCAAACTTTGCAAACGCAGTTAAAACCTAAAACCGAAATCGTGTGTATAAAAACTCGAGCCTCAGTACTTCTCCATTAGGCAAATGTCGCCTAAATGTGCTCAAAAATTCAGACGACTTGAATGGACAGTGTTATTGAGAACTTCAACTTAAAGACAATATAATCGAAAGTGTAGCTATTTTAAGTTTAAATGGTATGAGATTCTTTGCAAATACTGAGTTATAATCATAACGAAGTACATATGATGCCTGAAGATTCGAATGAATGTAATATCCTTTTGTACTACACAGCTGCATCTTCATATATGTGCATTGATTTGTCCTTTCAGTTCTTGGTGTCTCTACCCTTTGAGTTGTTGTGTTTGAAATTGTTAAACGTGGTCCTTTAAGTGAAGACTACTGAGTTAAGAATGAAAGCGTAATGATCACGTATTTCGGCAGTGTGGGGTCTGTACCACCTTTGAAGCCAGAGCAAATAAAGGTTTGATTTCTGAGCAGTACCTTTCTCAGTTGGTGCTGTCTAGTATGTTGCACAAGGTGGTTTATAACTCTTGAATGTGTGGGTGAAATCCTCAAGAAAGTGTTACCATTGAAATAAAGCTAATGAACAGTACTTTCCTATCGTACTGCCTAATTTACTGCAGCTAAACTAAAGATGGGACAGTTGGTCATCTGAATTCCAAGATGAGATCCCAGACAGTGGTCATTTAAATTAAATTTGCAGGTAAATACTTTTATGTGATGCTCTTCATTCAACAGGAAATGTGGCTTAATTTTAAGAACGAAGATATTGGACGAAAATTGACTGACTTATTTATGAACATAGCTACTTAAAACATTTCCTTGCAACTTCTCAATAATGAGTTGCTAATTTGCTGCAACTGATCAACATTCCAGCATTATAAGAGTATGTTTCTGTGTTTGTTCTGAGTATTTAAAAGAATGGATCTGATTGTCCGTAATTGTTCTTTTGAAGTTTGACTATCATTCATATAAAATCCAATGCATTAGAAACATTTTATGGTGTGTTAATTTGTTTATCTGCCAGTGAGGATACACTGTGTTTTTTCATAAGAACCCCTTCTTTCATGCATAAGTTAAGAACGTTCAGGCGTAGATTAACCAAAACTTTTTAGAACTAAGAATAAACCTGAGAGTCAGTTAAGAACATCTATGTTTTGCTCCTTTGTTTTGGTGAGTAGTATAAATAAAAGTACTGAAAAGAATGATGTAAAACTCGGCCACTGCATGATGCACTGCAGAACAGTGAAGAACAACTCAATTTGTCTCAGTCGAACTTAGTATACCACTGCCACACAAATTTAAGAACATTTCAAAACGTTTCAGGCTCAAATTGCCAAAAGAATAAAAATAAAAATGTTCGGCGTCAGCCCACAAATTACGAGTTCTTATATACAAAAGAGTGTGTCATTTATATAAAATACACTGCAATAGAAACATCTTCTTGGGGTGTGTTCAGTGTCGTAACATGTCAGGGATGTTCTGACTTTGGATTCTATGAACGAAATCCTCGTCTCCTCACGTGAGCACGCGAGATCGTCCACGGGTCTTATTCAACAATAATAATCTTGAAAGCATGCACCTCTAATACTAACCATTTGATCAATCAATCAAAAACTATGTTTACGTTTTAGTATCACACGTGTGACAATCCCTTACGATACAAATGAACTTTACTCTGGGACGGCTAAAATCATCACGGGTTACCTTGTGACAGTTGTGATCTTCAAATGATGTTGCTTTGGCACTAAACAGCTGAACTTAGCAGTTCCTGTCTAGTTACAGATCTTATCCACATTATTGTAGCTACTCAAGTCAACTAAAGTAAAATTTACCGAGGGAACAATACTTTCAACGGGTATTGCTGCAATAATATTATTATGATCCCATTCCAAATTAAAGCTTCATGTTTCGTGATTGGAAGTCTCCTTAAACTTTGACAGCTAACTATAAGGAGTTCAGTGAATTAAGCAAGAGTTTGCCTTGATGTTAAATTCTAAAATCCGGATAGGAAGCAGTGAAAGAAGTTGAACTTTCCGGACATTCAGAAAATTACAAAAGATCAAACCTTTTCAAAAATTTAAGCTACTTTTTTATTTAGAGGAACTTTTTATCTAGAAGAACGCCTTATATAGAAGAAATTCCAAACTAATATTGGTACAGTCATCATTTTAAAGTTGTTCTTGTTTTCTGCAGGACAGCTTTAGCCGCCCGACTGAAAAAGTGTGTTTACATTGTATCAGTGAAATGATAAACATTCGAATGAAAAGTATTCTCAGGAAGTCCACTCCGTTGATTATAATAGTGATTCAATCTTCCGACCTTGCCAATCGTCCCCAAATATTCCTCTGCAACTGATCATTACCGTTTGGCACTGTATGCTCCTCACGGTGAATAACACAGTTGGCACAATATTTGTTCATACTTACCTTTAATTAAAGCGTCAATTGCTTCTTTCAACATGTGTAAACATTTTGTCTTTCCACCCCGCTAGTACAATATTAGTTAACTTCTGCAGTAGAGGAATTCCAGCTACTTCGAAAAGAGAAACTCACAAGCAAAGCGAATTCTATAAATACTTTGGCGCTAAAGTAACAAATAGTTAAAATCCTCCCTCACCTCTTAGCGTCGACATTTTCCGCATTCACACAAACACTGCTAACTGGAAAATTCTTTCTCAGTGGACACAACTGCATTACAAGGGTCTTCCAAATTTTGTCGCGATTAAAAAAGCCCAATGTTTATTCCTGGACTTAACGACAGTCGAGAAAGACTAGCAACGACCCGTCACACTGACAATTGCTTTAAACTCCAGTCGTAGATTTTCCATGTACTGGGATAGTAATGAGATTAGTAAGGTGTTCAACTGTAATAAGCTACGCAACTGATGAAACACTGATCTGCCAGACATTTATATTTTTCCTTGTCCACGCTGCCGAGAAATGACTTTGCACGCTTCAAAGTTGTGACTGACTTATAACTTCCCGAAATTCACTTACGTCGAGTAAAAATAAAAACAGTGACTGCAATCAAAACAATGACATCACTGTAAGAGAACTGAGCTCTATCGAAAGTCAGGGTCATGTACATACCGCATGATGGACGGATCAAGTTCAGCCAAGATGCAACTTAAGTAAGTTTAAATCATTAATTCATCAATTCCAAGGTTCATCAGCATGTATTTCAAAAAGTCACAAATCAAGGTCCAGCGAAATTGGCAAAGATCTTCGAAAAGGAGTTTGAGGCGGATTTAAAGCAATGACTTCTAATTTCAATGGCAGTCACTTACTCACTTTTAAAAGATAGATAGCTCCAACACGAATTATCTGGAATTTCAACTGTATGTATGCCTAAACCGGCAGGAGAACGCTACAACTATTGTCGAGAGATGGAGAGCCAGACCGGTATCCGTAGCTAAAACGAGTGAGCAACTGAAGTACTATGATCGCTGGCTGCGGGAGCTATCCCCACCTATTTTAGGGTGGATCATTGATAAAAGTTACAAGACCAGAGCAGGTTCATCTTGCGGCTTTAAACTGCAGTGCCTCTCACAGATGAAAAGTACAGTTAAATGATAATTTTGGATAGCCTAGACTGGCATTCAATGCCTGATAAATAATTTTTTGTCTATTATTCTTGCCATGCACACCTGTTATGTAATAGGGAAAATGAAGAGATAATTTTAATGTTTCTCCAATTTAATGCTGGAAAGCAAACTATCTTTGCAGCCGGTTGATTCCAAAATAGATCTTTCTACTTCTCAACTCTGAGAAGTAATCTTTCCTTTACATCAATATATTTTGAGAATTTTCATTTCTTAAGTATAATTATAACATTCAGTTTACGGTCATGCTAAATATCCTACTATCTGCAAACTTGAAGAAAAGACACAAACCTCAATCCTGTAAAGTCCATCTGCCGGTTGCAAGGATTCAGGCAAAATTTACATGTAACTGCATGTAAAAAAATAAATTTGAAGGTCGTATGGCAGTTCTTGGAGTTTAAAGCTTGGTTTTTCATGTGCAGGAAGCAGCATCCTACAAGGTCTTGTTGTTTTGAGCTGAGTGTTTAAACTGTTCCTGTTTGCTTGACGCCGATAAAATATCACATCTTGCTCGACACAAAGTCGAATTTCTCGTCAGCCGCAAAGGAAACAAATCAGCAATAACATTTGACATTAATGGTCATATATGCCACCAGAAATTGAGTTCTGAAACTCCTGCAATGCAAAATTTGAAATTTCTTCCCATCCAACTGATTTGGATAGCTAGATAAATTGAAAAAGCGAAAAAAAGAAAAGAGATTTTTGCTTGTCCAGGGCCAAGCGAGTACTGTACCGAACATTTAGACGTTAACAACGATTATGAACTTGAAGTTAGGCAAAGATAGAATGAAATGAAATTAACGAAACATCGTTTGTTGTACGGCCACGTTTCTTTTCTTATAATCTGAGATTCGATTAAAAGCTTGATTCAAGATAAGCAAGGGATGACACCCGTTTTAGCAACACACTAACTCGATTCAAATGAATTTGCGGTGTTCATGCCTATAGGATGTTGTTAGAATACAGGGGAAATACTAAAGAGATTTTCAATTTTAGATGATTTAGAAGGTACCAGAAGCCGGAACTAAGATTCACCCGGAGTAGGTCAAGCTCGAATGGTACTTAAAGATACGCTTTATAATATTTAGCTGCAACATTTTAAAATATTTAACGTAAGGAATTTACTCATAAGCATTTTCACCTGCGTTGGTGTTTACGTTCCAAAAAGCTAGATCGATCGGGCAAAACTAGGCTTTCGGCTTCGTTTCTTTGCTTAGCGAAAGGCCGGTCAACCATAGAAAGGAATGATATTGCAGCGTCAAAACGTCGATTTGAACTAGAATTGATTTCAGTGAACTATATTTGCTCTAGTGTTTGACAGTAAAGATTGCTGATCAGTCACTTAAAATTAGCACAACTAAACGACTTATACTGGCTCGGTGTGGTGAAACAGTCGAAACTATTAAGTAATCGTCTATTGTCGCCGTCTTTTGCAAAGCGGCTGGAAACTCGTCTTAGAGTCAGTTAAGCAAGGCGATTAAGACATCCCTGCTAATTTTAATTTTACAATGTTTGGCGTTTCAGTATGATAGCAAATGAATACCAAACGAGATGGAAGAAAAGTTGGAGGATATATGGTTTGGTGAGAGATGGCTGAATAACTTGCACCGAAAACCGAATAAGAGTGATCTCTATATTTCTAAGCGCGACTTTACTTAAGTAAATGGGGTCTGTATTCCATTTTATCTTCCACGGTTTAAATTTAGTTTGTCAGCCAGCCAGTCATTTATCTTTGTACCAAAACTAGTTATTTCAGCTTTACAAGTCCGCATCTTTGACATTCGTGTTTCATCGGTCGAATAGAATTAATTTTGTAGAACTCGGACATCGTAAAGTAGCAACAAGGCACAATTTCACTTAGTTTCATACGTTTGACATTCTCTTTAGGAGGGAATTCAAACGCCAATCGGGAAAAAAATACAGTTTGCATTCAACGCGACCAGACGATGGCAGAACGCGATCGGCGGGAATATCCAGACATCAGTTCGAATGCCGCTTTCACTGACCACTGAGTACTCCGGCAACTTCAGATGAATTAGCGCTTTAACAACGCAAGTCGCGTCAAAAAACTGTTTAGAACTCAGCATAAACATTCGCTTCGGCACATTGTAAGTAACCGGACGTAACAGACAATATCAAACTGGACTTTAGACTGTAATTAGACACACGAACGTGCGATGATGTTCGTAAACGCGAACGGCTTTTTGGTCTAGAAAGCCCGCGAGAAAAACACCCCCGCCACTTAATAAACATAACAATTAGTAAAAGAGTTTTGAAACTGTAGAGGAATACTTACATTATCATTGCAGTGAATAAAATGTAGAACTGCCGCGCATTGTTTAAATTATCTGTCCCCTCTGAATTTGGTATGTTGGCGGTAACTGACCGTCGATGCCAGCATATTCAGATGAATTCAGGCTGGAACAACGATTCATCATGGAGAAAACCTGAGCCGTTTAGTTCCTTCGTTACATTGTATCCCATCACATTCCCTTTCGTCGTTAGACGCAGTCAATTAGTGGCTTACTCGAAGAATTTGTTTAATTTGCAAAACATCGGATTCAAGCTGACACAAAACACGGAAGTAAAACCGCATCGGAACTTCGTTGTGCGCAAGGCAGGCGGAGGAACCGGTTGGACATTGATTCCGAAATAGAGTCGCTTCTTATAATGAACGGGTTGAGCAATGAATAAACCTTTTCTTACTGACCTTTGTGTGAGCGTCCTAAAACACTGGCCTTGTTTTCATCAGAGCTGAGTTCGCAGCAGTGCCCATTGTACGAACTAAGTGATTTCTTCAAAAGCGCGGAGCTGCCGTCGTTGTTAACGTTGAAGGTCGACGAACGATGTGCGAGGTTCTTCAACAAGAATGACCTGGAAGAATCAACATCACAAGACGGTCGGGCACAAGACATCCCTCCACGTGCTTGTGGTATGTTCTACCGCGACAGCTTTTTCCCCTTTGCTATTGTTATCAACCTGTATTCAAACAATTCCATTCAGACCAATTTCTCCGCTATGTAACCTATCCCTAGATTTCTGCGGCCTTTCTAGGCAAGCCCTTGAGCGCGCATGACGTGCTGTACATTGAAAGAGTGATTTTTCCGCCTTGAATCGCAAGAAAATTATAAATCATCTCCAACTATGGAAGATGTCTTGGAAATTCAAACATTATCTCTTAACGCTTTAAAGATTTCGTTTACAACAAAACGCAAATCTGAGTGCTTGATCGCGACAATAACAGATTTGAGTCCCAAGATGAAT
>NC_090875.1:20229065-20234065 GCF_036669935.1 Montipora foliosa
CAGCAAAACAACAAATGACCAAGGTCGTGTTCCATTGGGATCCAAAAATTTGGTTTTATAAACGGAGTTGATAATCTAAATTGGCCACCGTACAGAGATTCTAAAAGCTGACGTTTCGAGCGTTAGCCCTTCGTCAGAGCGAATCGAGGGATTATGGGTTACGTGTAGTTTTTATAGTAGAGTAGGAGCTACGCTATTGGTGGTAACATGGCAACGTGAAAAATAGGAATATATTAGTTAAATGAAAAGCGTTCGTTAATACCGTGAGGATTAAGGGTGCCGATTTGAAAGATGAATTTTTGTTCCAGATTCTTGCGGCTTTCCGTCGTACCTAGATGTAGGGAAAGGCCGCAGATAGCCATGTGTTTTTTGGAGTGGTTAGGCAGATTGAAATGGCGAGCGACTGGCTTGGATGCATCCTTGTCATTCTTCTCAACATCGCGAAGGTGTTCGCGGAATCGGTCACCTAGTCGTCTACCTGTCTCACCAATGTATAATTTATTGCATAACGTGCAGGTTATGCAATAAATGACATTTGCGGAGGTACATGTGAAACGATCGGTGATCTTAACAGATCGCTTAGGTCCCGATATCTTGCTAGTGTTAACAATGAAAAGACAAGTTTTGCATCGTGAGCGCGCGCATTTGAAAGTGCCGGGTTGCTCGTTAGTTTTGAGCGCGCTTCTAACTAAAAAGTTGCCTACGTTTTTGTCGCGTTTGAATGAAATAAGTGGAGGTTGCGAAAAGATTCTACCAGTCTCGGGATCATTTTGGAGTAATTTAAAATTACTAAGAATGATGCTTTTGACTGCGTGATTATGAGGATGGAAAGTGAGGGTGAATGGAATTCTGTCATTCTTATCTTTTTGTGACGTTTGTAGTGATGACTGTCGATCAAATTGTTGGGCGCGATGATGGCCCGCTTTGACTACTACTTCCCCACCGACGCAGCACCACAGTTTCCTTAGAAACTACCCCTTCTTCCATTGGGATCGACCGTTTCAACCGTAACCGGTTTAAGTTGAAGCGGTTGCGGTTCAAATGGAACACTTTTCCAACCGTTTTCGGTTGAAACGCGCTAACTCCTGGGAAAAGTTATTACCAGACTTCTCAGCGTTGACAAGTTGAGGGAAAACAACACGGCAGGAGCCCGCGGCCGACTTTAAATGTCACGCGTAAACGACAGTGGTCGCTACCAATGCTTTTCCATCGTTCAGCCTTAGTTTGATGCCCGTTGATCAACCAAACCAACCGAAAACGGATTTTTTTTTCCGAATAGAACACTAAAAAACCCAACCAACTAAAAAACGGTTGATCCCAATAGAACACGACCCAAACTTAAGGTTTTAGAGAGAACGTCAGCGCTTGAGGATTAATTTTCATTTTCTCCTCTGAAATGAGCGCCGTTCATACTAGTTTCCTTCTTGAGCGTTTGCCACACCTTTGTCACGTTAAATGCTTGGAACAGTCGCGAAGCGATTACAATAACGCGAATTCACATTTAACGACGACGTTCTCGTTGGCGTTGCCTTCGTCGTTGCTAAAGCTGCCTAATTTTACATTCTTGCACGACGGACGAAGAGTGAACAATGATACATGTTTCGAATCAGCGCACTTTAATCGTATTTTGTTGTTTTATATTAATTTCAGTGCTTCTAGTTGGCCAAGTTCGACATATCAATAATCACACATGGCTACGAAGCTTTATGGTTAAATTTGAACATTGTTTTGTTTAGAAATTTCCCTTGAGACTGGTATAACAAAGAAAACAGAACTGAGCCGTGAAATTTGGCCATAAAGCATCGTAGCCATGCCAGAATATTGATATATCGAACGTGGCCTGTTCTTGGCGTTTGCTTTCGTCGCCAGTAAACTGATTCATCCACCAAACTCTTGGCTGGCCAAACAGGCAAACATTTGTTTGCAACAAGAAATGTTTGACGAAAAAGAGCTTTATCAAACGCTAGTCTTTTATTCGTGTCAAAATTAAAAAGAAAGAAGTAAAAAGGCCAAGATTAAGAAAAAAAAATTGTTTGAAACTAGTTTCTGTTTTTTCGATCATTTTCGACCTCGACTGTGACCTCGGCTTAAGCTCTGAACTAGAAGCATATCTGCGTGATTTCGGGCTTTCCTGATGTCCGGGATCGTCAAATGAAAAACAAAGGAAAAGAAATACAGTAGCGATGTCGGCTAGATTATAGGAGGTTTTCACGTGACGTCATCGCCGCCATATTGGTGGACGAAAACAAAACATCTCTCATTAGCTTCTTTTGTTCGCCACCAGAAGTCGTACATTTCTCTATTGTTATTGGTGTCTCTAGAGGTTGTCCTATTATTTAGGTTGGAGTAATGGCAATGATTCTCGTTACATGAATGTTCACTCATAAAGGTTCGCTTGTAAAGTGACTGTTTATAATTTAATTCCTGAAGCCATCAAGGACGCTTCCTCCTATCAACGTTTCAAACAAAAACTTAGACAGGCCTCAAAGATACCATCCTCGGAGACCCAGGGGCAGATCGCGAGGCAAGGGAAGTGTAAACGGGCGAAAGAAAATGGCGATGAAGAAAAGCATAGCATTGGCTATGCTTTTCTTTTCTTTGCTTTTCTTTGTCGCCATTTTGTTTCGCCCGTTTACACTTCCCTTGCCTCGCGATCTGCCCCTGGGTCTCCGAGGATGCAAAGATATTGGACCAAATTCAATTCGAAAAAGAGGCCTGTCTGATAACATCAAAACAATCAGATTTTTTTATATTTTTAGTTTTTAAATTTTAGAAGTTTTTATTATTTTCATTTAAGGTTTTGTAAATATAGATTTTAATTAAGTTGTTGCCAGGTCCACACCAGCCTTCAGGTTGCCGCAAACTGACCTGCCTTATGTATGTATGTAAAGTTCGCGGACCAACACGTTGCGAAAACGGGTCTACCACCACGAACGGTGTGTACATTGTATGTGGTTTGAGCATATTAGACAACATATTCGTGCTTACAACTGTACTTTCAACGACGCCATTTTCATTCAATGCCATGTATGAAGTTCGTGCATGCGCTATAAAAGACGAATATCAGCCATTCACTACTTCTACAATCCCATAATGCAATACGTTTCAGTTTTTTTTTGGGGGGGGGGAGGGGGGGGAAGGGGAAGGGGGTCTTTACATAAAAACAATGGCTATCCAGTTGACTGAAGCATGATACAGTCCCAAGAGTAAATATTAAACTTGTATTGTGTTTATGTAAAGAACACCCTAAACGTATTGCATTATGGGATCGTGCAAGTAGTAAATTGCACAACCATGCAACATATGCCCTTTGGTTAACTTCGCGCACGCGCCTTCGGCTTTTCACAGATCAAGCTATTTCAGACGAGTGACCCATCTCAATCCCTTGGGTAATAATTTCTCATGCAAGACTTGTGATTAGCTTGAAAGGTGTGGTTTCGTGGGAAAATTAATCTAAACTGAAATAATTTATTCGGTTTGTAAAATGCCATTCCACAAATACGATGAACTTGTACGCTGCTAGTCATATGACGTCATAGGCTCCTGCTCAAAAGTTTAATTGAAAATGCCCTTTATTATCATCATAATCATCACCGACATCTCCATTGTCATCATTAGATCATCCTTAAATTCCTCATCATCAATACCATTATCATCACCAATGTTGTGGCTGTCATCATCATCATCATCATCATCAATCTTATGGCAGACATGGTGTCCTCTTTCTAAATCATAATTTCCAAAATCATAATTTGAGGTTCAGTTTTCTTGTCTTCTCTACATTCACGCTGAGGTTCCAATCCATTTCCAAAATGTAATTCCTTGCTACAGTTAACACAGGAAACTTGATCCCAGAAATTGATGGGAGACAAGTCTGAAACAGTATCTGGATGCAAAGCAAACCTGCTCCTCAAGATAACCCTTGCATCGTGCTCAGTACACAAAATAATACTTAGCGAATTCTGCATATATATTCAAATATCATTAACAGTTTTGACATAAGACTTTTAAATTGCAAGAGAGGCACAAACTACCGGTAACAAATCTTGGTTGATCTTGGTCCAATCCAGAGGTATATCCTTCTAGAGGTAAAGTCGTCTTTAATTTGATGCAATATCTTTTTGTTGTATTTCCTGAAACACAATTGCACGACAAGAAAAAAAATCTCTCTCAGGCTATCCTTGAATGGCTAATGATATCAAAGCAACAATAACGACATCTTTATTTGAGTGTTTTGAAAGTTAAAGATCATACATGTGGGTTTTTGGGCCATGTTTAACGACACTAAAAAAATTTAACCAAACAGCCAACTCTATGGGATGGTTTACACTTATTATAATTAAGTTGTTGTTAATAAAACAGGGTCTATTGTTTTAACAAAAAGTAGTCAAGATCAAGATTAAAATAAATTAGCTGGAAAGAGAGTCAGGGTGGAGCCAAGTGGTTTAGCAGTTATCCCAACCTCGCCTCCCACCTCTGTGACCCGGGTTCAACCCTGGCCTCGGACCACATGTGGGCTTAGTTTCAGTCGATCTCAATCTGACTCCGAGGGTTTTTCTCAGGGTACTCCGGTTTTCTTCCCTCATCAAAATCGACTCTTAGTCAATTCCATGTACATCCAGCTGCAGGCGGATACCCTCTGTAGGGATAACCTCTCAACTGGTATCCTTCCCTTCCATTGAATTAAATGAATAAAGTTGGTATTAGAGCGGTTTTTTAAATGAGTGTTGTAAAACCAAAACCAAAGTAATTACTTTGGCCAATCAAAAAGCACAGGGACAATCCAGTAAACCAATCAAAACTCTAAGTAATTACATGTAGCCAACACAAAGCGCAGGAAAATGTGCATGTGCAAGCCACAATTGCTTTTGGTTTCATTTCTGATTCGTTGAAAAAATGGCGCGAGAACTTTCAACCAAACACTGAGTGAAGTAAATGCAAAACCAAAGCAATTCGCTAATGAATTACTTTCGACACTGAATTGAAAACCGCTCTATTAT
>NC_090875.1:20239065-20259065 GCF_036669935.1 Montipora foliosa
CGTTGATTTGTTAGACGAGGATTCTTCGTTCAATTCAGCCGCCATCTTTGATTTACTTCGTCCCCAGGGCCTATTGTGTGTAGCAAGAAGCCTGGATGCTAGTTCAAGGACAGAAGAAAAAGGCCGTGAAAATTTGACCATAAAGCCTCGTAGCCATGCCTGATTATTGCTATATTGAATCTTGTCTCTCATCTCCTTAGGGAAGTTTTCAAATAGGTCTATACACATTGGCTGTCGATTATCTGGGCGTCACGAGGATCGGTGTCATTTTGTCGACCAATCAGTTGCCATTTTTACAGCTTCTTCGCGCTTGTTAAGGACGGTGCCTACTATTGTTATTGCGCATACGTTCTGCGCATCTCAAGATAATCGGGTTTCCTATCGACGGTGCTTAATATAGCGATATTGTTGCGCGGTTCAGAACTATGCGGAGAAAGCAGAACTTAGCAAGTGCTCTTGGAATCCAAAAAGAAAATTGGGGGTAGCCATGCATTTTTCAGAGATAATTAATTAAGCTTCAATTTGAAAAAGAAAGCCATACATTGCTGTGTATTTCAAAGCTTTTTACAAATATTGTTGATGAATTATCTTGAAAAAATGCGTGGTTACCCCCAATTTTCTTTTTGGATTTCACTAACACTTGTTCAGATCTGCGTCTCCCGCATAGTCAGTAAACTGTGCAAAAATACCTTTGAATTAGTAGGCACCGTCCTTAACCATAGTTATTACTGGGTTGCCAGTATGGCAATCCCAGTCAGAAAATGGGTGAGATTTGTTTGTTTTCTTTTGTTTTTTTTTTCCTGTCGGGAAAAGTCTTTCCTATCACTCCCTTGCTAAGTGGTGTCTTTGCATAGAGTCTTCTGCGCGTATTTTGTTAGGACTTCAGGAGGTAATAGAAAGGCGTAGATTTCTCTGGTTTGACACAGTAGAATATTAACCTGCAATGGCGTCGAAGATTGAAACGCAAATGGCGTTTTGGAGGATCATTAAACAAAATATACCCTTATGAAGCCAAAGTATGGAACGTAAATTGGATAAACAATACAGACGGTGAAAAATTAATATCTGGAATCTTAAACGCAACGAGTAATGGATTTCGACAACAATCTGTTGCCCGTCGAGCCGTAATCAAAGTGAGCTGTAGTTCTAATATTGTACAAAGTGTGGTGTTTTGTACAACACTGAAATCAAATGGAAAATTGTCTAGTAAGAGGGTCTCAATGGGGTTAAGGGTGTGGCGTGAAACGTCCAAAAAATTAACCGTGTGTCGTGAAAAAGGGAAAAAATTAACCGTGTGTCGTGAATTATTTTGTTCAGATAACCGTGTTGTTTGTAGCTTTTCCTAAGCTCTGAACAATTATTTGATGTAAAAATTACGCGTGCACCGTGAAATCGCGAAATTTTTAACCGTGTACCGACGGTGTTTGCTACACCCCCATTGAGACCCTCTAGTAACTTATGGGTTTATCAAATACAGAGAACAACTTAAGAGGGTCTGTTATCTGTGTTGTCTGGCTTATTTATATCTATTTGTACTCAATTCTGCACAGTCTTCAGGTAACAATTGGATATTTCACTAATTCTTGTTAAATATAGCATACGGCCTCGTGAGTTTGTATTTCCCGTCTGCCGTAAACTTGATTTCCACTCTCAAAATTACCTCCAGAACCTACCTTCTGCGTAGAATAAGCTTTAAGGATGATGTTTTTGTCTTCTGTGGTCATACTTGACGATTCGGGAACATTTTGTGAAAAAATATTTATAACGGTCCACACGCGCAACTTGATCGCCCGAACTTGCACAACATCCACTCGGCCCTTTGACATCCCATTGAAAAAAACTTGTAAAATATTCACGGAACGGTCGATTTCTCTGAAATTTGAAAGGATGATTGCTAACGAATATAGAAAGATTTTCATTAAGCTTTTGTGCTTGTCAGCGTTGTGATTTGCGATAATTCACAAGTCTGTTTTTGTATCTCATAGATGTTCAGACAGATGAAGTGTAAATATTCAGTTAAATATTACAACAAAATTAAAAAACCAAAGACGTTGTGTTACTCTGAAAACGACGAACGATTAACATTCTCTCCAGTAGTTCATTCAGTTGACACAAGGTGATCACGTGCACCTTTATGGTTGCCTAGTACGTGATCAATTTCTTTCTTCTGACAAAACATAAAAGTCAGAGACTGCAGAAATTTTCGTGTTTTTACGACCCTCCCTCCAGGGGGATTTATTATACTAGTCACCAGGGGTCCCGAGTTGAGTGCCATTTTGAATTGGACACTTTGCGAGGACAACGGTTTCTGGCCGCCATTTTAGCAGGTTAACTTACAAGTTCTACGGAGTCTGGTCAGGGCTTCGCGTTACTACCTGGAGATGCTTCAGTGGATTCATGGTTTAGAGAAATTCATGTTCCACGAGCCTGGCGTGTTCATTTAGCGACTGGATTCGATTTTTGCGAAAAAAATCGTGCTTGTTTTGGGTCGATCGGAGTCCCTAAGCTGGCTTCCGTCTCCTACCTTGTCACTATATACTATGAAGGAAGGTGAACTGGGACCATTTTCCCCGAAACTTTGTGTATGTATTAAAGACAACAGCAGCTCATCGCATAGTAATTTTTATCCATTTTTATTTCCATTTTCTAGCAAATTTTCAGACCTAACCTTCGCCTCATGTGGCACACACAGTGAGCCTGGGTGACCTGTGGTTAGAGCGTCCTGCTTCCCAGCCCTCTCAGTTCCCATTCTATTGTTTACATGCGCTCGTGACAGAGATCGATCAAAGAAAAACCCGCCGTTGATTTCCAACAGGATGTAACACCTGACTGCCAGTAATTTCCGAAGAACAAATGAACAATTCGTTCAGTTACAGGCGAGGCATTTTAGAACAACGATTTATTTTTCCTTTCTGATGAAATGCGGGATTGTCATGCGGCCTTGACTCGCCTGGTGTGACATTCTCGGTTGTGGCGTGAATAATTATCAAGCGCCGCTAGATTTTCTCCCAACGCTGTCATTTTAAAGCCTTATTGTCGTCTTAAAATCGAACTTAATTTTTTTGATATTCAAAATATTTCTTTCAGGAATACAGGGTTTTTTGGTGCCGTTCTTTTCTATGGCTTATTTGCTGCTTTGCGCGTGATTTATTCCCAGTTTCCTTCGCATTTATTTATTATATTTTTGCGCCTTTTTAAACGGCCCAGGGATTGCTGTGAGAACTAAAATGAAAAGGGTCTTAGTTTTCCGGGTCTTAGGTCTTAGGTCTTAGTTTTCCAGACACTCCACGGCCTTGTCCCGTTCTGGCCTTGTAGCTCAGTCGGTAGAGCAGCGGTGATCTAATCCGAAGGTCGTGGGTTCAAATGCCACCCTGGTCAGAGTTTTTCTCTGTCCTTGTGTGGGCCCAATTCCATGCCAATACTAGGGTTGATCTCTGATGGAATTATTGGGTATAAAAACTTCACAGTAGTGTTAGGCCTCACTCGAATTTGGAATCATTAAAACCTTGTTTAAAATCTTTGTTTCGTTGAAATAGACTCTACGTCGTATAAGTTGAATAAAAAGGGAAATGTCAGTTTGAGGGATGGAAATAAGTGATTACCGCAAGATTAGCCTGATCAGCACATGATATGCACGTGATGTGTTTTTTTTCTGGTGGCCTTATTGCCTGTTTCGTTTTAGAAGGCATATTAAGTTTTCAGAGCTTCACAAGTAGTGACATTTTCACGCCCCGCTCAGTGGAAATAAAGCGAACACGCAGGTAAGTTGCAAGTATTGTGGAGATGTAATTGAACAACTAAGCTGTCTCTATCAGTTGAACCGGAATTAGAATTTCGCTGAAAGAAGCGAATCACATTTCTAAGATTGTACAATACAGCTTTGTGAGATTCGCATTTTAACACCACCATTTCTTGGTGTAGTTATCCAGATCTAATCGATCCATTGATCTGCGCGATAGGCGCAAAGAGAGATTAAAGAAAATATTTATGATATTATGGCCAAATGTAAGCTTCTTTAACACAGCGCTATAAAGTTATGGGGATTCCACAAATTAGAGTGTCAAGTATTTATGAGTCAATGAGTCAATGAGTCAATGAGTCATGAGTCAATGAGTCAATGAGTCAGCGAGTTAGTGCAGTTAATTAACCCATAAAATGAAAGCTAAAATTTCAGAGAGTGCTTAGGCCTAATCACTGAAAAGAGAGTTGAAAAAAAGGGAAATGTCAGTTTGAGGGATGGAAATAAGTGATTACCGCAAGATTAGCCTGATCAGCACATGATATGCACGTGATGTGTTTTTTTTTCTGGTGGCCTTATTGCCTGTTTCGTTTTAGAAGGCATATTAAGTTTTCAGAGCTTCACAAGAAGTGACATTTTCACGCCCCGCTCAGTGGAAATAAAGCGAACACGCAGGTAAGTTGCAAGTATTGTGGAGATGTAATTGAACAACTAAGCTGTCTCTATCAGTTGAACCGGAATAATTAGAATTTCGCTGAAAGAAGCGAATCACATTTCTAAGATTGTACAATACAGCTTTGTGAGATTCGCATTTTAACACCACCATTTCTTGGTGTGGTTATCCAGATCTAATCGATCCATTGATCTGCGCGATAGGCGCAAACAGAGATTAAAGAATATATTTATGATATTATGGCCAAATGTAAGCTTCTTTAACACAGCGCTATAAAGTTATGGATTCCACAAATTAGAGTGTCAAGTATTTATGAGTCAATGAGTCAATGAGTCATGAGTCAATGAGTCAATGAGTCAACGAGTTAGTGCAGTTAATTAAACCATAAAATGAAAGCTAAAATTTCAGAGAGTGCTTAGGCCTAATCACTGAAAAGAGCGCTTACGCTTAATCAACAAATTATTGCTATATTGACTGTGAGTCCATTGACTCATGACTCATGACTCATTGACTCATTTGACTCATAAAACATGCGTTCTCCACAAAATTCACACAACGTTTAGTCATTCCACTCATCTTGGTCACCCAATGGAAAGTTAGATCATTACAAAAGGCCCAACTTCTAAAAATTGGATGTTAGTAATCTCTTTATGGCAAAGTGGAAAGAAACATTGCTATTTTCATGGCTAGCAAGCGTAGCAAGTAAGCAAGCAAGGTATTTTGCATAGTTAAATATATACACATACCTACACGGTTGAATGAAGTGGTAGAATACTTTCATGCAGTCTCTATTAGTTACACCGGAATTCGAGTTTCGCGGACAGAAGCGAATCACATTTTTCAGATTGTAAAATACAGCTTTTAATAGTGTGGTTGACAATTGAACTCCATTTTTTTTGGTATGGGTATCCAGATTTAATCAACCCAATGAAATAATCTCAATTTTCGCTGCCATCTTTATTTAGGGGTAGTAGCCAAAACGCGGGGCCGGGGTCGGGTTGTCATTTTTTTCCTAATTTTTTTGTTTCAATTTTTGTCGTTATTCTCCAGTACTATTATTTTCGGATGTTCGGAATCTTTCCTTCATTTATGGTGGAAATAAGAAAAAAAAAAAAAAAAACAAAAAACAAAAAACAAAAAAAAAGAACATACAAAAGCTACGAAAGTAACATTTTTGTTTGTTTTTCGAAATTAAGAGAATTTTCGACTGAGATTGGAGTTTTTGCGGAACTTGTAAAGAATATAACGGTCAATACTGCTTAGTGCTTCAGAAATGCGATTCTCAAGTCTGTTCCTTTGGAGGACTAATCTGTGATGTTCCTTGGCGCGTCTGTTGATAGCGCTTTTCAGCAGCTTTCTTCTGATTCCAAGAGCGTCTTGCCTGTTCATGTTTGCAGGCAAGTGGAAGCAAAGAAACTTGGGAAACACATTGAGAGACTTGCAATGGCGTAAGAACGCTAGATCCAACTCAGATTTCCGTGTTTTGATTGAGAGCTTCTCAAACTTACGGAGGTCAGAAATGTTGACCCGTCCATTATACTTGGCTGCCAAGTCGAAGATGATTGATCCAAAAGGTCTAGATAGCAGCAACAATATAGATAGTCGTATAAAAATAACAACTTTCTTTAATTTTCCAGACATGTTTCGACGGTACATCGTCATCTTCAGTGTTACATATTTTGAAATCGCCGTTGAATTTAAAGCGCGCGCGATCTTACAAACTTCGTTACATTGCGTTGTCAATATTGCGTATTAAATCAAAACAGAACAAAACAAAAAATGTTTAAATCAGTGACGCTTAGTTTCTTACAGAGAGAGAGTCAGGTTAATGTGTTTCACCTGCTGGTTGAGATCGGGCTTCTCCCATTTTATATACATGGATTCCTTAAGCTTCACTTGGTACTTAGTGGCTGCAGAGTCCAGTATCTCGAAGCAATCCGGAGTGCAGGATGCCTTACAAAACTCTGAACTCTGCAGATGTTTAAAAACGTTCGAAGATCTGTCTGAAAGTAAGTGTTCGCGCACTCGTGTGCAGAAGTGTCGGCTGGTTTCACCAACATAACAAGCATTACAACTTGCACACGAAAATTTATAGACCACACGCGTGCGAAGCCCAACAGGGACAGCATCTTTCACATTAAAAAGATTCCTGACTTATCCTGATCAGCACATGATATGCACGTGATGTGTTTTTTTTTCTGGTGGCCTTATTGCCTGTTTCGTTTTAGAAGGCATATTAAGTTTTCAGAGCTTCACAAGAAGTGACATTTTCACGCCCCGCTCAGTGGAAATAAAGCGAACACGCAGGTAAGTTGCAAGTATTGTGGAGATGTAATTGAACAACTAAGCTGTCTCTATCAGTTGAACCGGAATAATTAGAATTTCGCTGAAAGAAGCGAATCACATTTCTAAGATTGTACAATACAGCTTTGTGAGATTCGCATTTTAACACCACCATTTCTTGGTGTGGTTATCCAGATCTAATCGATCCATTGATCTGCGCGATAGGCGCAAACAGAGATTAAAGAATATATTTATGATATTATGGCCAAATGTAAGCTTCTTTAACACAGCGCTATAAAGTTATGGATTCCACAAATTAGAGTGTCAAGTATTTATGAGTCAATGAGTCAATGAGTCATGAGTCAATGAGTCAATGAGTCAACGAGTTAGTGCAGTTAATTAAACCATAAAATGAAAGCTAAAATTTCAGAGAGTGCTTAGGCCTAATCACTGAAAAGAGCGCTTACGCTTAATCAACAAATTATTGCTATATTGACTGTGAGTCCATTGACTCATGACTCATGACTCATTGACTCATTTGACTCATAAAACATGCGTTCTCCACAAAATTCACACAACGTTTAGTCATTCCACTCATCTTGGTCACCCAATGGAAAGTTAGATCATTACAAAAGGCCCAACTTCTAAAAATTGGATGTTAGTAATCTCTTTATGGCAAAGTGGAAAGAAACATTGCTATTTTCATGGCTAGCAAGCGTAGCAAGTAAGCAAGCAAGGTATTTTGCATAGTTAAATATATACACATACCTACACGGTTGAATGAAGTGGTAGAATACTTTCATGCAGTCTCTATTAGTTAGACCGAAATTCGAGTTTCGCGGACAGAAGCGAATCACATTTTTCAGATTGTAAAATACAGCTTTTAATAGTGTGGTTGACAATTGAACTCCTTTTTTTTTGGTATGGGTATCCAGATTTAATCAACCCAATGAAATAATCTCAATTTTCGCTGCCATCTTTATTTAGGGGTAGTAGCCAAAACGCGGGGCCGGGGTCGGGTTGTCATTTTTTTCCTAATTTTTTTGTTTCAATTTTTGTCGTTATTCTCCAGTACTATTATTTTCGGATGTTCGGAATCTTTCCTTCATTTATGGTGGAAATAAGCAAAAAAAAAAAAAAACAAAAAACAAAAAACAAAAAAAAAGAACATACAAAAGCTACGAAAGTAACATTTTTGTTTGTTTTTCGAAATTAAGAGAATTTTCGACTGAGATTGGAGTTTTTGCGGAACTTGTAAAGAATATAACGGTCAATACTGCTTAGTGCTTCAGAAATGCGATTCTCAAGTCTGTTCCTTTGGAGGACTAATCTGTGATGTTCCTTGGCGCGTCTGTTGATAGCGCTTTTCAGCAGCTTTCTTCTGATTCCAAGAGCGTCTTGCCTGTTCATGTTTGCAGGCAAGTGGAAGCAAAGAAACTTGGGAAACACATTGAGAGACTTGCAATTGCGTAAGAACGCTAGATCCAACTCAGATTTCCGTGTTTTGATTGAGAGCTTCTCAAACTTACGGAGGTCAGAAATGTTGACCCGTCCATTATACTTGGCTGCCAAGTCGAAGATGATTGATCCAAAAGGTCTAGATAGCAGCAACAATATAGATAGTCGTATAAAAATAACAACTTTCTTTAATTTTCCAGACATGTTTCGACGGTACATCGTCATCTTCAGTGTTACATATTTTGAAATCGCCGTTGAATTTAAAGCGCGCGCGATCTTACAAACTTCGTTACATTGCGTTGTCAATATTGCGTATTAAATCAAAACAGAACAAAACAAAAAATGTTTAAATCAGTGACGCTTAGTTTCTTACAGAGAGAGAGTCAGGTTAATGTGTTTCACCTGCTGGTTGAGATCGGGCTTCTCCCATTTTATATACATGGATTCCTTAAGCTTCACTTGGTACTTAGTGGCTGCAGAGTCCAGTATCTCGAAGCAATCCGGAGTGCAGGATGCCTTACAAAACTCTGAACTCTGCAGATGTTTAAAAACGTTCGAAGATCTGTCTGAAAGTAAGTGTTCGCGCACTCGTGTGCAGAAGTGTCGGCTGGTTTCACCAACATAACAAGCATTACAACTTGCACACGAAAATTTATAGACCACACGCGTGCGAAGCCCAACAGGGACAGCATCTTTCACATTAAAAAGATTCCTGACTTATCCTGATCAGCACATGATATGCACGTGATGTGTTTTTTTTTTTTTCTGGTGGCCTTATTGCCTGTTTCGTTTTAGAAGGCATATTAAGTTTTCAGAGCTTCACAAGAAGTGACATTTTCACGCCCCGCTCAGTGGAAATAAAGCGAACACGCAGGTAAGTTGCAAGTATTGTGGAGATGTAATTGAACAACTAAGCTGTCTCTATCAGTTGAACCGGAATAATTAGAATTTCGCTGAAAGAAGCGAATCACATTTCTAAGATTGTACAATACAGCTTTGTGAGATTCGCATTTTAACACCACCATTTCTTGGTGTGGTTATCCAGATCTAATCGATCCATTGATCTGCGCGATAGGCGCAAACAGAGATTAAAGAATATATTTACGATATTATGGCCAAATGTAAGCTTCTTTAACACAGCGCTATAAAGTTATGGATTCCACAAATTAGAGTGTCAAGTATTTATGAGTCAATGAGTCAATGAGTCAATGAGTCAATGAGTCATGAGTCAATAAGTCAATGAGTCAACGAGTTAGTGCAGTTAATTAAACCATAAAATGAAAGCTAAAATTTCAGAGAGTGCTTAGGCCTAATCACTGAAAAGAGCGCTTACGCTTAATCAACAAATTATTGCTATATTGACTGTGAGTCCATTGACTCATGACTCATGACTCATTGACTCATTTGACTCATAAAACATGCGTTCTCCACAAAATTCACACAACGTTTAGTCATTCCACTCATCTTGGTCACCCAATGGAAAGTTAGATCATTACAAAAGGCCCAACTTCTAAAAATTGGATGTTAGTAATCTCTTTATAGCAAAGTGGAAAGAAACATTGCTATTTTCATGGCTAGCAAGCGTAGCAAGTAAGCAAGCAAGGTATTTTGCATAGTTAAATATATACACATACCTACACGGTTGAATGAAGTGGTAGAATACTTTCATGCAGTCTCTATTAGTTAGACCGAAATTCGAGTTTCGCGGACAGAAGCGAATCACATTTTTCAGATTGTAAAATACAGCTTTTAATAGTGTGGTTGACAATTGAACACCTTTTTTTTTGGTATCTGTATCCAGATTTAATCAATCCATTGAAATAATCTTAATTTTCGCTGCCATCTTTATTTAGGGGTAGTAGCCAAAACGCGGGGCCGGGGTCGGGGTGTCATTTTTTTCCTAATTTTTTTGTTTCAATTTTTGTCGTTATTCTCCAGTACTATTATTTTCGGATGTTCGGAATCTTTCCTTCATTTATGGTGGAAATAAGCAAAAAAAAAAAAAACAAAAAACAAAAAACAAAAAAAAAGAACATACAAAAGCTACGAAAGTAACATTTTTGTTTGTTTTTCGAAATTAAGATAATTTTCGACTGAGATTGGAGTTTTTGCGGAACTTGTGAAGAATATAACGGTCAATACTGCTTAGTGCTTCAGAAATGCGATTCTTAAGTCTGTCCCTTTGGAGGACTAATCTGTGATGTTCCTTGGCGCGTCTGTTGATAGCGCTTTTCAGCAGCTTTCTTCTGATTCCAAGAGCGTCTTGCCTGTTCATGTTTGCAGGCAAGTGGAAGCAAAGAAACTTGGGAAACACATTGAGAGACTTGCAATTGCGTAAGAACGCTAGATCCAACTCAGATTTCCGTGTTTTGATTGAGAGCTTCTCAAACTTACGGAGGTCAGAAATGTTGACCCGTCCATTATACTTGGCTGCCAAGTCGAAGATGATTGATCCAAAAGGTCTAGATAGCAGCAACAATATAGATAGTCGTATAAAAATAACAACTTTCTTTAATTTTCCAGACATGTTTCAACGGTACATCCGTCATCTTCAGTGTTACATATTTTGAAATCGCCGTTGAATTTAAAGCGCGCGCAATCTTACAAACTTCGTTACATTGCATTGTCAATATTGCGTATTAAATCAAAACAGAACAAAACAAAATTTTTTTAAATCAGTGACGCTTATTTCCTTACAGAGAGAGAGTCAGGTTAATGTGTTTCACCTGCTGGTTGAGATCGGGCTTCTCCCATTTTATATACATGGATTCCTTAAGCTTCACTTGGTACTTAGTGGCTGCAGAGTCCAGTATCTCGAAGCAATCCGGTGTGCAGGATGCCTTACAAAACTCTGAACTCTGCAGATGTTTAAAAACGTTCGAAGATCTGTCTGAAAGTAAGTGCTCGCGCACTCGTTTGGAGAAGTGTCGGCTGGTTTCATCAACATAACAAGCATTACAACTTGCACACGAAAATTTACAGACCACACGCGTGCGAAGCCCAACAGGGACAGCATCTTTCACATTAAAAAGATTCCTGACTTTGAAAGTAGTGAAGACTAACCTTATATCAATAGGTTTACATAACCAATTAGCAAGTTTGCGTATACTCCTCTGTGCCGTGACTGAGAAGTGCCCAACCTAAGGGATTTTAAAGAAAAACTTAGGTGTTTCCTGGGGCTCGATTCCTGAATGAGACTGTGTTTTCCCTCCCTTGACTGCTGTCTGAATATATTTAGAAATATATTTGTTGATAAGGTTCTTAGCGAAGAGATTCCTCCGCAGAATGACAGACAATTTTTGAAGGTCAGTATGGAACCCCATCCAAGTGTTGTTTATCTTAAAAGTTCTATCAATCAAGGTTTTGATTAACCCCAATTTGTAGGTAAAGGGTCAAAAACTCAGATAACTGCTGAGCAAACCTGTGAAAGTTTTTTTCCGGTAAACGGTGGTTACACTTTGGTGCGGGTCAGTGTTACTGATATTAGAGCATCTAGGAAAGGTAGAACATGGTCAGCTTCCCGTTCCATTGTAAAGCGTATATTAGCGTGTTGATTGTTGATGTAATTGAAGAAAAGGGTTGCATCCCGTTCAGAGCGGAAAAGGCAAAATGTATCGTCTACGTAGCGACGATAGAATAAGACCTCTGAATCCCCGTATTGATCCAACCATATATTCTTATGGTGACCCATAAAGAGATTGGCGAGAACAGGGGCAAGGGGGGACCCCATGGCTACACCATCCACCTTGGTCATAGAAGTTACCCTTGAAAAGGAAGTGAGTTTCCTTGGTAGCAAACTCAAACAACCTTTTAAGCTCATGTTTACTAAGTTTCAAACGTGGGTTACCCTAAGTTATATACTTGACGGCAAGGTTAATACATTCATCTAGAGGGATGTTGGTGAAGAGGCTTTCAACATCGAAGGACACCATAAACATCCCATGCAAAGATAGCTCATTGATTTCCTTCACAAAAGTGAAGGAATCTGAAGCAATGAATGTGGATGGAATATGAGGTTGGAGTAGATTACTTAAGTATTTGGCCAAGCTGTAGTTGTAGGTGCCTATGGAGGAAACTATGGGCCGAAATGGTGGGGTGGAATTTTTGAGTTTTTGACCCTTTACCTACAAATTGGGGTTAATCAAAACCTTGATTGATAGAACTTTTAAGATAAACAACACTTGGATGGGGTTCCATACTGACCTTCAAAAATTGTCTGTCATTCTGCGGAGGAATCTCTTCCCTGAGAACCCTATCAACAAATATATTTCTAAATATATTCAGACAGCAGTCAAGGGAGGGAAAACACAGTCTCATTCAGGAATCGAGCCCCAGGAAACACCTAAGCTTTTCTTTAAAATCCTTTAGGTTGGGCACTTCTCAGTCACGGCACAGAGGAGTATACGCAAACTTGCTAATCGGTTATGTAAACCTATTGATATAAGGTTAGTCTTCACTACTTTCAAAGTCAGGAATCTTTTTAATGTGAAAGATGCTGTCCCTGTTGGGCTTCGCACGCGTGTGGTCTGTAAATTTTCGTGTCCAAGTTGTAATGCTTGTTATGTTGGTGACACCAGCCGACACTTCTCCACACGAGTGCGCGAGCACTTACTTTCAGACAGATCTTCGAACGTTTTTAAACATCTGCAGAGTTCAGAGTTTTGTAAGGCATCCTGCACACCGGATTGCTTCGAGATACTGGACTCTGCAGCCACTAAGTACCAAGTGAAGCTTAAGGAATCCATGTATATAAAATGGGAGAAGCCCGATCTCAACCAGCAGGTGAAACACATTAACCTGACTCTCTCTCTGTAAGGAAATAAGCGTCACTGATTTAAAAAAATTTTGTTTTGTTCTGTTTTGATTTAATACGCAATATTGACAACGCAATGTAACGAAGTTTGTAAGATTGCGCGCGCTTTAAATTCAACGGCGATTTCAAAATATGTAACACTGAAGATGACGGATGTACCGTCGAAACATGTCTGGAAAATTATAGAAAGTTGTTATTTTTATACGACTATCTATATTGTTGCTGCTATCTAGACCTTCTCCGCAATACAATTAAAACGAAATAAAACATAGCCACAGTTCCACGATGGTCGTCACGCAACGTTGTCATGTGCTTGTTTTTGCAAAATTGTTCTCAATGTTGTTGTGTTTTTTATATCTTAAATTTGGATTCGATCCCTAGCTTGAGGTCCGAATAGAATTGGCTGACAAGTTCCCGTGCAACTCTAAACTTTACTACAAACCGTTTGTAGAAAAGTCAGACAACAACATTGACAACGACGCGAACAAACGAGAACGCATGTTTTATGAGTCAAATGGTTGACTCATGACTCATCATGACTCATAAATACTTGACACTCCGAACAAACAAAGCAAATGAGAACGTTGCATGACTGCGTGACGACCGTCGTGGAACTGTGATTCTGTTTTCAACGAGTAGACATTACAATGCCATTTTAAAGTGTGGAAACCCAGCGAGTCTTCGGTGTGCAGTTGGCGTATATAAACTCCAATTTCAGCAATTTCGGAAATTCTCTTAATTTCAAAAATTAAACTCCGATTTCGGAAAGATGAAATTAGATCCTCGGAAAAACCAACTTTGATTTTAAAATACACAAAAAAAACGTCAAAAAAAAACAAATATGTCCTTTAAGCACTTTCATAGCTTCCGTAAGTTCCTTAACTTTTTACGCTAATTTCCACCATAAATGAAGGACAGATGCCGGTCATTCGAAAAAATAGTACGGGAGAATAACGACAAAAATTGAAACCCAAGAAAAAAATTTGTAAGAAGAGACACCCCAACCCCGACCCTGGCCCCGGCCCGTGAAATCGTGAAATTACTTTTTCCACTTTGGTACAGAAATTTTTGATATCACGGTTGAGGTTTAGTTTGTCTTTTGTTTAGTTCCGAGTTGTTTTGAAACATGACAAATTACAATTGAACGAAAACCAGATGTAATTGATTTACAATCCTCTAGGTCCTTTATTGCTTAATGATGAGTTAAAATATCAAAGACAGTGACAGTATGAATATTATTTTCACAGTTTTAAAGAAAATGTCATGGCACTGTCTCTTTATGAGCCTAATAACCGTGAAAGTTGGCCTCTAGTTGTAGCAAGCAAGTGGTTTTTGGTTGATTTTGAAGATCCATTTATTCATAACGGATTAATTGGGATCTTTTGACAAAAGACTCAGAGTTAAAACAAAGGGCAATTTGAGCTCAAATCACAGATGTTAAAAGTAACTCTAAGGTAGCTCAAATATGCCTTCTTTTAAAACTCTAGGTAGGTAATGCTATGCAGTCTTTCGTCAGAGAAGCTACACCTTGTAAGAAATAAAAGCGTGAGAATACGGAAAAAGTGAGGGAGAGATCCTAACCCTAACCCTAATCTCACTTCGTCATTGCTTCTCAGTACAAAATGTGTTTTCTCTACAACGCACAAACATGGGCAGGTTTTGCAGTCTTCATTTTTTACGTATCTTCAGCCATCGCACTGTAAATTACAGCCCAGATGCCATGCCTATCATACATTTCTTACTATAGATCGCGGTAAATAGTCACCACTTTGCACTGCTGATTCAGTTTATCATCTACGTACAGTCTTTGGGTTTTCTAAAGCGCATGCGCCTCGAAGGTCTCTATGAGCAGTCAGCACGAGGCCGTTGTTTTAAAACACGCAATTAACCCGAAAGGAAAAGTGGGAGCTTTTTCTTGGTTCGAAGAATAAACAATGTATTTCTTTCCTTTCAGGAAAACAAGGAGACCATTCAGACACAGACAGCAACACACAAAGTTAGATACTCAAGATTCGTCGGTTCACAGTCACACAATCAAAATGAAGAAAATAGCTCTCGTCATTCTTGTTGCTGTCTTTGTAATCGCCGGTTTGGTTGTGGAGACTGACTGCCGGGTACCACCACGACCAGGAAAAGGACTAATTGCGGAAAGAATGCAGTTGCAGGAAAAGGTTGGAATGTGATAGAGCGGTTTTCAAATGAGTGTCGTAAAACCAAAACCAAAATAATTACTTTGGCCAATCAAGAAGGACGGAGACAATCCAGTAAACCAATCAAAACTCGAAGTAATTACACGTAGCCGACACAAAGCGCGGGAAAATGTGCACTCGCGAGCCACGATTGGTTTTGGTTTCACTTCTGATTGGTTGAAAAAGTGGCGCGAGCACTTTGAACCAACCACTGAGTGAAGTAATCATAAACCCAAGCAATTCGCTAATTACTTTCGACACTCAATCGAAAACCGCTCTTTGTACCTTGGTTGAGTTTATTTTTGTTGAAAATGGATACGCTGACTTGCTATTCATTTTGGAAGGGGTCGATACGAATCGAAATTTTTACGAATCTTCTTGTGGATGATTTCATTCCGCATCAATCCTTTTACCCATTACATTTTGAAGGAGAATGTTTCTAGAAGTTTCTGCGATGTTTTGGTCAGTGGTATATGCGATTAAAAAAATTTCGAGGACCGAGGAAATGCTACATTGTGTCTTAAACAAAAGAAAACTGCCTCATATTATTTTTGCACAGAAACATACTGAAATCATTTTCCAAAAAGCTTGAACTTCCACTTCGACAGTATTGTTCATAGACGCAAACCTGGCCGAAGTGGCGAGAGTTTGAAACTTGTAAGCAATTTTGTCATGTTGACAAGGTTGATCAGGAAAACACAAGTTTTAACATTTATCTTACCTGAACTTTCAGAGAGAAGCAAGAAGCATCCATCCATTCTTTGGACGTGACGAGAAGCCCTGGATGCCACAGCGCAGGTTAAAGAAGAATGAATGATCCTTGGTTTCCACGATAAATCACCCACAGCTCCTCCGTGATAACAGTGATGTTTTCTTTGCAATGAAATAGCTTAGTATCCTTCATATGTAACCACTTTGTAGACCTACATTTGCGGTCTTACCTTTTGGGACTCTTTAAATCCTCTATCAATACGTGCCTGATATTCCAGTCATAGGAAAAACATCAAATTTTCAGGAACAGCTAATTCAGAATGAATCGTCTCATTAAAGAACTTCCCTGATGATTCCTTTTGTTATTTTTTTCACATTAATTAAGAAAACTCGAATCACTGGATTTCAATGTCACAATAGTCGTGTTAAAGAGAGATTGAGTTACACAGCAGGGGGACAGTGATATGCATGCAAGCACAAAATTGTTTGATAAAAGTGTTCTTCGCACTTATCTTGACAATTTAAGCAATTACCTCTTACAGACACCTGAGAAATTCAGGTTGCTAAAACTTTTGTACTTTAATGACTTACCTTCAAGTATTTCTCCGACGATCAGATTATTTGCTGACGATTGCTTCCTGTATCGTACTGTATTAAATACTGAACTACGGATATCAGATTTCCAGCATTTTCATTGGCACAGCCTATCAGTTCATATACCGCGGTACCTAATCTGGTTAAGGGACGCGTCAGCTAGCAGAAAGCATTTGCAGCTAGCTCTGAGAAAAAATTGCCGACAAAAGCCCTTTTGGACCGGAATTGTCCAAGGCAGAAATCGATGCTTCAGTGGAAGAGTTGTTGACCCCGGAGTTTTTCTAAAACAATTATTCTACTCGGGCTTGCTGGATATTAAATGATTATAACCAACTCGGCGCTACGCGCCTCGTTGGTTATCTATCACTTCGTATCCAGCGCGCTCTCGAAGAATATTTGTTAAATAGCTAGTCCTGTGGATGGTCAAATCCTTCAGGGTGACTTAACCGCCTTATCTGTAGGAAAAGGACTGGCAAATGCTATTTAACCCAGAAAAATGTCACACAATTTGCTTTTCTACAAAGAAGAATGATAAACCATAACTTAATGGTCATACATTTCATAGGGACCACCACCATTCATACTTAATTATACTCTCACAGGCCTTGAAATGGGCAAGTCACTTGATTTCCTCAAGTGCTAAGCAGACTCTAGGCGTTATCAGGAGAAACTTTAAGCATACTTCTGTAGAATGTAAATCTAAACTTTACTCTGTAGCCTACTAAGACCTAAACTTGAATATGATGGTTGGGCATGGTATCCTTCTCCCCGGAAAGATAAATATCAATTAGACATGGTTCAGCGCTCTGCTGCAAGATGCTGCTTTAATAATTATTCAAGACAGCCTGGTGTTGTAACTAAAATGCTAGAGAAACTGAAGTGGCCATTTCTTGAGGAAGACAGAAGCTCTCGCGTTTGAATATTTCTATGGTATCGTCAACAGAAAGGTTCATCAAATCGAGAAACGACTTTTTCCACTTAGAAACACAAATCGTGCGAATGCAAGCACATTCTATCCCTATGAGCCCGGTAACCATGACGACAACAGTTCGAACTAAGCATATACTTTCACGAATCACGTAACCACTAATTTGAAAATAGATTTACCCGATTGAATCTTTACTGTTGAACGGACAACTAACTCGACAAAGTGTGACAAAAAAGCCAAAAAATATTTTGACTCAACTTTCATTGGGCGTAAATGTAGAATAAATTAACGCATCATTAAAAGCCAGCCATGCACAGTATTCAGTTCCTTTAAACAAGTAAGTAATATTTACAGGCCCTCAGTCAAAATTGCTGACCCAAATGCTTACGCGCAGGTAAGTTCCAAGTATTGTCGAGATCTAACTAAAGAGCTATACAGTCTCTATCAGTTAAACTGGAATTCGAATTTCCCTGACATATGCGAATTAAATTTTCAAATATTATACAACACAGATTCCCTGGGTTTATATAAGATTAACTGGGTTCGCAGGATAAGACCATCTCTTTGGTATTGGTATCCAGATCTAATCAGGTCTAATCAGGGTCTAATCAGGGGCACCCAACGAGAACATAGTTCAAAACTACTTAAACATAGCATTGTTAAAAGTATTTTCGCATTTAAACGGTAAATACAGGCATATTTTTATCCCCTACTATACACTATAGATTTAGAAAAGGGAGGTGTCTTCCCAAAATATTCATAATGGCATTCAAAACCACAGTTAGAACATATAAACGTTGATTTGCCAGACGAGGATTCTTCGTTCAATTCAGCCGCCATTTTTGATTTACTTCCTCCCCAGGGCCTATTGTGTAGCAAGAAGCCTGGAAGCTAGTTCAAGGCCAAAGGCAAAAACGCAGCTCAGCTAAAGAAGAAAAAGTCTGTGAAATTTGAACATAAAGCCTCGTAGCCATGCTATATTGAATCTTGTCTCTCATCTCCTTGAGGAAGTTTTCAAATAGGTCTATACACATTAGCTGTCGATTATGTGGGCGTCACGAGGATCAGTGTCATTTTGTCGACCAATGAGATGCCATTTTTACAGCTTCTTCGCGCTTGTTAACCATAGTTATTACTGGGTTGCCAGTATGGCAAACCCAGTCGGAAAGTGGGTGAGATTTGTTTGGTTGTTTCTTTTTCTTTCTTTTTTTTTTTTTATTTTTTTTTTCCTTCTCGGGAGAAGTCTTTCCTATCACTCTCTTGCTAAGTGGTGTCTTTGTGCGTAGAGTCTTCTGCGCGTATTTTGTTAGGATCTCACGGGGAGTAGAAAGGCGTAGATTTCTCTGCTTTGACACAGTAGAATATTAACCTGCAATGGCGTCGAAGGCTAGATTGAAACGCAAATGGCGTTTTTGAGGATCTTTAAACAAAATATACCCTTATGAAGCTAAAGAATAGAACGTAAATTGGATAAACAAGACAGGCGGTGAGAAATTAATATCTGGAATCTTAAAAGTAACGAGTAATGGACTTCGACAACAATCTTTCGCCCGTCGAGCCGTAATCAAAGTGAGCTGTAGTTCTAATATTGTACCAAGTGTGGTGTTTGGTACAACACTGAAATCAAATGGAAAATTCTCTAGTAACTTATGGGTTTTACAAAGACAGAGAAGATCTTGAGCGCAGGACCAGATCAAGCAAATAAGTAGTACCATATAATTAAATAGACCTGATGACCGAGAGTATTTTAGTTGTTCTGCATATATCTTATCTGTTCCTTGACATTTACCATTCTTCAGTTTCTTTATACTTCTTTCTACTTCTCCGCGCTCTGGAACTGAGTAATCAATCGCAGGGACATCATCTGGTGGTAATACCTTGGGGTAACTCTCTGGTTGCTCTAGTTCGGGTTGTGGTTCATATTTGCGGTCACTGAAGTGTGTAGAGAAGTGTTCCTCTAGTTTCTGATTTGGAATTAATGGTCTGTTAAACCGAGGTGTTGATGTATGTTCTCTCATCATGGAAATTCTTGTTCTGTATCCATTTGCTCGCTTGCAAAATTCAATTGGTCTGCCTTGGTTTTGAAGTAGTTATTCTTTAGCTCTGTCCGCATCTTTCTTGTCTCATAATACAGTGCCTTTCTCTTGATGGAATCCTTCTCTGAAAGAAGTCTCTGTATGAGTACTTGGTAAGTTGGATTCGTCCATGGCTTATCCATCTCTCTCTTACTCTTTGACGGTATCGTTTCCTGGGATGCCTCTAGAATTGCCTTCGTCATGCGTCCCTCTACTTCATCCACTTCCCTACTATTTTCTTCCTTTTCTTTGCTCCGTAGTAACAGGGCATCTAGTTTTGCACTGTACTTTCCTTGAATCTCAAGGTCATCCCTTCATTTTCTAATATCTGGTCGCATAGGAGGAGATCTGGATCTTCGGAAAATCTTTTGCACTTCTTTTCGGGTTGGGAAAGCAGCAGTCATGACTACAATCGGATGGTCAGAGTCGAAAATTTGGCTTTGCATCGGATAGACACGGAAGTTCGTAATGGCACGTTTCACGTACCAGTCAGCTATAATATAATCTAGCCTGCGCTTATATCCAAGGTTAAAGTGG
>NC_090875.1:20264065-20281565 GCF_036669935.1 Montipora foliosa
GTAGTAAGTACCTTTGAAGATCATTAACTTACAATCTTAAGTTATTTTCAGTTGAGTTCTTTGAAAACGCCAGTTTTGAGTGAGGCAGGGGACAGAGATCAGTGAATGAGTCCTTAACCCAAAAGAAACGAAAAATCACACCCGTAAGGCGACCAATGAGAAAGAAAACTACAGTACTAATAAAACAAATTTCTACTTTCGCGCTAAAACACATTGCATGTAGGTACTTCGAATTCTGATTACCGATCCCGCTGTTTGTGATATTATTTGTTGCTCGGATAAATCGTTGAT
The DNA here is from genome assembly GCF_036669935.1 of Montipora foliosa. Classification (NCBI taxonomy): domain Eukaryota; kingdom Metazoa; phylum Cnidaria; class Anthozoa; order Scleractinia; family Acroporidae; genus Montipora; species Montipora foliosa. The sequence continues at coordinate 20,264,357 of NC_090875.1, forward strand.
ATTCGTCGAGGATTATCGAGAGGGTGTAGCATTACAAAAGCCCTCGATTAACGCGGAGACACGTGATCTATCAAAGTTGAAGAATGTTCCGCCCACATCATGATTTAAAGACTTGGGACGAAGTCGACAAGCGCTATTAATATCGTAGTTCATTCCTTCGAAAAACAAAGCACCCATTGAGAATCCCGGAGAAAAGGTGGAAACAGGTAGGTTTTTAGTAAAGGGTAGTATTATGGTTTATCGCACACTTTTTGTTTAGTGATCATGAAAAAAGCTCCAACAAACAATTCTTGGTCCAATTCTTGATCCAATCAAAGGAAGACAAAGTGAATGAATCGCATCTCCTGGCTCTGCGAGCGCTTGTAAAAGAATGGAAAAAACAAATTCAGTTTTAAAGCAAGGCTCTGTTTCCACAGGATCTTGATATTAGCAGGCAAATCAGAACTTTAAAAAAAAGACAAAACTTTTAAGATTATACGACATGTTTCGACAGAAATTTCTGTTAGCTTCAGTTGATTAATGTTCAAAACGTTAGATAAATCTTAAACTATCCTTTTAATTCTCACATTGTCACGTTTTATGTACATTCCGTTGTTACTAGCATAATTAGCACTTGTTCCTACTTATAAATTCAAGTTCTAACGCTTTGTACATTAATCAACTGAAGATGACAGAAGTTTCTGTCGAAACATGTCTTATAATCTTAAAAGTTTTGTCGTTTTCTTTAAAGGGCTCCATTTGATGAAAAACTTGAACTAGCATAATTAGCACTTGTTCCTACTTATAAATTCAAGTTCTAACGCTTTGTACATTAATTAACTGAAGATGACCGAAGTTTCTGTCGAAACATGTCCTATAATCTTAAAAGTTTTGTCGTTTTCTTTAAAGGGCTCCATTTGATGAAAAACTTGAACCTTCTCTTTCGTGGATAATGGAACCAAAAGGTCGAGACAGCAGAAAGCAAATCGTTATCTTTAAGAAGATTACGACATTTTTTAATTTTCAAGACATGTTTTGATGTTACGAACATCACCTTCAGTTCCAGAATATTTGAAAAATCGTTTGCACTATATAACAACTAGGCGAAACATTCACAAAAATTTACTAAGCTCAGAACGTTGTCGTCAATCTTGCTGTGCGGATTGTTTCGAAATCCTTGATTCCACCCCTACTAAATTTCAACTTAAACTTAAGGAGTTTATGCATATAAATCGGGAAAAGCCTAATTTAAACCAACACGTTCATCACGTCACCTGACACTTACGCTTTAGGCTTTACATTCTTTCAAACACTTTGTAACTCACTCAAATATGTAATTTTTGTCTCTTAATCATAATTAATTATGCATGTTTCGCCTAGTTGTTATATAGTCCTAACGGTTTTCAAATATTCTGTAACTGACGATGATGTTCGTAACATCGAAACATGTCTTGGAAAGAAAAAAAATGTCGGAATCTTCTTAAAGATAACGATTTGCTTTCTGCTGTCTCGACCTTTTGGTTCCATTATCCACGACATAGCAGCCAGATATGAAGGACCTTTCAACCTTGTATGTATAGTGATTAAGAAGAGTAAAACTCACAATAGGATACTATAAATAATCACACCAATGTTCACGGATCTCCGAGTTTCGCAGTAAGAGTTTGGCAAACTGTATTACCTTTCTTTGCCCTCTCTGTTGCTGGAGTTTTTAAAGAAGCTATACCACTTTTTCGTGATCTGTCAAAGTGCAGGAATGGTCCACTATTAATGAATTCAATGGGTGTCAGTAAAGAGGTGACTGGGTTGTGTCAACAATATTGATTTCCAATGTAAAAAGGGTGGAAGAAAGGAAAAAAAATCCTGTTTTTTTGTTGTTGCCACAATTGACAAACGGTTACTGACAGTTCTATTCTACGAAGACTAGCCTGCTAGAAGGCTCCCAGAAGTTCGAGGTACATGAAGAGCATGCTTGACTGCTCGAATGCGCAGGCTAAACAAGGGCAAAAAGGTGCTGTCAGATACGGTTTCACAATCAGTGGCCACGCCTTGCTATTATCTAAGAGGTATATGGTGCCAAACCCGGTCAAAAAAAATCTATCGTATACACATACAGAGACCCACACGTCAAGCACAAAGAGTATATCTGCCCAGCTGTTTACCTAAGTAACCTGGAGTAGGTAAATCAATTCGATCTTTGACCCAACAAATAAATCACTAGAAGAATTCATTTAATAAGGAAATTGTAGTAAGTACCTTTGAAGATCATTAACTTACAATCTTAAGTTATTTTCAGTTGAGTTCTTTGAAAACGCCAGTTTTGAGTGAGGCAGGGGACAGAGATCAGTGAATGAGTCCTTAACCCAAAAGAAACGAAAAATCACACCCGTAAGGCGACCAATGAGAAAGAAAACTACAGTACTAATAAAACAAATTTCTACTTTCGCGCTAAAACACATTGCATGTAGGTACTTCGAATTCTGATTACCGATCCCGCTGTTTGTGATATTATTTGTTGCTCGGATAAATCGTTGATATTCGTCGAGGATTATCGAGAGGGTGTAGCATTACAAAAGCCCTCGATTAACGCGGAGACACGTGATCTATCAAAATTGAAGAATGTTCCGCCCACATCATGATTTAAAGACTTGGGACGAAGTCGACAAGCGCTATTAATATCGTAGTTCATTCCTTCGAAAAACAAAGCACCCATTGAGAATCCCGGAGAAAAGGTGGAAACAGGTAGGTTTTTAGTAAAGGGTAGTATTATGGTTTATCGCACACTTTTTGTTTAGTGATCATGAAAAAACTTCCAACAAACAATTCTTGGTCCAATTCTTGATCCAATCAAAGGAAGACAAAGTGAATGAATCGCATCTCCTGGCTCCGCGAGCGCTTGTAAAAGAATGGAAAAAACAAATTCAGTTTTAAAGCAGGGCTATATTTCCACAGGATCTTGATATTAATAAAAAACGATTTAGATAAACATTTAAGCAAGAAAATTAACGATAGTAAAATAACATGACGCTTCGACGACTTCATGTCATCATTGTCAAATGAATGAATTAGAAATAACAGAAAGGCATATTTATAGATTTAGAAAGTGAGAAAATAAATTGGCATGAAAGCATTCAGGTAAAAAATTTTGCGCGAATGGAATCCGTTTGCGTGTTCAGTTTCGGTCCTTTGTTCTTAATCCACAGCATTTCATAGATCAAACAATCGAGTTTGCTGCGGCATGTCTTTAGGACTTTAAAGTTCTTAATTAAGTTGGTAGGTGTTAAACCATGCGCGTCCCCCTGAAATGTTTTCCGATCACGGAATGTTTATGTTCCTTTAGGCGTTGATGGAGATGGCGGCAAGTGTATCCAATATAATTCGTATCGTTGTGCGATACGAATTATACGATTTTTTTCGCGAAAATCGAATGGCGGCCAGAAACCGCTGTCCTCGCAAAGTGTCCAATTCAAAATGGCACTCAACTCGGGACGCCTGGTGACGAGTATAAAAAGTTCTGGAGGGAGGGGAGTCCCAAATTGCTAAAAACAAAACTCACTGAGCAATCTTGGACTCCCTTCCCTCCAGGGGAACGTATTATACTAGTCACCACGCGTCCCGAGTTGAAAGCCATTTTGAATTGGACACTTTGCGAGGACAACGGTTTTTGGCCGCCATTTTAGCATGTTAACTTACAAGTTGTACGGAGTCTGGTGGCATCGCGTTTCTACCTGGAGATGCTTCAGTGGATTCATGGTTTAGAGAAATTCATGTTCCACGAGCCTGGCGTGTGTATTTAGCGACTGGATTCGATTTTCGCGAAAAAAATCGTGCTTGTTTTGGGTCGATCGGAGTCCCTAAGCTGGCTTCCTTCTCCTACCTTGTCACTATACTATGAAGGAAGGTAAACGGGGACCATTTTCCCCGAAACTTCGTGTACGTATTAAAGACAACAGCAGCTCACCACATGGTAAGTTTTATCGATTTTTACTTCCATTTTCTAGCAAATTTTCAGACCTAAACTTCGCCTCATATGTTCTCTGTATTTACCAATGTGGCACACACAGTGAGCCTGGGTTACATGTGGTTAGAGCGACCTGCTTCCCACCCCCTCAGTTCCCATTCTGTTGTTTGCATGCGCTCGCGACGGAGGTCGATCAAAGAAAAACCCGCCGTTGATTTCCAACAGGATGTAACACCTGACTGCCAGTAATTTCCGAAGAACAAATGAACAGTTCGTTCAGTTACAGGCGAGGCATTTTAGAACAACGATTTATTTTTCCTTTCTGATGAAATGCGGGATTGTCATGCGGCCTTGACTCGCCTGGCGTGACATTCGCGGTTGTGGCGCCGCTAGGTTTTCTCCCAACGCTGTCATTATAGAGCCTTATTGTTGTCTTAAAATCGAACTTAATTTTTTTGATATACATAATATTTCTTTCAGGAATACAGGGTTTTTTGGTACCGTTCTTTTCTATGGCTTATTTGCTGCTTTGCGCGTGATTTATTCCCAGTTTCCTTCGCATTTATTTATTATATTTTTGCGCCTTTTTAAATGGCCCAGGGATTGCTGTGAGAACTAAAATGTAAAGGGTCTTAGTTTTCCGGGTATTAGGTCTTAGGTCTTAGGTCTTAGTTTTCCGGACACCCGCGCCGGGGGTATGTAAGATGTTATTCACAAGGACAAATTCGGCTCGGCCCAAGCCTAATTTAGATAATGGCCGTTTTTATGCTAGAGACGTTAAAGTCGTCAAGACGCATTTGACGTCTGAGAAGTTAAAGCCGTCTGGTATAAAAACGGGACGCATAAAAGTAGACAAACTAACGGACAAAAACAAGATATTTCTAAAAAAATGACTAAGTTCTATTATCGGAAGACACTGGACACGAGCAAACTCGGCACCAAATAAACGTTAACACACGAATATATGAGCAAATAAACGTGGCGGAATTGCAGCTTCTCAAATTTATGTCTCAACGTCGCCTGGAAGGACAGATGCAAATATTTTTTTTGTGACAGAAATCAGTCTAGGAATCAGCATTTTCTGGCGATGGACGAGGAACTAGATTTAGCCTCGGCGCATGGCTTGTTTGTCTTCTCGACCAAGAGAGCAAGGAAGGAACGAAGTGCAGATTAACAAAGGACTCAGGGCTAAATGCGTCCAAGTTATGGCGTACCGTTTTTATACTAGACGCATTTAACGTCTGAGACATTAAAGTCGTCTGTTAAGTGCGTTTCAACGACGCACTTAAAACAAGACGTTAAAGTCGTCAGACGTATAAAAACGAGAAATAAGACAGACGCATTTAACGTCTGACGACTTTAACGTCTTGTTTTAAGTGCGTCGTTGAGACGCACTTAACAGACGACTTTAATGTCTCAGACGATAAATGCGTCTAGTATAAAAACGGGACGCCCTAACTTGGACGCATTTAGCCCTGAGTCCTTTGTTAATCTGCACTTCGTTCCTTCCTTGCTCTCTTGGTCGAGAAGACAAACAAGCCATGCGCCGAGGCTAAATCTAGTTCCTCGTCCATCGCCAGAAAATGCTGATTCCTAGACTGATTTCTGTCACAAAAAAATATTTGCATCTGTCCTTCCAGGCGACGTCAAGACATAAATTTGCGAAGCTGCAATTCCGCCACGTTTATTTGCTCATATATCATTTGTTAACGTTTGTTAACGGTGTGTTACCGTTTATTTGGTGCCGAGTTTGCTCGTGCCCAGTGTCTTCCGATAATAGAACCTAGTCATTTTTTTTAGCAAAATCTTGTTTTTGTCCGTTAGTTTGTCTACTTTTATGCGTCCCGTTTTTATACCAGACGTCTTGAACGTCTCAGACGTCAAATGCGTCTTGACGACTTTAACGTCTCTAGCATAAAAACGGCCATTTCTCGTTTTTATACTAGACGTTAAAGTCGTCTTGAGACGACTTTAACGTCTCAGACGACTTTAACGTCTCTAGCATAAAAACGGCCAATCATTAGTTGTTGTCCTTCAGTGGCATATTGAGATAAATTAGCTAAATTAGGCTTGGGTCGAGCCGAATTTGTCCTTGTGAATAACATCTTACATACTCTCTGTCCTTGTGTGGGCCCAATTCCAATACTAGGGTTGATCTCTGATGGAATAATTAGGTATAAAAACCTCACAGTAGTGTTAGGCCTCACTCGAACTTGGAATCATTAAAACCTTGTTTAAAATCTTTGTTTCGTTGAAGTAGACTGTACGTCGTATAAGTTGAATAAATAGGGAAATGTCAGTTTGAGGGATGGAAATAAGCGATGACCGCAAGATAAGCCTGATCAACTGATCAGGCTGAACTGATCAGCTGTTTGTTGGCTTCACGAATACTTTAGTCTCAATACGGGGCGCTCGGCTTAGGAGCATTGATCAACAATGCGTTGTGTATAACTTCAAGTGTGACCAGTGCGATGCTGGTTATGTCGGATACGCCCGTGGCCATCTGTTCGTACGCGTTGATGGACATAGAAGCAAGACCTCGTCAGTGCGCAAACAGTATGATAATAGACACGCAGGCAGGATTCCGGATGACCTTCACAATTGTTTTAATGTGTTGAAAAAATGCCAGAACAAGTTCGATTGTCTAGTTAATAAGATGTTACTCATTAAACAATTACGACCGTGTTTAAATGTACAATCAGACTCAATTCGCGCTAAGGTCTTTGTCTAGCTCATGCAAATTAATGACTCTGGACTCTTAGTTTCTCTTGAGATCGCATATTTAATTTAGTTTCCCTTGACAATGGCGCCAAGATGTCGCCGAAACGTCGGACGCTTTTATCGTTAGTTTTTGCCAGCATACTTTTGACAAAAGACTCAGAATGAAAACAAAGGCAAATTTGAGCTCAAATCACACATGTGATAAGTAACTGTAAGGTAGCTCAAAATATGCCTTCTTTTAAAACTCTAGGTACGTAATGTTATGCAGTCTTTCGTCAGAGAAGCTACACCTTGTAAGAAATGAAAGCGTGAGAATGCGGAAAACGCGTGGAAGAAATCCTAACCCTAACCCTAATCTCACTTCGTCATTGCTTCTCAGTACAAAATGTGTTTTCTCCACAACGCACAAACATGGGCAGGTTTTGCAGTCTTCATGTTTTACATATCTTCAGCCATCGCACTGTAAATTACAGCCCAGATACCATGCCTATCATACATTTCTTAATATAGATCGCGGTAAATAGTCACCACTTTGCACTGCTGATTCAGTTTATCATCTACGTACAGTCTTTGGGTTTTCTAAAGCGCATGCGCCTCGAAGGTCTCTATGAGCAGTGAGCAAGAGGCCGTTGTTTTAAAACACGCAATTAAGCCGAAAGGAAAAGTGGGAGCTTTTCTTGATTCGAAGAATAAACAATGTATTTCTTTCCTTTCAGGAAAACAAGAAGACCTTTCAGACAGAGACAGCAACACACAAAGTTACATACTCAAGATTCGTCGGTTTTCACACAATCAAAATGAAGAAAATAGATCTCGTCATTCTTGTTGCTGTCTTTGTAATCGCCGGTTTGGTTGTGGAAACTGACTGCCAGCGACAACGACGTGGACGTGGACTTATTGCGAAAAGAATGCAGTTGCAGAAAAAGGTTGGAATGTGATATGTACCTTGGTTGAGTTACTTTTGTTGAAAATGGATACACTAACTTGCTATTCATTTTGGGAGGGGTCGATACAAATCGAAATCTTTACGAATCTTCTTGTGGATGATTTCATTCCGCATCATTCCTTTTTCCCATTACATTTTGAAGGAGAATGTTTCTAGAAGTTTCTGCGATGTTTTGGTCAGTGGTATATGCGATTAAAAAAATTTCGAGGACCGAGGAAATGCTACATTGTGTCTTAAACAAAAGAAAACTGCCTCATATTATTTTTGCACAGAAACATACTGAAATCATTTTCCAAAAAGCTTGAACTTCCACTTCGACAGTATTGTTCATAGACGCAAACCTGGCCGAAGTGGCGAGAGTTTGAAACTTGTAAGCAATTTTGTCATGTTGACAAGGTTGATCAGGAAAACACAAGTTTTAACATTTATCTTACCTGAACTTTCAGAGAGAAGCAAGAAGCATCCATCCATTCTTTGGACGTGACGAGAAGCCCTGGATGCCACAGCGCAGGTTAAAGAAGAATGAATGATCCTTGGTTTCTACGATAAATCACCCACAGCACCTCAGTGATAACAGTGATGTTTTCTTTGCAATGAAATAGCTTAGTATCCTTCATATGTAACCACTTTGTAGACCTACATTTGCGGTCTTACCTTTTGGGACTCTCTAAATCCTCTATCAATACGTGCCTGATATTCCAGTCATAGGAAAAACATCAAATTTTCAGGAACAGCTAATTTAGAATGAATCGTCTCATTCAAGAACTTCCCTGATGATTCCTTTTGTTATTTTTTCACATTAATTAAGAAAACTCGAATCACTGGATTTCAATGTCACAATAGTCGTGTTAAAGAGAGATTGAGTTACACAGCAGGGGGACAGTGATATGCATGCAAGCACAAAGTGTACAGAAAACAAAATAAAATTGTTTGATAAAAGTGTTCTTCGCACTTATCTTGACAATTTAAGCAATTACCTCTTACAGACACCTGAGAAATTCAGGTTGCTAAAACTTTTGTACTTTAATGACTTACCTTCAAGTATTTCTCCGACGATCAGATTATTTGCTGACGATTGCTTCCTGTATCGTACTGTATTAAATACTGAACTACGGATATCAGATTTCCAGCATTTTCATTGGCACAGCCTATCAGTTCATATACCGCGGTACCTAATATGGTTAAGGGACGCGTCAGCTAGCAGAAAGCATTTGCAGCTAGCTCTGAGAAAAAATTGCCGACAAAAGCCCTTTTGGACCGGAATTGTCCAAGGCAGAAATCGATGCTTCAGTGGAAGAGTTGTTGACCCTGGAGTTTTTCTAAAACAATTATTCTACTCGGGCTTGCTGGATATTAAATGATTATAACCAACTCGGCGCTACGCGCCTCGTTGGTTATCTATCACTTCGTATCCAGCGCGCTCTCGAAGAATATTTGTTAAATAGCTAGTCCTGTGGATGGTCAAATCCTTCAGGGTGACTTAACCGCCTTATCTGTAGGAAAAGGACTGGCAAATGCTATTTAACCCAGAAAAATGTCACACAATTTGCTTTTCTACAAAGAAGAATGATAAACCATAACTTAATGGTCATACATTTCATAGGGACCACCACCATTCATACTTAATTATACTCTCAGAGGCCTTGAAATGGGCAAGTCACTTGATTTCCTCAAGTGCTAAGCAGACTCTAGGCGTTATCAGGAGAAACTTTAAGCATACTTCTGTAGAATGTAAATCTAAACTTTACTCTGTAGCCTACTAAGACCTAAACTTGAATATGATGGTTGGGCATGGTATCCTTCTCCCCGGAAAGATAGATATCAATTAGACATGGTTCAGCGCTCTGCTGCAAGATGCTGCTTTAATAATTATTCAAGACAGCCTGGTGTTGTAACTAAAATGCTAGAGAAACTGAAGTGGCCATTTCTTGAGGAAGACAGAAGCTCTCGCGTTTGAATATTTCTATGGTATCGTCAACAGAAAGGTTCATCAAATCGAGAAACGACTTTTTCCACTTAGAAACACAAATCGTGCGAATGCAAGTGCATTCTATCCCTATGAGCCCGGTAACCATGACGACAACAGTTCGAACTAAGCATATACTCTCACGAATCACGTAACCACTAATTTGAAAATAGATTTACCCGATTGAATCTTTACTGTTGAACGGACAACTAACTCGACAAAGTGTGACAAAAAAGCCAAAAAATATTTTGACTCAACTTTCAATGGGCGTAAATGTAGAATAAATTAACGCATCATTAAAAGCCAGCCATGCACAGTATTCAGTTCCTTTAAACAAGTAAGTAATATTTACAGGCCCTCAGTCAAAATTGCTGACCCAAATGCTTACGCGCAGGTAAGTTCCAAGTATTGTCGAGATCTAACTAAAGAGCTATACAGTCTCTATCAGTTAAACCGGAATTCGAATTTCCCTGACATATGCGAATTAAATTTTCAAATATAATACAACACATATTCCCTGGGTTTATATAAGATTAACTGGGTTCGCAGAATAAGACCATCTCTTTGGTATTGGTATCCAGATCTAATCAGGTCTAATCAGGGTCTAATCAGGGGCACCCAACGAGAACATAGTTCAAAACTACTTAAACATAGCATTGTTAAAAGTATTTTCGCATTTAAACGGTAGATACAGGCATATTTTTATCCCCTAAAAATTTTTCGTCTACTATACACTATAGATTTAGAAAAGGGAGGTGTCTTCCCAAAATATCCATAATGGCATTCAAAACCACAGTTAGAACATATAAACGTTGATTTGCCAGACGAGGATTCTTCGTTCAATTCAGCCACCATTTTTGATTTACTTCCTCCCCAGGGCCTATTGTGTAGCAAGAAGCCTGGAAGCTAGTTCAAGGCCAAAGGCAAAAACGCAGCGCAGCTGAAGAAGAAAAAGTCCGTGAAATTTGAACATAAAGCCTCGTAGCCATGCTATATTGAATCTTGTCTCTCATCTCCTTGAGGAAGTTTTCAAATAGGTCTATACACATTAGCTGTCGATTATGTGGGCGTCACGAGGATCAGTGTCATTTTGTCGACCAATGAGATGCCATTTTTACAGCTTCTTCGCGCTTGTTAACCATAGTTATTACTGGGTTTGCCAGTATGGCAAACCCAGTCGGAAAGTGGGTGAGATTTGTTTGTTTGTTTCTGCAATGGCGTCGAAGGCTAGATTGAAACGCAAATGGCGTTTTTGAGGATCTTTAAACAAAATATACCCTTATGGAGCTAAAGAATGGAACGTAAATTGGATAAACAAGACAGGCGGTGAAAAATTAATATCTGGAATCTTAAAAGCAACGAGTAATGGACTTCGACAACAATCTTTCGCCCGTCGAGCCGTAATCAAAGTGAGCTGTAGTTCTAATATTGTACCAAGTGTGGTGTTTGGTACAACACTGAAATCAAGTGGAAAATTCTCTAGTAACTTATGGGTTTTACAAAGACAGAGAAGATCTTGAGCGCAGGACCAGATCAAGCAAATAAGTAGTACCATATAATTAAATAGACCTGATGACCGAGAGTATTTTAGTTGTTCTGCATATATCTTATCTGTTCCTTGACATTTACCATTCTTCAGTTTCTTTATACTTCTTTCTACTTCTCCGCGCTCTGGAACTGAGTAATCAATCGCAGGGACATCATCTGGTGGGATCTTCGTCGTGGTAGGGACCGGCTCCTCTCCAAGTCTCGTGGTTACAGTCCTGGCCAATGGTTGCATTAAAATCTCCAGCTGCAATGATCTTATACGAAGGATGTTCCTTCCTCGTCTTCTAAATGGCTCTGTGTAGTGTACGGTAAAAGGTTTCCTTCGAGGAGGTACTATATTCTTCAGTAGGACAATAGCATCAGTACATCACCAGCTTCACCCCATTTGCCTTAACTCGGACCATAGTCATGCTGCCTTCCATTATATGCTCAATATCCATGAGTCGGATATGTGGTGCCATGGCGATGGCTACTCCTGCACGTGCTATACTCATGCCATTGTATACAACATGCCAACCGCTCAGCACAGGGTCATCGAAACGTATCTCGCCGTCGCCACTCATCCGGGTCTCCTGCATACACTTTATATCTTGCTCTAAGTTCTTGAATTGTGTCACACAGTCTGCTAACTTACTCTCACACTTGCAGGTACGGACATTGATTGTTCCCAATCGGAACAAATGATGTCTTGGTTTTGGTTCCAAGTTATCCATTAATCAATGAAGGTTATAAGAAGCTCAATTTTTAAAAGATATCAAAAACAGCAGAAGCCTTTTGAACAATCTTCAGCCTGGAAGAGGCTACTTCACAGCCCGGAGCCAGTGCTCCGTTTGCTTACCCAGTCGCAAGACCGGGATCCCCAGGGTGCCCCTGTCCTAGTGACGGAGGTGGAGCTGGCTTGAGTGTGAGAGGCGATTAGACTTACTGGGACTTATAAATGCCTTGTAAGCCTAGCAGTAAACTGAGAGTTGCGCATCACACGATTTGCACCCCAAATGGCTAGCCGCCATATTTACGTCAAAAAGGGCTTTCCAGGGTGGCTCTCAGGCTCTCTCTTTTTTTGTGCGTGAAACTCTCGACAACTCAGTCTCACTCTCGTTTGGCCAACTCTCGACCACTCTCATCTACTCTCAAGTGGTTCAACGCTCGTCAAATCTCATCAACTCTCGCTCTCGTTTGGCCAGGGCTTCAAAGCTAACACGCAGGTAAGTTGCAAGTATTGACGAGATCTAACTGAACAACTATTCAGTCTTTATTAGTTAAACATCTCTACACATCCTGGTCCATTTCAAGGCTGTTATCTGGATCGAAAACGTTCAACCTTGAATTGCCTAGTTTCTAACGCTCGGAGTATCAAAAGCTGGCACAAAACAATGGATTGTTTTGAGTGCAATCTCTCAAGATTCCAGGAACTAGCTTATGCTGAAGAGTCTGTTATAATATTTGAAAGCGAGACTTGGCTTTCTAGCGATGTGCTTAATTCAGAAATAATCCTTCCTGAAGACTATCTTATTGTACGGAATGAATACACACGGTGGCGGCGTGTTATTAGCTATCAAGTCAACTTAATTCAAATCGGCAAGGGAAATATTTATTGAAACTGACATCGAGATCTGTTTTGCTGAAGTTACAACATGCTGCAACATTAATATTTGCCTGTGCTGCTGCTATAGACCACCTAATTCCGATGGTACTTGGCTGGAAAAATTAAATTCAACGCTTTCTCAAGTTTGTGACCGCTTCAGCAATATTCTAATTTGTGGTGACTTCAATTTCCCTAAGATCTCATGGGACAACCCTGAAAGAACCAGAGGTGCTGATGAACTTAAATTCCATTCAATACTAGGTGATTATTTCCTCCCACAAATTGTCACCTTGCCTACAAGGGATAATAACATTCTCGATCTTGTTCTAACAAATGTTGCGGATATTGTTGAACTGGGCGCTGTTGTAAACCCTGATCAGGTTGGCCTTTTTACGGACCACTCCGTTGTAACGTTTTCTCTTAAGGCCTCTGTTAAAAAAACCAAAATCACCTACAAGATCAGTCTACGACTACCGAAGAGGAGACTTTGAAGGACTTCGATCTGCCTTCCAATCCGTGAACCTATCTAAGGGCCGATTTACACGGTACGATTTTTGTCGCACGCGACAAGCTCACGACAGGCCTACGACATGACTTACGATTGTCGCAGCGTTTTAAAACATGTTTTAAAATGCTACGCCATTTTTTCTGACATACACAAGAATCGTAAATCATGTCATGGGCCTGTCGTAAGCCGTTGTCGCATGCGACAAAAATCGTACCGTGTAAATCGGCCCTAATGTCGTCCAGGATAATAATACCAGCGACCAGGATTGGACATTTTGGAAAGACACATTTTTAGCCGCTGTTGCTGATTTTATACCGTTAAAGACCATACGGAAGAGAAATGGCCCACCTTGGTTAACAGGGGACATCCTATTTCTCTTAAGGAAAAAAGAATCAGTCAGAAAGAAACTAAAGCTCTTGCCTCGAAATGAAATTCTCCGAGACAAATTTAAGACTCTTAGAGCCAGAACTAAACACCTAATAAGAGAAAGCCGAGCGAATTACATCCGAAGCCATCCTAAGAGATTTTGGTCAATTTTCAAACTTACCAACAAATCTTCCAACTTCCCGGACGTGATGTCATTGGGGTCAGTCAACGCTGATGGACGTAGCGAACAACCAACTACAGCTTCTACACCAAAAGAAATTGCTCAGCTGTTTAACCATTATTTGGCATCTGTTTTGTCGCCATCCACAATTGTAATTCCATCTGATGTCTCAATGCAAGTAACTGGCCCAGTCCTCACGGATTTAGAGTTAACCACCGATGAAGTTTTAAAATCTCTTAAGATGCTTAACGTTAACAAAGCAACAGGATCGGATGGAATCCCTGCTCGTCTATTGTGTGAGACGGCTGACAATATCGCCCCTTCACTTACAAAGCTTTTCAACAAGTCCCTTCAATATGGTATTATACCCGATGAATGGAAGGTTGCTAATGTCGTTCCTGTATACAAGAAAGGACGGAAGGATTGTATGGAAAATTATCGACGTATTTCATTGCTGCCACTGGTCTCAAAAGTACTCGAACGTTGCGTACTCGCGCGTTTAAGGGACCATCTCTACCTTTTTATCAGCCCAGCTCAACATGGCTTCCTACCAGGAAGGTCGTGTGTCACGCAATTACTCACTGCGCTTGATCAGATTGGTGAGCATATCGATACTGGTAAGCAAACGGACGTAATCTACCTCGACATGTCAAAAGCCTTTGACAAAGTATGCCACCCACTTTTGCTACGTAAACTCAAGCAATGCAATGTGTTTGGACGCCTATTGGATTGGTTTGATGCCTATCTGACTAATCGCAAACAAAGGGTTACAGTCTCTGGCGACACTTCTACGGAGGTGTTGTTATCATCTGGGGTCCCTCAAGGATCACTACTGGGTCCACTGCTATTCTTGCTGTTTGTAAACAATCTACCTGACAGGTGCAGTTCATCCAACGTGGCATGCTTTGCTGACGACACGAAAATCTACAAGCTTATTGACTCTGTCGATGACTCTAAGGCCCTGCAGTCCGATCTTGACAGCCTTATGGATTGGTCTACATCAACATTCCTCCAATTCAATCAGCATATAAGTCTCAGCATATAACAAGAAAGAGAAATCCTACCGAGCGTCAATATCTTACGAACCGGTCTGTCTTAGACGTTACAACAGCTGAGAAAGATTTGGGTGTGTGGATCTCTAGCGATCTGACGTGGACCAACCAAGTTTACCATCATTCCAATAAGGCAAATAAGCTACTTGGATTTATTCGTCGATCATCAAGGTACATCAGGAAATCTAGCACTCGCCGAACTATGTACTTGGCTCTTGTACGTCCGCACCTGGGTTATGCAACCCAAGTCTGGTCCCCTCAATCAATCGAACTGATGAAAAGCATAGAACGTGTCCAGAGAAGAGCAACTAAATACATCTTAATGTTACCCTTCCAAACTGAGTGGTCATACCAGGATAGACTTAAACAATGCAACTTACTACTTGTCTCGTTAGTCTAGTGGATATCGGAAACTGCAAGGTGAAGCCATTGATCCGGTTTCAACCACAGGTAACCCTGGCTCACTGTGTGTGCCACATGAGTAAATATAGAGAACATAATTTAGGAAGCGAAGTTTAGGTCTGAAAATTTGCTAGAAAATGGGGCAAGATTTCCGTACAGGTCCCTACTCATTATGCATACGCTCCTTTGTTTAAAAAAACAATAGGGGTAACAATAGATGTCTTTTGGGACTGTGGCGCTTTGCTCTTTCTTCTTAGAGGTTTTTTTTGCAAGTCTAAATGGACTTTATCTACTATAAAAACTACACGTAACCCATAATCCCTCGATTCGCTCTGACGAAGGGCTAACGCTCGAAACGTCAGCTTTTAGAATCTCTGTACGGTGGCCAATTTACATTATCAACTCCGTTGATAAAACCAAATTTTTGTATACTACTTCCCCACCGACGCAGCACCACAGTTTCTTTAGAAACTACCCCTTCATTCATTTGAAAAAACCGGTCGAACTTCTGACTGAAATATGGAAAATTGAACATTTTTTCCTGCAATTTCGGCACTTTTCCTGCAATTTTATCCATTTTTCAATTTTAGAATAAGCGCAAGAAGTGGAGTTTCAAGCAATCGTTGTAATAGGGTTCAGATTCTCAAACATAGCAAACAAATGAAATAAAAGTACTGTCATAAAAAATTTAATGGCTACCTGCTCTTTTTATCGTGAAATTGTTCTTTCTGCCGGCTTACGAATTCGCCGAGACACTGCAAAGAGTATGTTTTCTTCCTTCCCTGTATTCAGGATCACGAACGGTGCATTTAGTGGGATTTTGCGATTTATCCCTCTTTGTAGAGATCGGCAATATGCTCAATGATGCTTCCAAGTAAATAACTTTTGTAGAGATCCATGGATGTTCCCATAAGAGGCATACTTCGTTTCACTCCCCATCATGTCTTTTCAATGCCCCGCTCTAGGCTCGTTTGTCTGGGTCGACGAAGTGTAGGCGATGGTTAACTGGGAGATGATGTTAGCCCTTGTCTTGTAGGCAATTGTAAACTTTCCGGCCACAGGTAGCTAGGACTAATATTTTTTCAAGGAAAGTTGACTGTCAGAAAATTATGTGTTCTCGCGGATTGAAGGTTATCCATAATGATTGCAGTTTTTTCCTGAGCATCGCGAAACAGATCCATCTCCTGATGCACTGTGTCTTTGCCAACTGACTGCGTTTCCATACGGGTTTTGGACACGGAAGACGAAAGTAAATTGTTTTCTTTGCACTACTCTATGCACCGCTCGGGATAGGCTATAAAGCAGGGATCAATTTCCACATGTTCAAATCTCCCTTTGCTGACGCTTTTACTTCGCTAGCCATCTTGATTATTACGAAGACACAATTTTGCTTCAAAAGAAGGGAAACATGAAATGATTTTAATAGTGCGAAGTTTTTCTTATGAAAATTACTTTTCATTCATGTGTAAAACAGAACTAATTACCATCACAAAAACTTCGCTCTTAGACTCGCTTTGAAGATGAGGGAGACATGAACTCGGAAATGGCCTATTGCAATGAACTCGTGCCTTAAAGTTTCCCATGAAAGATGCACCAATCAGACTGTAAGCGTGGTACACTCTTCCACGCAGTGAACTTATAAGTGTGCCGCACGCACTGGGCATGAAGGAAAAGCAGGTCACAGTTCACAGCAATACTGGAAAACCTAAAACTATCACAGGGACTAACCTTAAGCATAAAAAGTGCCTTTAGCCGTAATTAGGGTTACGGTTAGCATTATTAAAAAGGGATAGGTTGTTTCAAGAGTAGTAAGACAGGGATCTCTTAACGGTAACCTACGAGTCACTGACGAGTGCAAGTTCGATTGTAGGTGCTCGGTGCGGCACGTGTATATAATTACGTATCATTGTTATGTAATTACTCAGCCAGCATTCAAAATAAATATCATTTTCAAGGTGTGAATTAGCAACTTGACACGTTAGCTCAGTGGTGAA
>NC_090875.1:20286565-20299065 GCF_036669935.1 Montipora foliosa
GCAAAGCCCCGTTGCACTTAGAGAGACCCACACGTCAACAACAAAGAGCCTATCTGCGACTAACCTAGAATAGGTAAATCAATTTGATCCTTGTTGCAATAAATAAATCATGAGAAAAATTAATTAAATAAGAAAATGGTTCAAATTTTAGTATTTACTTCGAAGATCATTTTAAACACTTAAAATTTCTTCAAGAAACATGATTTTATGTTATTTTAAATAGGAATGTTTAATAACCGTTATTTTTTTACTTATCTGCTGCACTTCTGGTATTCTGTTTGTAAATTTCCGTTACTTGAGTGAAAAATTTATCATTTAACAACCGAAGGAATGAAGTGTGTTGAAATATCTACTACCCCAGTGTGTCACGGTCATAGGTTAGGAAAGGAGAAATGAGTGAATCAAAGGGAATTGTTCCAAGGAGCATCCTTGAGGTACACGACAGAAAGTACTTACAAAGCTAAAACTTAAATACATTGTTCATAGTGACTATCTAGAGGCGACTTTCAAGATGGCCTCCGATGTAAAGAAAGTCATAGCCAAGGCGATACCTGTCCACGCATATCATAAAACTAAAGTCCTTTCAGTGCTGCCGCAACTTCGAGGCAGCTTTCTAATCGGTTATCGGTTTTTCATACATTTAGCCATTCAGTCTCAACATTGCAAAATTATTTGGGAATAATATTTTCCTCAATTCATCTGAGTACATATTGAACATAAACATAAACACCTTGCAATTGGGCAAATTTATGTACTCCTATCAAATCTCGACCCTTCCCGTTCACTGTAAGCAAACAAAATTGTTTTATTGAAAAATTCAAATACATTCCTATTATATAAGAAAATGTAAGTCCTTCCAATTACTTTACTGCAGAACTAATATTAAATAATTCTCCGCGCTTTTTATCAAGGTCATAAGTTTTACAATTCTCCTAATTACGATCTTGTTTCTGCCAGGTTACCCCCCCCCCCCCCCCTTGCCTATACGTATACTTTTAATAAAAGACTTCAAGGTATTATTTGTAAGAATTATTAACTTCTTACTAACCGAGCGCGAGGGTCGTACTGGGGAATATTGGCCTACAAACACAAGCCATATAATAATGTATAACGCAGTTGTTTATTGTTTCCTACGAAATTCATTTTTGTTAAAGATCTGAAGTGCGATCTGGCAACTTTTTGGCCTTTTATCTTATTTCATCTCTTCCATCTCTCTCAGTGCGTCTCGAGTATAAAAGCGAACAATGATTCGGGTTTTTTTGACCCATTTTGAGTTACACAAAATCGGATTGTTTCACATTTTTGGTATGACATGCGTTGATATCATTCTTTGGGAGATGGGAAGATACGTCAACCCAAAATGAACGGTGTTGGTTTTTCAATTTCTCGGAATAATTGCTTTCGTTTTCGGTTTTATACAACACTTCATTGAAATTCGTGTCATGCATGATCACTGTATAACAATATTTCTGCAATGTTAACTCAGTTGTATGTATAGTGATTATATAAGCAAAGTAAAACCCCGGGGAGGGGAGGGGGGTACTCCCTTATAAGGACTTAATGGAGACGTGCGGCCAGCCAGGGTATGTTTTTCGGGATTTTTGTCTTGAACAGGGTATCGAATTTATCATTTTTTGTCTTAATCAGGGTATCGATTTATCAATTTTTTCTTAAACTGGGTTAAATGTTTTAAACAGGGTATCAAAAATCGGAATTCTGTCTTAAAATGGGTAGGAAAATCAGCGATATTTGTCTTAAACAGGGTCAGGGTATGAGGGGCCGCGCCGCACCTCCCCAACCAGGGATACATCGAGTACCCCGTCCCCCCCCCCCCCCTTCCCCCGCCGGGAGTAAAATCCACAATAGGATTTTGACTTCTTACACACTGCGTGGCTTTTAGAGTTTCTATACAGAGGGCGGTTTTAAATGTAACTTACGCAAGGCGTTTGTTAGCCTCCTTCGCAGCCATTTTCAGGCTCGGACAAACCAAGCTTAAAAACAGCTGCGAAGGAGGCTGGGCGTTTGTAAAACGTCTTCGATTTCACAGATACACACGGCATTTGTAAGAGTAAGGTTACATAAGGCGCTTTTAAGAGTGTCACGTTACATGCACATTTTGTAAGGTTCTAATATGGCACGAGGCGTTCTTACACACACCCATTCTCTGCATTCTCTAACATAATGCGTTTTAATCAATGCATTGAAATAATCTCAATTTTCGCTGCCATCTTGATTTAGGGGGAAAACAGACTGAGTTTAAATTAGAGTAGATGGATTTTTTTGTCCAAATATATTAAGATTCTATAACCACTCTACAAAGCGATGGATTGCACAAATTTCACACAACTTATAATCATTCCACTTATCTTATTTACCCATCCGGTTGATATGCAAATAGCTGAGCGGGTATGCTACAGTTTATCACCCATAAATTATTACAAAAAGTCCAACATCCGAAAATTGGATGTTAATAATCCCATTATGGCAAAATAGATAGAAACATGCTTTTTTGCATGGTTTAACTAGCAAGCGTATTTTGCATATTTAAAGAGCGTTAATTTAGAAACACAGAATGATAAGGTAAAATACGTTTTTTATTTTAAATAAAAGGCTTCCTTACCACGCTTGAAATTCATTTCAGTACGGCCCTGCTTTCACTGCTTTCAATGGTTATAAAATCGTGAAATGACTTTTTCCACTTGGGTACACGAATTTTGGTATCACGGTTGAGTTTTAGTTTGTCTTTTGTTTCTTTCCGAGTTGTTTTGAAACATGGCAACTTAGAATTGAACAAAAACCGGATGTAATTGATTTACAATCCTCTAGGTCCTTTATTGCTTAATGATGAGTTAAAATATCAAAGACAGAGACAGTATGAACATTGTTTTCACAGTTTTAGGGAAAATGTAATGGCACTGTCTCTTTATTAGCCTGATAACCGTGAATGTTGGCATCCAGTTGTTGCAAGCAAGAGGTTTTTAGTTCATTTTGAATATCCATTTATTCATAACGGATTAATTGAGATCTTTTGACAAAAGACTCAGAATGAAAACAAAGGGAAATTTGAGCTCAAATCACAAATGTCATAAGTAACTGTAAGGTAGCTCAAAATATGCCTTCTTTTAAAACTCTAGGTAGGTAATCCTATGCAGTCTTTCGTCAGAGAAGCTACACCTTGTAAGAAATGAAAGCGTGAGAATACGGAAAAAGTGAGGGAGAGATCCTAACCCTAACCCTAATCTCACTTCGTCATTGCTTCTCAGTACAAAATGTGTTTTCTCCACAACGCACAAACACGGGCAGGTTTTGCAGTCTTCATCTTTTACGTATCTTCAGCCATCGCACTGTAAATTACAGCCCAGATGCCATGCCTATCATACATTTCTTACTATAGATCGCGGTAAATAGTGACCACTTTGCATCGGTGTTTGTTACTGCTGATTCAGTTAATCATCTACGTACAGTCTTTGGGTTTTTCTAAAGCGCATGCGCCTCGAAGGTCTGTATGAGCGGTGAGCACGAGGCCGTTGTTTTAAGGACGGTGCCTACTAATTAAAGATATTTTTGCCCCGGTGTGTGATTATGCAGGAAATGTAGATCTTAACAAGTGTTATTGAAATCCAAAAAGAAAATTGGGGTAACCACGCATTTTTTAAAGATAATTCATGAATAATATTTGTAATTTGCTGTAATGTATGGTGTTCTTTCTCAAATTGAAACTTA
The DNA here is from genome assembly GCF_036669935.1 of Montipora foliosa. Lineage (NCBI taxonomy): Eukaryota > Metazoa > Cnidaria > Anthozoa > Scleractinia > Acroporidae > Montipora > Montipora foliosa. The sequence continues at coordinate 20,290,289 of NC_090875.1, forward strand.
ATTATCTCTCAAAAACACATGGTTACCCCCAATTTTCTTTTTGAATACTAAGAGTAGTTACTAAGATCTACTTTCTCCGGATAGTTTTAAACCGCGCAAAAATATCCCTGTATTAGTAAGCATCGGCGATAGGAAATCCGAGTATCTGGAGATGCGCAGAGCGTATGCGCAATAACAATAGTAGGCACCGTCCTTAAAACACGCAATTAAGCCGAAAGGAAAAGTAAGAGCTTTTTCTTGGTTCGAAGAATAAAAAATGTACTTCTTTCCTTTCAGGAAAACAAGAAGACTTTTCAGACAGCAACACACAAAGTTACATACTCAAGATTCGTCGGTTTTCACATAATCAGAATGAAGGAAATAGCTCTCGTCATTCTTGTTGCTGTCTTTGTAATCCCCGGTTTGGTTGTGGAGACTGACTGCGAGCCGTGGCCACCACGAGCAAAACCACACGCGCCAGTTGGACTTATTGCGGAAAGAATGCAGTTGCAGGAAAAGGTTGGAATGTGATAGAGCAGTTTTCAAAGGAGTGTCGTAAAACCAAAACCAAAGTAATTTACTTCGGCCAATCAAGAAGGTCGAAGACAATCCAGTAAACCAATCAAACCTCGAAGTAATTACACGTAGCCGACACAAAGCGCGGGAAAATGTGCACGTGCGAGCCACGATTGGTTTTGGTTTCACTTCTGATTGGTTGAAAAAGTGGCGCGAGTACTTTGAACCAACCACTGAGTGAAGTAATCATAAACCCAAGCAATTCGCTAATTACTTTCGACACTCAATCGAAAACCGCTCTATGTACCTTGGTTGAGTTACTTTTGTTGAAAATGGATACGCTGACTTGCTATTCATTTTGGACGGGGTCGATACGAATCGAAATTTTTACGAATCTTCTTGTGGATGATCTCATTCCGCATCATTCCTTTTACCCATCACATTTTGAAGGAGAATGTTTCTAGAAGTTTCTGCGATGTTTTGGTCAGTGGTATATGCGATTAAAAAAATTTCGAGGACCGAGGAAATGCTACATTGTGTCTCAAACAAAAGAAAACTGCCTCATATTATTTTTGCACAGAAACATACTGAAATCATTTTCCAAAAAGCTTGAACTTCCACTTCGACAGTATTGTTCAGATACGCAAACCTGGCCGAAGTGGCGAGAGTTTGAAACTTGTAAGCAATTTTGACATGTTCACAAGGTTGATCAGGAAAACACAAGTTTTAACATTTATCTTACCTGAACTTTCAGAGAGAAGCAAGAAGCATCCATCCATTCTTTGGACGTGACAAGAAGCCCTGGATGCCACAGCGCAGGTTAAAGAAGAATGAATGATCGCTGGTTTCCACGATAAATCACCCACAGCACCTCACTGATAACAGTGATTTTTTCTTTGCAATGAAATAGCTTAGTATCCTTCATATGTAACCACTTTGTAGACCTGCACACGCGGTGTTACCTTTTGGGACTCTCTAAATCCCCTATCAATACGTGCCTGATATTCCAGTCGAAGGAAAAACATCAATTTTTCAGGAACAGCCAATTCAGAATGAATCGTCTCATTCAAGAACTTCACTGACGATTCCTTTTGTTATTTTTTTCACATTACCAGTAGCAGATTCCATAACCTTACTGATAGCACGAGTAGCAGATTATCAAATCGGAAGTAATAAAGCTATGTCAACAAGATAGTGTTTGGTGACAGGGTGTCGTGTCCAAATATCTAATGTCGCACTGATGTAATCGTATTCCTTGAATACAATGTACCTTTGCAGACACGGTGCAGTGGAACTGGGCTCTTCAATAATCTTTGTAGGGGATGGTTTCTAAAGAAACTGCAGGGGCACCCAACGACCAATTTTTTATAAAATGTAATCTTATACCCCAGTTAATGAAAATAAATGTTATTAAGGTATTTTCAGGTGTTTTTCAGTGTTGCTGGGAAAACATTATCTGTTCCTTTTTCCCAGCAAGACACACAAGAAATTTCCCAGCCAGCTAGATAAAATTTATTTCCCAGCCAGGAATTCCGAGCACTTTCAAATCCCTCGATCGAAAACGACCCAACAAAAGCGACAAAACCGGGACAAAACAGGTTTTTTCCGCAAGCGCAATCACTCTGACCAAGCGTCGTATGTCTGTGACTACTCTCTGGGAGAGGGAAGGGCTCCTTTTTTTTTTTTTTTTTTTTTAGTCGTCCTCAGTCTTCAGAGTTTCTACAGCCAGCTCGGGTTGAAATGCAAGAAAAAGTCAGTAATTCCCAGGAAAAACCTCTATCAATAATAAATTTGCCAGCCAGCTCTTCAAAACACCTGCATTTTTGCCAGCCAGCAAGATTCCTCTGGGGAACAGATAATGTGAGGAACAAATTCGTTGGGTGCCCCTGATACTGTGGTGCTGCATCGATGGGGAAGTAGTATACAAAAATTTGGTTTTATCAACGGAGTTGATAATGTAAATTGACCACCATACAGAGATTCTAAAAGCTTTTAGAATCTCTGTACGGTAGTCAATTTACATTATCGACTCCATTGATAAAACCAAATCTTCAATAATGTAGCCGAATTCGAACTAATGTAACTGCCCAAAGGTAACAAAGGTTGCCAATATTCCAAAGCTCTCAAACAGTTACAGGATCTCTTGGTACTTGGTTCGAACTCAACAGATTGATTCAAAGCGATTTCATATACAGACAATCAGAAAAATAATCAACCAAGGCTGTGTACAGTGTTATTGCTATAAATACTGATGGTGGAGTTGACAAATTCAAATCGAACGATAGCAAATAAATCCGTAGTTTGCACATGATAATGTTCTTAGTCTGGATGATAAAGGTTTACAGATATAGAAGCCAACTGTAGTTATTCATAAGTTGTAGTTCTCAGATAGATCGTAGGTTCGAACTGAAATAGGATAATTAAGATACTAACAATTATTATAGATTCTAACTTATCTTAACATAAAATAAGCCTGGTACGTGGCACGCTATACACCAACAAATAGAAACAACAAAAGCTACACATGTCTTGCATGAGGCTTAATTAATATGGATGTGTAGCACATAGCACATATCCACTTGCATACGACATATATAGTGAATGGTTACAACAATATCCTAGAGATTTTAAATTGAAAAGCGTTGTGCCAAAACCTAAAGAATATACCTGGATATACGACTTAAATTATTATAGCTTTGATAATAATATAGTAAGAAAACGAGCAAAAAATAATCATCGCATGATGTAGCAGAGAATAACACCAATTTTGACAAATGCAACACTGGAAAGGTTAGGACAAATAAAAAGATAAAAAACTTACGTACTTCGGTTTACGCTTGTACCAATGGAGACAGAGAAATGGTACCAGTAGCAGATTCCCGCATAACCTTACTGATAGCACGAGTAGCAAAATTCTTATTTTACTATGAAAAATTCGTCTAGCATTTAGTATAGGACGCGATCCAAATTTTGGGTGTAGAAGAAGTTGGGTATTCACGCATTTCCTCACGATAATTCCTACGCCCTTGTGGGCACTCTATATGACTCGTTTTCCTGTGAAATTCTAACACGTTCCATAGCTCTAATTAAACGCTAGATGATTCCAATAAATGAGGACAGTTTTCTTAAAACTGAACAATGATTGTTGCTGCAATGTTAACACAAGGAAAGCAAAGAGCCTAATATATATCAAAACAAAGCGGTCGGTAATGTCACTGCCATTCAAAGACAAGATTACTCAGCCAAAATTGTGGAACGGTCAGTTGATAAAAATCGATCAAAATACAATTTCAAGTTTTTTTTCCCAACTGATTCAACTTTTCAAACACAAGGTCCTGCCAATAGTTTAGTTCTGCCATCAATCACATTTTTTGCAATGACAGCTAGCAGACAATGACAATTCATCTAACTCAGTCAATCACACCACTCTAACTCAATTTATCTCATTGAACTGATGTGTGACAGTGATTGACAACAGTGAAAAACAGAACTGTTTATTGAATTTGAACTTTAAAGTCCACATTACCATAAAAGGTGCAATAATTTGGTGCAATATGGGAGCAGGATTGGTGTAGTAGTGAGAGCACTCGCCTACCATCAATGTGGCCTGGGTTCGATTCCTAGACTCTGTGCCATACACTGCCATACACTGCCCATTTCCATTAGTTGGGCTAACGCTCACATGGTTCATATGGGGTAGAAAACTAACACTTCACATTACACTCTAATCAGTTAAATCTGTTCAAATATAAGTGCTACACGGACAACGTTTGCAAAAACATAATCCTTCCTCTTACTTGTACAATTGTTCATTGACGTGACTTTAACAATTCCCACAGTTGACAGTTCCCTCCACCTTCTCCCATCTGACCTTGTAGCTTAGTCGGTAGAGCAGCGCTGATCGAACCTGAAGGTCGTGTGTTCAATTCCCACCCTGGTCAGAGTTTTTCTCTGTCCTGGTGTGGGCCCATTTCCATCAGTAGGGCTAACACTCACATGGTTCGTATGGGGTAGAAACCTAGCACTTCATATTACACTCTAATCAGTTATGTATGTGGGTTGAGTTTGTTAGTTCTCTACTCTACTCTGCAGTGTCCTGAGAACATTTTCTCTAGGTACTCTGGTTTTCTCCCCACCTCAAAAACCAAATTGAATATTTGATTTGATTTGAGTGCATTAGATTTGATTTCAATGTTAACAGTGTTTCCAATATAAAGGACTTGGCACTTAAATAAACTTCACAGTCATTTATTATCATCAATAGGGAAGATATCGATGACATTACCTATTATCATTTAATGCGCCAACCGGAGCCTCATTGGCTGTCGAAACAAAGGGTCTTTTGTTCCTGTGGTTGGCACATTACAATAACAAAAGCAAGGTTTGTGAACAGATATGGGGCTGGACAATTTGCGAGCCAGCGAGTCATGCGAGGCATGCAAATTTCGCATGTAAGTCAAAGCACCCATTTCAAATAGCGCTGATAAACTGTTATTAAGTCCAAGCATCCATTTTAAGACGGTTAGCTTTCAATAACTGTGTGATTCCCATGTTGACTCGCCATCTTGGCTCGCATGACTCGCAGTCATGGCTCTCATATCATATATCTTTCTTTACCCTCGGATTTTTTGGCTCGCATATTGTCCAAACTTAACAGGTATCTTCCCTATAGTTTCAATGTGCACTGTACATAGATACCTGGGACACGCAAACATCTCTAGAGCAGAGAAAACACTGTCCGCCAAGTGTAAGATGCCCCGATGACGACGAGAAAGGATCACGAATAACGTACGCATCCTCCAAAAGACTGCAATTCATGAGGGAAATACAAAACAAACCTCGGTTACACCATATTTTTTGATTCCCAGGCGAAATGTAAATACACATACACTATAGATTTAGAAAAAGGAGGTGTCTTCCCAAAATATTCATAATGGCATTCAAAACCACAGTTAGAACATATAAACGTTAATTTGTTAGACGAGGATTCTTCGTTAAATTCAGCCGCCATTTTTTATTTACTTCGTCCCCAGGGCCTATTGTGTGTAGCAAGAAGCCTGGATGCTAGTTCAAGGACAGAAGAAAAGGGCCGTGAAAATTTGACCATAAAGCCTCGTAGCCATGCCTGAAGATTGCTATATTGAGATTTGTTTGTTTGTTTGTTTTGTTTTTTCTTTTTTTTCCGTGTCGGGAAGAGTCTTTCCTACCACTCTCTTGCTAAGTGGTGTCTTTGTAAGTTCTGCGCGTATTTTGCTAGGATTTCAGGGGGAGTAGAAAGGCGTAGATTTCCCTGGTTTGATACAGTAGAATATTAATCTACAATGGCGTAGAAGATTGAAACGCAAATGTCGTTTTGGAGGATCTTTACACAAAATATACCCTTATGGAGCTAAAGAATGGAACGTAAATTGGATAAACAAGACAGGCGGTGAAAAATTAATATCTGGAATCTTAAAAGCAAGGAGTAATGGACTTCGACAACAATCTTTCGCCCGTCGAGCCGTAATCAAAGTGAGCTGTAGTTCTAATATTGTACCAAGTGTGGTGTTTTGTACAACACTGAAATCAAATGGAAAATTCTCTAGTAAGAGGGTCTCAATGCATAGGGTTAAGCGTGTGGCGTGAAACGTCCAAAAAATTAACCGTGACGGTGTCGTGAAAAAGGGAAAAAATTAACCGTGTGTCGTGAATTATTTTGTCCAGATAACCGTGTTGTTTGTAGCTTTTCCTAAGCTCTGAACAATTATTTGATGTAAAAATTAAGCGTGCACCGTAAAATCGCGAAATTTTTAACCCTGTACCGTGTTTGCTACACCCCCATTGAGACCCTCTAGTAACTTATGGGTTTAACAAAGACAGAGAGGGGATTGAACAACTTAAGTGGGTCTGTTATCTCTGTTGTCTGGCTTATTTATATCTATTTGTACTCAATTGTGCACAGTCTTCAGGTAACAATTGGAAATTTCACTAATTTTTGTTAAATATAGCATACGGCCTCGTGAGTTTGTATTTCCCGTCTGCCGTAAACGTGATTTCCACTCTCAAAATTACCTCCAGAACCAACTTTCTGCGTAGAATAAGCTTTAGGAATGATGTTTTTGTCTTCTGTGGCCATACTTGACGATTCGCGAACATTTTATGAGAATATTTATAACGGGTCACACGCGCAACTTGATCGCCCGAACTTGCCCGAGTATGCACAACATCCACTCGGCCTTTTGACATCCTATTGAAAAAAACTTGTAAAATATTCGCGGAACGGTCAATTTCTCTGAAATTTGAAAGGATGATTGCTAACGAATATAGAAAGATTTTCACAATAACTAAAAATTCCCATGTTAAGCTTTTGTGCTTGTCAGCATTGTGATTTGCGATAATTCGCAAGTCTGTTTTTGTATCTCATAGATGTTCAGACAGATGAAGTGTAAATATTCAGTTAAACATTACAACAAAATTAAAAAACCAAAGACGTTGTTTTACTCTGAAAATGACGAACGATTAACATTCTCTCCAGTAGTTCATTCAGTTGACACATGGTGATCACGTGCACCTTTATGGTTGCCTAGCACGTGATCAATTTCTTTCTTTTGACAAAACGTAAAAGTCAGAGACTGCAGAAATTTTCGTGTTTTTACGATCGATTCTCATTAATCTTTCGCTGAGAATTCGATTCAGAGTTGTGACCTTTCACGCGAAAAGGGGGCTTATGGATTTCATGGTGAACCGTGAAATACATTTCACGGTCACGGCTCGTGAACGGCTCTGTGAAAATGAAATTTCACGGGATGTTCACTATTGCTCCAATTCTTTTCACAATGCTCAGTGAAAAAGTTCACGGCGTGAAATCGAAGACGTCGAATATAATAAAGTCACGTCGTGAACTCAATTGTGTTCACGAGGTGAAATTATGTTGAAATAAACATGCCGGTATCAGCCCTTATGCGAGTGAGAAGATGGCGATGGATAGCACACATATTGAGGACTAGTCCTAGTAACATCTCGAGGACTGCACTAACGTGGGTACCTGAAGGTAAAAGGAGGCCAGGCCGGCCGAGAGAAACTTGGAGAAGAACTCTGGAGAAAGAAAGAAACCAGCTGGGATGGCATTCGTAGGGGGCAGCGGGCGCATCGGCGGCAGACCTGGATGGGATGGCGCAATCTTTTGGCCGGCCTTAAGAGTCCTCATGGGCCCGATGAGGATCGATAGGTAAACCTGCAAAAGCTTGTTTGCGCACAAAGTTCATTTTACCTGTCTGGCTAGCTGAATAGGATATACCGTCTGGCTAGTCGCCATATTTACGTCAGAAAGGGCTTTCCAGGGTGGCTCTCAGGCTCTCTCTTTTTTTTGTGCGTGAAACTCTCGACAACTCTCGCTCTCGTTTGGCCAATTCTCGATCACTCTCATCTACTCTCAAGTGGTTCAACGCTCGTCAAATCTCATCAACTCTCGCACTCGTTTGGCCAGGGCTTTAAAGCTAACAAGCAGTTAAGTTGCAAGTATTGTCGAGATCTAACCGAACAACTATTCAGTCTTTATCAGTTAAACCGGAGCAAGATAAGGTCAACACTCTGACATTGGACATTTCGCAACAATTACACGACCCAATATCCCATGTTAGTATTGACAAGGTTACCGCTGTAAAAAGAAAGAAAACAGGCAGAATTACAGCTTTAGTTCAACAAGAAATAGCGTTTCTAAGCTAACCCGCGCTGATCTACAGTATTTAGGTCTAAAAACCCCTTGCGTTGAAGACGATTAACTTTCAATTGTTTTGCTGGGTACTATTATGTCAATACTCTAAGAAATTCGACTTCCCCGGAGCTTGTCTCGTTAGTCTAGTGGATATCGGAAACTGCAAGGTGAAGCCATCGATCAGGGTTCAACTCTTTGCCTCACCTATTGTGAATCTTCTCAGCTTGTTTAAAATCATTAGTTGTTGTCCTTCAGTAGCATATTGAGGTTTTAATGATTCCAAGTTCGAGTGAGGCCTAACATTACTGTGAAGGTTTTTTTATACCCAATTATTCCATCAGAGATCAACCCTAGTATTGGAATTGGGCCCACACAAGGACAGAGAAAAACTCTTACCAGGGTGGCATTTGAACCTACGACCTTCAGATTAGATCACCGCTGCTCTACCGACTGAGCTACAAGGTCAGAACGGGAGAAGGCCGTGGGGTGTCCGGAAAACTAAGACCTAAGACACGGAAAACTAAGACCCTTTTCATTTTAGTTCTCACAGCAATCCCTGGGCCGTTTAAAAAGGCGAAAAAATATAATG
>NC_090875.1:20309065-20314065 GCF_036669935.1 Montipora foliosa
GCGTAGCAAGTAAGCAAGCAAGGTAAGTTTTGCATACACTCTTTCTTTTTTACAAGAATATATTTTATAAGAATATCGAGGCTGAAATTTGCGAAATTTTAAGAATACTTTAAAGAATAAAGAAGAATAAACCCGAGGCTGCAATTTTAAAAAGAATGTAATTTCGGGTGTTGAAAATCTGTAAATGCAATACATTTAAAAAAGTGTCGTCTGACGTGACATCTTAACTTCCAAACACTTGTGATTGATATCCCAATACATCGTTAAACGGAAATGTCATCAATATTTTCAGCCTAAAATCGACAGGAATATTCAGCCTGGGCCAAAAAAAAACAATACTCTTATAAAAAAGAAAGGGTGTAGTTAAATATATACACATACCTACACGGTTGAATGAAGTGGTAGAATACTTTCATGCAGTCTCTATTAGTTACACCGGAATTCGAGTTTCGCGGACAGAAGCGAATCACATTTTTCAGATCGTACAATACAGCTTTTAATAGTGTGGTTGACAATTTAACACCTTTTTTTTTGGTATGGGTATCCAGATTTAATCAATCCATTGAAATAATCTCAATTTTCGCTGCCACCTTGATTTAGGGGGAAAACAGACTGAGTTTAAATTAGAGTAGATGGATTTTTTTGTCCAAATATATTAAGCTTCTAAAACCACTCTACAAAGCGATGGATTGCACAAATTTCACACAACTTTTTATCATTCCACTTATCTTATATATTTAGCCAGCCAGTTGATATGCAAATAGCTGAACGGGTATGCTGCTGTTTTAATATCGCCCATAAATTATTACGAAAGGTCCAACATCCGAAAATTGGATGTTATTTTTTACGTTAATAATCCCTGTATGGCAAAATAGATAGAAACATGCTTTTTTGCATGGTTAACTAGCAAGCGTATTTTGCATATTTAAATATATATGAGCGTTAATTTAGAAACACATACGACAAGGTTGAATGATAAGGTAAAATATGTTTTTTACTTTAAATAAAAGGCTTCCTTACCATGCTTGACATTCATTTCAGTACGGCCCTGCTTTCACTGCTTTCAATGGTTATAAAATCGTGAAATGACTTTTGCCACTTGGGTACACGACGAATCTTGGTATCACGGTTGAGTTTTAGTTTGTCTTTTGTTTCTTTCCGAGTTGTTTTGAAAGATGACAACTTAGAATTGAACAAAAACCGGATGTAATTGATTTACAATCCTCTAGGTCCTTTATTCCTTAATGATGAGTTAAAATATAAAAGACAGAGACAGTATGAATATTGTTTTCACAGTTTTAGGGAAAATGTAATGGCACTGTCTCTTTATTAGCCTGATAACCGTGAAAGTTGGCATCCAGTTGTTGCAAGCAAGAGGTTTTTAGTTCATTTTGAATATCCATTTATTCATAACGGATTACTTGAGATCTTTTGACAAAAGACTCAGAATGAAAACAAAGGGAAATTTGAGCTCAAATCACAGATTTCATAAGTAACTGTAAGGTAGCTCAAAATATGCCTTATTTTAAAACTCTACTGAGGTAGGTAATGCTATGCAGTCTTTCGTCAGAGAAGCTACACCTTGTAAGAAATGAAAGCGTGAGAATGCGGAAAACGTGAGGGACAAATCCTAACCCTAATCTCACTTCGTCATTGCTTCTCAGTACAAAATATGTTTTCTCCAAAAATGCACAAACATGGGCAGGTTTTGCAGTCTTCATTTCTTACATATCTTCAGCCATCGCACTGTAAATTACAGCCCAGATGCCATGCCTATCACACATTTCTTACTATAGATCGCGGTAAAAAGTCACCACTTTGCACTGCTGATTCAGTTTATCATCTAAAGCGCATGCGCCTCGAAGGTCTCTATGAGCAGTGAGCAAGAGGCCGTTGTTTTAAAACACGCAATTAAGCCGAAAAAAAAAGTGGGAGTTTTTCTTGGTCCGAAGAATAAAAAATGTACTTCTTTCCTTTCAGGAAACAAGAAGACTTTTCAGACAGCAACACACAAAGTTACATACTCAAGATTCTTCGGTTTTCACACAACCAGAATGAAGAAAATAGCTCTCGTCATTCTTGTTGCTGTCTTTGTAATCGCCGGTTTGGTTGTGGAGACTGACTGCCACAATCTACCAGGTGGACGTATTGCGAAAAAAATGCAGTTGCGGGAAAAGGTTGGAATGTGATAGAGCGGTTTTCAAATGAGTGTCGTAAAACCAAAACCAAAATAATTACTTTGGCCAATCAAGAAGGACGGAGACAATCCAGTAAACCAATCAAAACTCGAAGTAATTACAAGTAGCCGACACAAAGCGCGGGAAAATGTGCACTCGCGAGCCACGATTGGTTTTGGTTTCACTTCTGATTGGTTGAAAAAGTGGCGCGAGCACTTTGAACCAACCACTGAGTGAAGTAATCATAAACCCAAGCAATTCGCTAATTACTTTCGACACTCAATCGAAAACCGCTCTATGTACCTTGGTTGAGTTACTTTTGTTGAAAATGGATACGCTGACTTGCTATTCATTTTGGACGGGGTCGATACGAATCGAAATTTTTACGAATCTTCTTGTGGATGATTTCATTCCGCATCATTCCTTTTACCCATCACATTTTGAAAGACAATGTTGTTAGAAGTTCCTGCGATGTTTTGGTCAGTGGTCTATGCGGTTAAAAAAATTTCGAGGGCCGAGAAAGTGCTTCATTCTGTCTCAAACAAAAGAAAACTGCGTCATATTTTTTTGCACAGAAACATACTGAAATCATTTTCCAAAAAGCTTGAACTTCCACTTCGACAGTATTATTCATAGACGCAAACCTGGCCGAAGTGGCGAGAGTTCGAAACTTGTAAGCAATTTTGTCATGTTGACTAGGTTGATCAGGAAAACACAAGTTTTAACATTTATCTTACCTGAACTTTCAGAGAGAAGCAAGAAGCATCCATCCATTCTTTGGACGTGACAAGAAGCCCTGGATGCCACAGCGCAGGTTAAAGAAGAATGAATGATCGTTGGTTTCCACGATAAATCACCCAAAGCACCTTAGTGATAACAGTGATGTTTTCTTTGCAATGAAATAGCTTAGTATCCTTCATATGTAACCACTTTGTAGACCTTCATTTGCGGTCTTACCTTTTGGGACTCTCTAAATCCTCTATCAATACGTGCCTGATATTCCAGTCGTAGGAAAAACATCAATTTTTCAGGATAATTCAGAATGAATCGTCTCATTCAAGAACTTCACTGACGATTCCTTTTGTTATTTTTTTCACATTACCAGTAGCAGATTCCATAACCTTACTGATAGCACGAGTAGCAGATTATCGAATCGGAAGTAATAAAGCTATGTCAACAAGATAGTGTTTGGTGACAGGGTGTCGTGTCCAAATATCTAATGTCGCACTGATGTAATCGTATTCCTTGAATACAATGTACCTTTGCAGACACGGTGCAGTCGAACTGGGCTCTTCAATAATGTTTGGAGGGAATGGTTTCTGAAGAAACTGTGGTGCTGCATCGATGGGAAAGTAGTATACAAAATTTTGGTTTTATCAACGGAGTTGATAATGTAAATTGACCACCATACAGAGATTTTAAAAGCTTTTAGAATCTCTGTACGGTAGTCAATTTACATTATCGACTCCATTGATAAAACCAAATCTTCAATAATGTAGCCGAATTCGAACTAATGTAACTGCCCAAAACTAACAAAGGTTGCCAATATTCCAAAGCTCTCAAACAGTCACAGGATCTCTTGGTACTTGGTTCGAACTCAACAGATTGATTCAAAGCGATTTCATATACAGACAATCAGAAAAATAATCAACCAAGGCTGTGTACAGTGTTATTGCTATAAATAATGATGGTGGAGTTGACAAATCCAAATCGAACGATAGCAAATAAATCCGTAGTTTGCACATGATAATGTTCTTAGTCTGGATGATAAAGGTTTACAGATATAGAAGCCAACTGTAGTTATTCATAAGTTGTAGTTCTCAGATAGATCGTAGGTTCTAACTGAAATAGGATAATTACGATACTAACAATTATTATAGATTCTAACTTATCTTAACATAAAATAAGCCTGGTATGTGGCACGCTATACGCCAACAAATAGAAACAACAAAAGCTACACATGTCTTGCATGAGGCTTAATTAATATGGACGTGTAGCACATAGCACATATCCACTTGCATACGACATATAGTGAATGGTTGCAACAATATCCTAGAGATTTTAAATTTGAAAAGCGTTCCGTCAAAACCTAAAGAATATACCTGGATATACGACTTAAATTATTATAGCTTTGATAATAATATAGTAAGAATACGAGCAAAAAATAATCATCGCTTGATGTAGCAGAGAATAACACTAATTTTGACAAATGCAACAATGGAAAGGTTAGGACAAATCAAAAGATAAAAAACTTACGTACTTCGATTTACGCTTGTACCAATGGAGACAGGGAAATGGTACCAGTAGCAGATTCCATAACCTTACTGATAGCACGAGTAACAAAATTCTGATTTTACTATGAGAAATTCGTCTAGCATTTAGTATAGCACAAGATCCAAATTTTGGGTGTAGAAGAAGTTGGGTATTCACGCATTTCCTCATGATAATTCCTACGCCCTTGTGGGCACTCTATATGACTCGTTTTCCTGTGAAATTCTAACACGTTCCATAGCTCTAATTAAACGCTAGATGATTCGAATAAATGAGAACAAAACTGACAATGATTGTTGCTGCAGTGTTAACACAAGGAAAGCAAAGAGCCTAATATATATCAAAACAAAGCGGTCGGTAATGTCACTGCCATTCCAAGACAAGATTACTCAGCCAAAATTGTGGAATGGTCAGTTGATAAAAATCGATCAAAATAGAATTTCAAGTTTTTTTTTCCCAACTGATGCAACCTTTCAAACACAATATCCTACCAATAGTTTAGTTCTGCCATCAATCACATTTTTTTCAATGACAGCTAGCAGACAATGACAG
>NC_090875.1:20319065-20324065 GCF_036669935.1 Montipora foliosa
GTATGCACAACATCCACTCGGCCTTTTGACATCCTATTGAAAAAAACTTGTAAAATATTCGCGGAACGGTCGATTTCTCTGAAATTTGAAAGGATAATTGCTAACGAATATAGAAAGATTTTCACAATAACTAAAAATTCCCATGTTAAGCTTTTGTGCTTGTCAGCATTGTGATTTGCGATAATTCGCAAGTCTGTTTTTGTATCTCATAGATGTTCAGACAGATGAAGTGTAAATATTCAGTTAAATATTACAACAAAATTAAAAAACCAAAGACGTTGTTTTACTCTGAAAACGACCAACGATTAACATTCTCTCTAGTAGTTCATTCATTTGACACAAGGTGATCACGCGCACCTTTATGGTTGCCTAGCACGTGATCAATTTCTTTCGTTTGACAAAACATTAAAGTCAGAGACTGCAGAAATTTTCGTGTTTTTACGACCCTCCCTCCAGGGGGACTTATTATACTAGTCACCAGGCGTCCCGAGTTGAGTGCCATTTGAATTGGACACTTTGCGAGGACAACGGTTTCTGGCCGCCATTTTAGCAGGTTAACTTACAAGTTCTACGGAGTCTAGTGGCTTCGCGTTGCTTCCTGGAGATGCTTCAGTGGATTCATGGTTTAGAGAAATTCATGTTCCACGAGCCTGGCGTGTTCATTTAGCGACTGGATTCGATTTTCGCGAAAAAAATCGTCCTTGTTTTGGGTCGATCGGAGTCCCTAAGCTGGCTTCCGTCTCCTACCTTGTCACTATATACTATGAAGGAAGGTGAACGGGGACCATTTTCCCCGAAACTTCGTGTACGTATTAAAGACAACAGCAGCTCACCACATGGTAAGTTTTATCCATTTTTATTTCCATTTTCTGGCAAATTTTCAGACCTAAACTTCGCCTCATATGTTCTCTATATTTCCCAATGTGGCACACACAGTGAGCCTGGGTTACCTGTGGTTAGAGCGGTCCTTCTTCCCACACCTCTCAGTTCCCATTCTGTTGTTTACAAGCGCTCGCGACAGAGGTCAATCAAAGAAAAACCCGCCGTTGATTTCCAACAGGATGTAACACCTGACTGCCAGTAATTTCCGAAGAACAAATGAACAATTCGTTCAGTCACAGGCGAGGCATTTTAGAACAACGATTTATTTTTCCTTTCTGATGAAATGCGGGATTGTCATGCGGCCTTGACTCGCCTGGCGTGACATTCGCGGTTGTGGCGTGAATAATTATCAAGCGCCGCTAGATTTTCTCCCAACGCTGTCATTATAAAGCCTTATTGTCGTCTTAAAATCGAACTTAATTTTTTTGATATACATAATATTTCTTTCAGGAATACAGGGCTTTTTGGTGTCGTTCTTTTCTACGGCTTATTTACTGCTTTGCGCGTGATTTATTCCCGATTTCCTTCGCATTTATTTATTATATTTTTGCGCCTTTTTAAACGGCCCAGGGATTGCTGTGAGAACTAAAATGAAAAGAGTCTTAGTTTTCCGGGTCTTAGGTCTTAGGTCTTAGTTTTCCGGACACCCCACGTCCTTCTCCCGAGCTCAGTCGGAAGAGCAGCGGTGATCTAATCCGAAGGTCGTGGGTTCAAATGTCACCCTGGTCAAAGTTTTTCTCTGTCCTTGTATGGGCCCAATACTCCATGCCAATACTAGGGTTGATCTCTGATGGAATAATTAGGTATAAAAACTTCACAGTAGTGTTAGGCCTCACTCGAACTTGGAATCATTAAAACCTTGTTTAAAATCTTTGTTTCGTTGAAGTAGACTGTTCGTCGTATAAGTTGAATAAGAAGGGAAATGTCAGTTTGAGAGATGGAAATAAGTGATGACCACAAGATTAGCCTGATCAGCACATGATATGCACGTGATGTGTTTTTTTCTGGTGGCCTTATTAAGCATATTAAGTTTTCAGAGCTTCACAAGAAGTGACATTTTCACGCCCCGCTCAGTGGAAATAAAGCGAACACGCAGGTAAGTTGCAAGTATTGTGGAGATGTAATTGAACAACTAAGCTGTCTCTATCAGTTGAACCGGAATTAGAATTTCCCTGAAAGAAGCGAGTCACATTTCTAAGATTGTACAATACAGCTTTGTAAGATTCGCATTTTAACACCACCATTTCTTGGTGTGGTTATCCAGATCTAATCGATCCATTGATCTGCGCGATAGGCGCAAACAGATATTAAAGAAAATATTTATGATATTATTGCCAAATGTAAGCTTCTTTAACACAACGCTATAAAGTTACAGATTCCACAAATTTCACACAACGTTTAGTCATTCCACTCATCTTGGTCACCCAATGGAAAGTTTAATAGATCATTACAAAAGGCCCAACTTCTAAAAATTGGATGTTAGTAATCCCTTTTGGGCAAAGTGGAAATAAACGTTGCTATTTTCATGGCTAGCAAGCGTAGCAAGTAAGCAAGCAAGGTATTTTGCATAGTTAAGTATATACTCATACCGACACGGTTGAATGAAGTGGTAGAAACTTTCATGCAGCCTCTATTAGTTAGGGACTGTGCAATAATTATCAGGAGGGGGTGGGGGGGGCCTAAAACCAGAGGGGGGGGCCTTAAGTTAAAATAATGGAAAGGAGGGGGGCTCTACATTAGATTTCTCAAGTAAGTTGAGGGGGGGGGGGGGGGTCTTAATTAAATTTCACAAATTCGATAATGAATAAATAAACATTTTCCAACTCTACCTAAAGGAACACGGTTTACCCGTCAGCGGAGGGAAAACAGGGGGCTGCTCTAGGGGCTGGGGAAGCTCAAGGTAAAGAAAACCTGGATGAGCAGCAATCTAGCAGTTCCGAAGACCAAGAAGATAATGAACAATCAGACGATTCGGAAATTAACGATTATGAAGAACAAAGTTTCGAGGTGCTCTTCATCCCTGACGACGCAGTGGAATGCGTTGCAGTACGGTGAATAAAGGTACGGGTTAGAGGGAAGGGGGGGGGAGCACATCATAATTTTGAGAGAACGTGAGGGGGGGTCAGAGCTAATCTTGACGCTGCTGGAGGGGGGACCTATCTAATTTTTCCTTTGGTGAAGCTCATTTTAGGACCCCCCCTTCCTGATAATTATTGCACAGTCCCTTACACCGGAATTCGAGTTTCGCGGACAGAAGCGAATCACATTTTTCAGATTGTACAATACAGCTTAGTGTGGTTGAAATAATCTCAATTTTCGCTGCCATCTTGATTTAGGGGGAAAACAGACTGAGTTTAAATTAGAGTAGATGGATTTTTTTGTCCAAATATATTAAGCTTCTATAACCACTCTACAAAGCGATGGACTGCAAAAATTTCACACAACTTTTAATCATTTCACTTATCTTATTTAGCCATCCGGTTGATATGCAAATAGGTGAACGGGTTTGCTGCAGTTTATCGCCCATAAATTATTACAAAAGGCCCAACATCCGAAAATTGGATGTTTGTTAATAACCCTTTATGGCAAAATAGATAGCAACATGCTATTTTGCGGTGGTAGCCAAAACGCGGGGCCTGGGTCGGGGCCGGGGCCGTGGCCGGGGTAGGGGTCGGGGTGTCATATTTTTTTCCTAATTTTTTTGTTTCAATCTTTGCCGTTATTCTCCAGTACTATTATTTTCGGATGTTCGGAATTTTTCCTTCATTTATGGTGGAAATAAGCAAAAAAAAAAAACAAAAAACAAAAGGAACATACAAAAGCTACGAAAGTAACATTTTTGTTTGTTTTTCGAAATTAAGAGAATTTTCGACTGCAATTGGAGTTTTTGCGGGGAATATACGCTAACTCTTAGAGACACTGAAACCTCGCTGAGATCCACATTTTAAAACCACATTTTTAGGTTTACGTCGTAAAAACCTTCTCCGTAATACAATTAAAATTAAAACGAAACGAAACATAGCCACAGTTCCACGATGGTCGTCACGCAACGTTGTCATGTGCTTGTTTTTGCAAAATTGTTCTCAATGTTGTTGTGTTTTTTATCTTAAAGTTGGATTCGATCTCTAGCTTGAGGTCCGAATAAAATTGGCTGACAAGTTCCCGTGCAACTCTAAACTTTACTACAAACCGTTTGTAGTGAAGTCAGACAACAACATTGACAACGACGCGAACAAACGAGGACGCATGTTTTATGAGTCACTGAATGAGTCAATGAGTCAATGAGGCATGAGTCATGAGTCAATGGACTCACAGTCAATATAGCAATAATTTCTTGATTAAGCCTAAGCCCTCGTTTCAGTTATTGGGCCTAAGCACTCTCTGAAATTTTAGCTTTCATTTTATGGTTTAATTAACTGCACTAACTCGTTGACTCATTGACTCATGACTCATTGACTTATTGACTCATAAATACTTGACACTCCGAACAAACAAGCAAATGAGACTCCGTTGCATGACTGCGTGACGACCGCCGTAGAACTGTGATTCTGTTTTTAACGAGTAGACATTACAATGCGATTTTAAAGTGTGGAAACCCAGCGAGTCTTCGGTGTGCAGTTGGCGTATAAAAACTCCAATTTCAGCAATTTCGGAAATTCTCTTAATTTCAAAAAACAAACTCCGATTTCGGAAAGATGAAATTAGATCCTCGGAAAAACCAACTTTGATTTTAAAATACACAAAAAATCGTCAAAAAAAAACATAAATATGTCCTTTAAGCACTTTCATACGGTCTTTCATAGCTTCCGTAAGTTCCTTAACTTTTTACACTAATTTCCACCTTAAATGAAGGACAGATGCCGGTCATTCGAAAAAGTAGTACAGGAGAATAACGACAAAAATTGAAACCAAAAAAAAAAATTTGTCAGAAGAGACACCCCAACCCCGACCCTGGCTCCGGCCTGTGAAATCGTGAAATGACTTTTTCCACTTTGGTACAGAAATTTTGATATCACGGTTGAGGTTTAGTTTTGTCTTTTGTTTAGTTCCGAGTTGTTTTGAAACATGACAAATTAGAATTGAACGAAAACCAGATGTAATTGATTTACAATCCTCTA
>NC_090875.1:20336565-20346565 GCF_036669935.1 Montipora foliosa
GCGAGGCATTTTAGAACAACGATTTATTTTTCCTTTCTGATGAAATGCGGGATTGTCATGCGGCCTTGACTCGGCTGGCGTGACATTCGCGGTTGTGGCGTGAATAATTATCAAGCGCCGCTAGATTTTCTCCCAACGCTGTCATTATAAAGCCTCATTGTCGTCTTAAAATCGAACTTAATTTTTTTTATATACATAATATTTCTTTCAGGAATACAGGGTTTTTTGGTGTAGTTCTTTTCTATGGCTTATTTACTGCTTTGCGCGTGATTTATTCCCAGTTTCCTTCGCATTTATTTATTATATTTTTGCGCCTTTTTAAACGGCCCAGGGATTGCTGTGAGAACTAAAATGTAAAGGGTCTTAGGTCTTAGGTCTTAGTTTTCCGGACACCCGCGCCGGGGGTATGTAAGATGTTATTCACAAGGACAAATTCGGCTCGGCCCAAGCCTAATTTAGATAATGGCCGTTTTTATGCTAGAGACGTTAAAGTCGTCAAGACGCATTTGACGTCTGAGACGTTAAAGCCGTCTGGTGTAAAAACGGGACGCATAAAAGTAGACAAACTAGCGGACAAAAACAAGATTTTTTTAAAAAAATGACTAGGTTCTATTATCGGAAGACACTGGGCACGAGCAAACTCGACACCAAAAAAACGTTAACGCTCGAATATATGAGCAAATAAACGTGGCGGAATTGCAGCTTCTCAAACTTATGTCTCAACGTCGCCTGGAAGGACAGAAGCAAATATTTTTTTTGTGACAGAAATCAGTCTAGGAATCAGCATTTTCTGGCGATGGACGAGGAACTACATTTAGCCTCGGCGCATGGCTTGTTTGTCTTGTCGACCAAGAGAGCAAGGAAGGAACGAAGTGCAGATTAACAAAGGACTCAGGGCTAAATGTGTCCAAGTTAGGGCGTCCCGTTTTTATACTAGACGCATTTAACGTCTGAGACGTTAAAGTCGTCTGTTAAGGGCGTCTCAACGACGCACTTAAGACAAGACGTTAAAGTCGTCAGACGTTAAATGCGTCTGTCTTATTTCTCGTTTTCATACTAGACGTTAAAGTCGTTTTGAGACGACTTTAACGTCTCTAGCATAAAAACGGCCATTAATCATTAGTTGTTGTCCTTCAGTGGCATATTGAGGTAAATTAGCTAAATTAGGCTTGGGCCGAGCCGAATTTGTCCTTGTGAATAACATCTTACATAGTCTCTGTCCTTGTGTTGGCCCAATTCCAATACTAGGGTTGATCTCTGATGGAATAATTAGGTATAAAAACTTCACAGTAGTGTTAGGCCTCACTCGAACTTGGAATCATTAAAACCTTGTTTAAAATCTTTGTTTCGTTGAAGTAGACTGTACGTCGTATAAGTTGAATAAAAAGAGAATTGTCAGTTTAAGGGATGGAAATAAGTGATGACCGCAAGATTAGCCTGATCAGCACATGATATGCACGTGATGTTTTTTTTTCTGGTGGCCTTATTGGCTGTTTCGTTTTAGAAGGCATATTAAGTTTTCAGAGCTTCACAAGTAGTGACATTTTCACGCCCCGCTCAGTGGAAATAAAGCGAACACGCAGGTAAGTTGCAAGTATTGTGGAGATGTAATTGAACAACTAAGCTGTCTCTATCAGTTGAACCGGAATTAGAATTTCGCTGAAAGAAGCGAATCACATTTCTAAGATTGTACAATACAGCTTTGTGAGATTCGCATTTTAACACCACCATTTCTTGGTGTGGTTATCCAGATCTAATCGATCCATTGATCTGCGCGATAGGCGCAAACAGAGATTAAAGAAAATATTTATGATATTATTGCCAAATGTAAGCTTCTTTAACACAGCGCTATAAAGTTATGGATTCCACATACATAGTTATAAATGTATATAGTTATATAAACATATATAGTTATATAAAGTTATGGTTTTGTGAACAACCTGAGCGATTTCCAATGTACAAAGAGTGGAGGAAAGGAAAAAAACCGTGTTTGTTTTTTTGCAACAATTGATAAACGGTTGTTGACAGTTTTATTCTACGAAGACTTGCCTACGAGCAGGCTCCCAGTGGTTCGAAGTACATGAAGAGCATGCTCGACTGCTCAGATGCGCAGGCTAAACAAAGGCGAAAAGGTGTTGTCAGATGCGGTTTCACAGTCAGTGGCCACCTCTTCCTATTTATCTAGGAGGTATAGGGTGCCAAACCCGATCGAAAAAATCTACTGTACACACATACATGTACAGTAAATCGTTGATAAAACGTACTTTAAATTCGTCGAGAATGATCGAGAGGGTATAGCAGTACAAAAGCCCTTAACGCGGAAACAGTTATGGTTTATTGCACGCTTTTTGTTTAGTGGTCATGAAAAAAATTCCAACAAACAATGCTCAGTCCAATTCTTTATCCAATTAAAGGAAACGAATGAATCACCTCCCCTGGCTCCGCGCGCGCTTGTAAAATAATAGAAAAAAACAAATTCAGTCATAAAACATGACTCTATTTGATGAAAAACTTGAATCTTCGTTCCGACTTCAATACTATAAGCGACTTTCAGAACGAGTCAAAATACAAGAGATGTTATTACTAGTACTAGCTATCGCTAAGTGCCAACGAAACAGCCAAGATAATACATAGTTTTCAGATTTGTATCAGAGTTCCAAAATACCCAACAGTAGTTGTAATTTTTTTTTTCGAAAGTACTGCAACTCAACTTATCTGGTTAGCAATAATACAATAACAGAAATTGCACACTTTGTATCTCCAACAACAATGTAGATGTCAACGTGTTTTGCAATAATATGGAAAGTACTGCAGTAATTTTTGAACGGCAGTCAGAATGCCTCGCCACAGCTAACCACTATTGTTTCCCCTATACGGCATCTTTTGAAGAAGGAGACATAATACAATAGAGCTTATTCTTATTCAATGAAATGCAAATAAGTGGCGGGGTATTCTGAAGTTTAGCCCAATAATTAACTTGAATAAAATCAATGCCATGTAGAAAAACGCCAAAGCGTTTTCAGACTTTTCAGTGTGGAACATGTAACAGGGAATCAAACTCTATCGCACATGAAAGTTGTTTCACTTGTAGAATTTTTATTTTCCAAGATACGGCCATGAATCACAAGTCAAACTCATCGCTTAATTGTGTACTTTGCAGACAACATATTTTCTTTGAAAATTAAATTAAATTGTTCATGACTCAATGGTTTCAAAACGAAAAACAAACTGCTCTACATTGACAACAGCGGCCGATAAGGACACGTACGCCGGTTTAGTTGTGAGATCGTTCACTCAATATAGAACACGATGGTTCGAAAATAAACATTGAAGAACACTCAAAGCAAGTGTACACAACCAATGGTCAGGGAAATGGGAAAAAATTGTTTTCACTCACCTCCGAACACAAGATCATCATTAGTGGCGCGCGTCAAGCAAGTTTGGCTATTGACGTCACACATCAAAACACGCGTTTTCATTGGTCCCCACTAAATCTCCAGGGAATCTTACATTACCCTACATAGCCTTACATTACACTTTTCTCAGCACGATCGAGAATTTTTCTGCCTGCTGCAACACTTCGCACGGCATTTAGCTGGCCGCCTCGCAAGCCTCGCGTCTTCGCTCGGCTTGCTCGTTGGCAATTATACAAATAAGTGGCGGAGTATTCAGCATAAAAGCTCTATTTTTTTTTAATTTTATACTTTTCTGTCTGTTCTTTTGGTGGAACAAATTTTATCCTCACTGTTTTTAGCCTTTAAAAATCTATATTTGTGAAAGAGCAATCGTTTTTTTTCTTATTAGATTAGGATGACGTGGCCTTAGTGATTAAGTAAATTAAAACCCACAATAGGATACTATAAGTAATCATACCAGTGTTTACGATCTCCGTGTTTCGCAGTAAGAGTTTGACAAAACTGTATTACCTTTCTTTCCCCTCTCTGTTGCTGGCGTTCTTTTAAAAAGAAGCCATGCCACTATTTCGTGACCTTTCAAAGTGCAGGAATGGTCCACCCTTAATTCAATTAATTCAATGGGTGTCAGTAAAGAAGTGACTGGGCTTTGTGAACAACCTGATCGATTTCCAATGTACAAAGAGTGGAGGAAAGGAAAAAAAACGTGTGTCTTTTTTTGCAACAATTAATAAACGGTTGTTGACAGTTTTATTCTACGAAGACTAGCCTACGGGCAGGCTCCCAGTGGTTCGAAGTACATGAAGAGCATGCTCGACTGCTCAGATGCGCAGGCTAAACAAAGGCGAAAAGGTGTTGTCAGATGCGGTTTCACAGTCAGTGGCCACCTCTTCCTATTTATCTAGGAGGTATAGGGTGCCAAAACCCGATCGAAAAAATCTACTGTACACACATACATGTACAGTAAATCGTTGATAAAACGCACTTTAAATTCGTCGAGAATGATCGAGAGGGTATAGCAGTACAAAAGCCCTTAACGCGGAAACACGTGATCTGTCAAAGTAAAAGAATGTTCCGCCCACATCATGATTTAAAGACTATTGGGAGGAAGTCGACAAAGCGCTATTAATACCGCGTAGTTCATTTCTTCAAAAACAAAGCACCCATTGAGAATCCCGGAGCAAAGAATATAGGTAGGTTGTTAGTAAAGGGTAGTATTACGGTTTATTGCACGCTTTTTGTTTAGTGGTCATGAAAAAAATTCCAACAAACAATTCTCAGTCCAATTCTTTATCCAATTAAAGGAAATGAATGAATCACCTCTCCTGTCTTCTGTACAAGAATAGAAAAAACAAATTCAGTTTTAAAACATGATTCTATTTGATGAAAAACTTGAGTCTTCGTTCCGACTTCATTACTATAGGCGACTTTCAGAACGAGCCAGAATACAATAGATGTTATTATTATGCGAATAAGTTGCGGAGTATTCAGCAGATAAGCTCTTTTTTTTTCTATTTTATACTTTTCTGTCTGCTCTTTTGGTGGAACAAATTTTATCCTCACTGTTTTTAGTCTTTAAAAATCTATATTTGTGAAAGAGCAATCGTTTTTTTTAAATTAGATTAGGATGACGTGGCCTTAGTGATTAAGTAAATTAAAACCCACAATAGGATACTATCAGTAATCATACCAGTGTTTACGATCTCCGAGTTTCGCAGTAAGAGTTTGACAAAACTGTATTACCTTTCTTTGCCCTCTCTGTTGCTGGCGTTCTTTTAAAAAGAAGCTATGCCACTATTTCGTCATCTCTCAAAGTGCAGGAATGGTCCACCCTTAATTCAATTAATTCAATGGGTGTCAGTAAAGAAGTGACTGGGTTTTGTGAACAACCTGATCGATTTCCAATGTACAAAGAGTGGAGGAAAGGAAAAAAACCGTGTTTCTTCAAGTTTTTTGCAACAATTGATAAACGGTTGTTGACAGTTTTATTCTACGAAGACTAGCCTACGAGCAGGCTCCCAGTGGTTCGAAGTACATGAAGAGCATGCTCGACTGCTCAGATGCGCAGGCTAAACAAAGGCGAAAAGGTGTTGTCAGATGCGCTTTCACAGTCAGTGGCCACCTCTTCCTATTTATCTAGGAGGTATAGGGTGCCAAAACCCGATCGAAAAAATCTACTGTACACACATACATGTACAGTAAATCGTTGATAAAACGTACTTTAAATTCGTCGAGAATGATCGAGAGGGTATAGCAGTACAAAAGACCTTAACGCGGAAACACGTGATCTGTCAAAGTAAAAGAATGTTCCGCCCACATCATGATTTAAAGACTATTGGGACGAAGGCGACAAGCGCTATTAATACCGCGTCTCATTCCTTCAAAAATAAAGCACCCATTCAAAATCCCGGAGCAAAGGAGATAGGTAGATTGTTAGTAAAGGGTAGTATTATGGTTTATTGCACGCTTTTTGTTTAGTGGTCATGAAAATAATTCCAACAAACAATGCTCAGTCCAATTCTTTATCCAATTAAAGGAAATGAATGAATCACCTCTCCTGGCTCCGCGCGCGATCTTGTAAAATAATAGAAAAAAACAAATTCAGTCATAAAACATGACTCTCTTTGATGAAAAACTTGAATCTTCGTTCCGACTTCAATACTATAAGCGACTTTCAGAACGAGTCAGAATACAAGAGATGTTATTACTAGTACTAGCTATCGCTAAGTGCCAACGAGACAGTCAAGATAATACATAGTTTTCAGATTTGTATCAGAGTTTCAAAATACCCAACAGTAGTTGTAATTTTTTTTTTCGAAAGTACTGCAACTCAACTTATCTGGTTAGCAATAATACAATAATAGAAATTGCACACTTTTTATCTCCAACAACAATGTAGGTGTCAACGTGTTTTGCAATAATATGGAAAGTACTGCAGTAAGTTTTGAACGGCCGTAATTTTAACAGGAATATATACAATAATTGGAACAACTTCAAAATACCTCGCCACAGCTAACCACTATTGTTTCCCCTATGCGGCATCTTCTGAAGAACGAGACTTAATACAATAGAGCTTATTCTTATTCAATGAAATGCAAATAAGTGGCGGGGTATTCTGAAGTTTAGCCCAATAATTAACTTGAATAAAATCAATGCCATGTAAAAAATTGCCGAAGCGTTTTCAGACTTTTCAGTGTGGAACATGCAACAGGGAATCAAACTCTATCGCACATGAAAGTTGTTTCACTCGTAGAATTTTTATTTTGCAAGATACGGCCATGAATCGCAAGTCAAATTGATCGCTTTATTGTGTACTTTGCAGACAACATATTTTCTTTCAAAATTAAATTAAATTGTTCATGACTCAATGGTTACAAAACGAAAAACAAACTGCTCTACATTGACAACAACGGCCGATAAGGACACGTACGCCGGTTTAGTTGTGAGATCGTTCACTCAATATAGAACACGATGGTTCGAAAATAAACATTGAAGAACACTCAAAGCAAGTGTACACAACCAATGATCAGGGAAATGGGAAAAAATTGTTTTCACTCACCCCTCCGAACACAAGATCATCATTAGTGGCGCGCGTCATGCAAGTTTGGCTATTGACGTGACACATCAAAACACGCGTTTTCATTGGTCCCCACTAAATCTCCAGGGAATCTTACATTACACTTACACTTTTCTCAGCACGATCGAGAATTTTTCTGCCTGCTGCAACACTTCGCACGGCATTAAGCTGGCCGCCTCGCAAACCTCGCGTCTTCGCTCGGCTTGCTCGTTGGCAATTATGCAAATAAGTGGCGGAGTATTCAGCAGATAAGCTCTATTTTTTTTTAATTTTATACTTTTCTGTCTGCTCGTTTGGTGGAACAAATTTTATCCTCACTGTTTTTAGTCTTTAAAAATCTATATTTGTGAAAGAGCAACCTTTTTTTTAAAATTAGATTAGGATTACGTGGCCTTAGTGATTAACTAAATTAAAACCCACAATAGGATACTATCAGTAATCATACCAGTGTTTACGATCTCCGAGTTTCGCAGTAAGAGTCTGACAAAACTGTATTACCTTTCTTTGCCCTCTCTGTTGCTGGAGTTCTTTAAAAGAAGCTATGCCACTATTTCGTCATCTCTCAAAGTGCAGGAATGGTCCACCCTTAATTCAATTAAGTCAATGGGTGTCAGTAAAGAGGTGACTGGGTTTTGTGAACAACCTGATCGATTTCCAATGTACAAAGAGTGGAGGAAAGGAAAAAAACCGTGTTTCTTCAAGTTTTTTGCAACAATTGATGAACGGTTGTTGACAGTTTTATTCTACGAAGACTAGCCTACGAGCAGGCTCCCAGTGGTTCGAAGTACATGAAGAGCATGCTCGACTGCTCAGATGCGCAGGCTAAACAAAGGCGAAAAGGTGTTGTCAGATGCGGTTTCACAGTCAGTGGCCACCTCTTCCTATTTATCTAGGAGGTATAGGGTGCCCAAACCCGATCGAAAAAATCTACTGTACACACATACATGTACAGTAAATCGTTGATAAAACGTACTTTAAATTCGCCGAGAATGATCGAGAGGGTATAGCAGTACAAAAGCCCTTAACCTACACGGTTGAAGGAAGTGGTAGAACACTTTCATGCAGTCTCTATTAGTTACACCGGAATTGATCGAGTTTCGCGGACAGAAGCGAATCACATTTTTCAGATTGTACAATACAGCTTTTAATAGTGTGGTTGACAATTTAACACCTTTTTTTTTGGTATGGGTATCCAGACTTAATCAATGCATTGAAATAATCTCAATTTTTGCTGCCATCTTGATTTAGGGGAAAACTTAGAGTAAATTAAATTAAATTAGAGTAGATGTATTTTTTTGTCCAAATATATTAAGCTTCTATAACCACTTTACAAAGCGATGGATTGCACAAATTTCACACAACTTATAATCATTCCACTTATCTTATTTACCCATCCGGTTGATATGCAAATAGCTGAACGGGTATGCTACAGTTTATCACCCATAAATTATTACAAAAGGTCCAACATCCGAAAATTGGATGTTGATAATCCCTTTATGGCAAAATAGATAGAAACATGCTTTTTTGCATGGTTTAACTAGCAAGTGTATTTTGCATATTTAAAGAGCGTTAATTTAGAAACACAGAATGATAAGGTAAAATACGTTTTTTACTTTAAATAAAAGGCTTCCTTACCATGCTTGAAATTCATTTCAGTACGGCCCTGCTTTCACTGCTTTCAATGGTTATAAAATCGTGAAATGACTTTTGCCACTTGGGTACACGAATCTTGGTATCACGGTTTAGTTTTAATTAGTTTGTCTTTTGTTTCTTTTGCGAGTTGTTTTGAAACATGACAACTTAGAATTGAACAAAAACCGGATGTAATTGATTTACAATCCTCTAGGTCCTTTATTGCTTAATGATGAGTTAAAATATCAAAGACAGAGACAGTATGAATATTGTTTTCACAGTTTTAGGGAAAATGTAATGGCACTGTCACTTTATTAGCCTGATAACCGTGAAAGTTGGCATCCAGTTGTTGCAAGCAAGAGGTTTTTAGTTCATTTTGAATATCCATTTATTCATAACGGATTAATTGAGATCTTTTGACAAAAGACTCAGAATGAAAACAAAGGGAAATTTGAGCTCAAATCACAGATGTCATAAGTAACTGTAAGGTAGCTCAAAATATGCCTTCTTTTAAAACTCTAGGTAGGTAATCCTATGCAGTCTTTCGTCAGAGAAGCTACACCTTGTAAGAAATGAAAGCGTGAGAATACGGAAAAAGTGAGGGAGAGATCCTAACCCTAACCCTAATGTCACTTCGTCATTGCTTCTCAGTACAAAATGTGTTTTCTCCACAACGCACAAACACGGGCAGGTTTTGCAGTCTTCATCTTTTACGTATCTTTAGCCATCGCACTGTAAATTACAGCCCAGATACCATGCCTATCATACATTTCTTACTATAGATCGCGGTAAATAGTGACCACTTTGCATCGGGGTTTGTTACTGCTGATTCAGTTAATCATCTACGTACAGTCTTTGGGTTTTTCTAAAGCGCATGCGCCTCGAAGGTCTGTATGAGCGGTGAGCACGAGGCCGTTGTTTTAAGGACGGTGCCTACTAATTAAACATATTTTTGCCCCGGTGTGTGATTATGCAGGAAATGTAGATCTTAACAAGTGTTATTGAAATCCAAAAAGAAAATTGGGGGTAACCACGCATTTTTTAAAGATAATTCATGAATAATATTTGTAATTTGCTGTAATGTATGGTGTTCTTTCTCAAATTGAAATAGCCCATTTCCGATATATTTAGGCGCGTAAGACTGGTAACAAATAAGGACGCGAAAACGAGGCTTGGGGGAATAGCGTACCGAGAGAAAGGTAAAAATATTGTTTTTAAACCGCTGTAAGCATTTTGGAATTTCGTAGAAATCAAGAAAAAATGGAAGAACGATTTGATGGGAAGAGCGTTCCTTGGCTAAAAGATCTTTTAACAAAGAGAGGGATTCAGGTGAGTGATCAAGGACGCAGTAAACGTAAAGCTGAACTGGTGGCTCTCG
>NC_090875.1:20356565-20364065 GCF_036669935.1 Montipora foliosa
CGACTGTTGTGGTTCAGCGTTGTCTCTACTCCTATCGACAACGATATTAATCACAGTGGTCACAATGTTGACCTGTGATGACGAATATCGTTGTCTATAAGAGTACAGAAACCTCTGAACTACATTCTATTTCTTTTTTACCACAATATTCAGGGAGGAAGGCATGTTCGAGTTTGGATTCGAGTTTATTCATTCAACGTCAAAGTAAATGTTTATTTCAGAGCGTGCCCAAGATCAGAAAAAGAAAGAGCGAAGCGTTGTGAAAAACTTGCTAGCAATATGATTGGTTTATTTCCCAAAATGACGCGAACAGCGTTGTCAAGACTCTTAATTAGTCAATCAGATAGCAAGATTACTGGTATTTGTTGTCTTTTTTTAATTTCTTGCTATTTCGTAACACTGCTTCAAAAAGTACATTATAAAAAGGGCATTTCGTTGGGTGCCTCGAAAACGAAGAACCTAAGACCCCGAAAACTCGAAAAAAGTAACTCAAAACCTTCAACCCTAGGCCTAAAGTTGGTTTTTAGACCTAGAGTGTAACAGTGTACATCCGACGGGAAATGAAGGTGCCCGGCCACATGTGGAGAGTGGTTACTCAGCTAAATATGGCGGATCGCCTAGCTTTCACTTTGAAACAAGTTGTAGGGAATGAAGGACTTGAACTTCGCTTGAGGTGACTCAAAAAACCAACTTTAGGCCTAGGGTTAGCCAAATTGAGGGTTTTGGGTTACTTTTTCGAGTTTTCGGGGTATTCGGGTCTTCTTTTTTGGGACACCCCATTTCGTTTTCATTGACAAAAATTGTATTGCTTGTCTGCAAATTGCTCATCAGTTTGCATTCGATTAAACTCATCATTGTCATAGTTCAAAATGAAATTTGGGTTAAAATCATTTTAACCCAGTTTGATTCTTCATTTCCTTAACTCAGTCAAGAATAATTAAAATTGCCACTATAAAAGAAATAAGAAAGTAATAATCAGGAGACAATAATCATCATCCTCTAATATGTACTCAGTATATTCTTCCTAGAAAAACATATCCGAGCAGGTGTGGTTGTATTTTATCACTGCCTAAAACCACACCTAGTTTTTACTCAGATTAACATGATTTAATTATAGAAATGTCGTAAATTGCAGACAAAAACAAACAGATAACTCCAATTCAAAATTAGTGCTACCAAAAGCTATTCTCGATTTGATGCAGTACACGTGGGCAAAACGCCTTAATGAATATTAGTAACTTTAACCAATATTTCAGACATCATCATTAGTAACCAAGCTGTTACATCAGGACAGGGCTGCTTAAAGTCAACAGTAGCACACTCCGACGATACATCTGGATGCCACTATCAACCTCATTAGTAACCAAGCTTTTATAATAGGACAAGAATGTTAAAAGTCAATAGTTGCACACTCCGACGACACATCTGGATGCCACTATCAACCTCATTAGTAACCAAGCTTTTACAATAAGACAAGAATGTTAAAAGTCAATAGTTGCACACTCCGACGACACATCTGGATGCCACTATCAACCTCATTAGTAACCAAGCTTTTACAATAAGACAAGAAAGTTAAAAGTCAATAGTTGCACACTCCGACGACACATCTGGATGCCACTATCAACCTCATTAGTAACCAAGCTTTTACAATGGAACAAAAATGTTAAAAGTCAATAGTTGCACACTCCGACGATACATCTGGATGCCACTATTAACCTCATTAGTAACCAAGCTTTTACAATAGGACAAGAATGTTAAAAGTCAATAGTTGCACACTCCGACGACACATCTGGATGCCACTATTAGCCTCATTAGTAACCAAGCTTTTACAATCGGACAAGAATGTTAAAACTTAACAGTTGCACACTCCAACGATACATCTGGATGCCACTGTGAACCTCATTAGTATAACCAAGCTTTGACAATAGGAAACGATTTTTTAAAAGCAGCAGTTGCACACTACGATGGTCTATATGGATCCTACTCTTAACATCACCAGTTCTAGCTGAAATATTTCCCAATTTCATCAAGATTGGCCAGAATGCCACGTTTTGTGTGACTTTAACGCAATAATAATATTGATACCTTTGTAGTAAAATATTGACAGACTACATTCTACATGTATTTACTTCCTACTAGATATACTAAAGCCTCAAATGATGGAAATTTGACAGACGTTTATATTATTGTCGAAAGAAAGTCACAAGCCTTAGGCTCAAGCTACACGTAATGTGTTCCAAAATGTCATTGATAATGAATTAAATCCTGGAAAGCCACACATCTATGAATAATTACATTCTGGAGAGCCACATAGCAATAAGTATTTAGAAAGAAAGCTTCAATTTTACTTTCGCACACATGACATCGACATTGTGTTTCCAATTTCTGTTTGTTCTTCATTTCTGTGAGCCTATCACCCTTGAAGGATTTAGGGCCATAACTTCTTAATGCATTATTTACATCTTTAAGAGAGTCAATTTATACGGCAAAAGTCCAATATAACCCAGAAGTAGTATTTCGCATAAACCATGTGCAATTCATAAAGCTGGATACTGCTCAGTTCTTCTTCGAGTAAAAACTCCACATCATCACGAATTCCAGTTGATCTAGAAAAAAAAGGCAATAAGCAAGTCTTAACTATGTTTTTTCCAGGGGTGTTGATATCTTTACTTTGGCAATCCTTCATGTTCGGAGATGTAGAACATTGAGTAGGTATTGAATCGTCAATTAACAATAAGCTTAGGAAATAAAATACGAAAGTCTGTTGCTTTCATCAAAATGACAATGTTCGCAAGACTTGAAAAGAACGTTTACAAGGCTCCTAATGTGAAATAAGCTTCTGGATCATGAAAATCTATCGCGAACAAACATTTTAAGCGAAAAATAAACATCAGACACTTCTTTTCGAATTTTCCTTTCATTTTGCCCCAGTTTTACGTGACCACAAATGGCTCGATTGCAACTTACCTTACTTGAACAGCTGTCTGGCGGGGTTAGTAAGACGCAGCCAGTATCATTGTCCATTTGATGTGAGATGACAATGGCATTTTCAAACGGCAATTCGGTGGAGTCAGCCAGCCAGCACCGATAACTTGATTTCTGCAAAGGCTAAGGTCAAGGCTGTTTAAAAATTCTCTTAGCCGTTCAAATAGCTCATCTTGATACAGTGGTGAATCCGGTGTATGACGAAGGAATACAACGATTAATCCAAACGATGAAGTGACGATTTTATCTGCTGTAGAAGCTTTTCCTTCAAACGGAGCTCCATCTACCGAGCAAATTCCTCTGGAAAGCGCACCAGCAGCTCAGACGGTCTCCATAACCTATGTTGCTTAATTAACACATACCACTTTTTTCCTTGGATCTAAGAACTACGGGCTCTGTACCGGAGAAAATCGTGAATAACCTTCCGCGATGTCTTAGCCCGCGCAAGAAAATCACAATGATCAACGTGGCCGTGCCGTGCTCATGTGATTGAAACGAACAAAATAGCTTATTCTCAAATGACAGAAACGCATGTTATTCGTCAAGGCTAAACTAGATAACTGACATGTTAATCCTATTACCCCTCTTTGTTGACAGAAGAGTCATTACTGAGTAAACCACAACTTAATTGGATTCAGAAATCGGGTACTTCCAGTTCAGACCCACTTGCGTCTCGTCATGATATGTCAATTCTTGGATTTCACATGACGTCACGGCCGCCATGTTGGTGTCCCCAAACAATGAAATGGCGGCCATGTTGGTGTCCCGATCCAATCCTCCGGGAATTGAAACCTATTATTATGCTAACGTCTTCTTTTGTTTTCGTTGAAAAACATGGCTGTTGATCACGTGAGTGAAACCCAAGAATAGAAAATGCGCTATATAAATTCATTACCACTGGGGCCCTACCATTATGCACAACATCCACTCGGCCTTTTGACATCCCATTGAAAAAAATTTGTAAGATATTCGCTGACCGGTCGGTTTCTCTGAAATTTGAAAGGATGATTGCTAACGAATATAGAAAGATTTTCTCAATAACTAAAAATTCCCGTGTTAAGCTTTTGTGCTTGTCAGCATTGTGATTTGCGATTATTCGCAAGTCTGTTTTTGTATCTCATAGATGTTCAGATTTTCAATTACATAGCCGCTCAACCTCACGATTGTGTAAAGAGTTCACCCTGAAGACAAAATAGATACGTTCTCAGGAACCCGACAAAGAAGGCTTTCTGACCCAACAGATGAAATGTAAATATTCAGTTAAATACTACAACAAAATTAAAAAACCAAAGACGTTGTCTTACTCTGAAAACGACGAACGATTAACATTCTCTCCCGTAGTTCATTCAGTTGACACAAGGTGATTATGTACACCTTTGTGGGTTGCCTAGCACGTGATCAATTTCTTCCTGCAGAAATTTTCGTGTTTTTACGATGGATTGTCATTAATCTTTCGATCAGAATGCGTTTCAGAGTTGTGACCTTTCACGCGAAAAGGGGGCTTAAGGATTTCATGGTGAACTGTGGAATAAATTTCACCACTGGGGCCCTACCATTATGCACAACATCCACTCGGCCTTTTGACATCCCATTGAAAAAAACTTGTAAGATATTCTCTGACCGGTCGGTTTCTCTGAAATTTGAAAGGATCATTGCTAACGAATAAAGAAAGATTTTCTCAATAACTAAATATTCCCGTGTTAAGTTTTTGTGCTTGTCAGCATTGTGATTTGCGATAATTCGCAAGTCTGTTCTTGTATCTCATAGATGTTCAGATTTTCAATTACATAGCCGCTCAACGTCACGATTGCCGTTGCAGAGACGGAACAAAGAAACAGTACAGTATCTACATTACAAAGTGGCAAACGTTTTGTAATAAGAGGCAGATCAGTAACATTCAACCATCTGTAGTGTCTGTGCTTGATTTTCTAACCCTGCTATATCAGCAAGGCCTTACATACAGTGCCGTCAATACAGCCCAAAGTGCTTTGTCTAGCTATATTACTTTAGAGAATGGGACATGCGTAGGAAAACACCCCCTGGTATCTCGGCTAATGAAAGGCATTTTCCAGGAAAAACCAGCAAGATCTAAATACACAGAAATTTGGGAGGTGTCCATTGTTCTTTCATATCCTCAGTCTTTATCCCCTGTGGATAAGTGGTCCTTAAAGGAACTTACAGTGAAACTCCTTGTGCTTATTCTACTAGTTTCAGGCCAAAGAGGTCAGACCGTTCATTTGTTAAGCATTGACCACATGGTCTCTGTGAATAATTGCTATACTTTTCAGATTGTTGACCACTTAAAACAAAGCAGACCAGGTGTCAAAAACCCTCTTGTAGAACTCAGACCTTTCAAGGATGAGACTCTCTGTGTTGTAAGAACATTAAAGGAGTACCTAACAAGGACACAATCCTTACGGGGCTCAGAAAGCCAATTGTTTATTAGTTATAACAGACCTTTTAAAAGAGTAAGTAGAGACACCATTAGTCGTTGAGTTAAGTTGGTTCTGACTGACTCTGGAATCGATACATCCAGGTTTAAACCACATAATACTAGGACTGCCAGTACGTCTGCAGCCAGTAATGCTTCAGTAAGCCTTGACGATATTTTGCATACAGCTGGATGGTCCTCAGAGTCTACATTCGCGAAATTTTATAAGAGAACGCATTTGCTGACAAGGTGCTCAGCAATGTAAGCAACACACAGTTGTAATAAATGTTTTGTTGATTATGCTTAATGTTCTTGTTGCTTCAAAATCTCATGTGATCTCACAGCACGATAACGAGGTAAAATAGTAAAATTAAACGAGACTTACCTGTAAGTTGAAGTTTGATTGAGATTCTATCGAGTTATAAAGTGCTGGGAGATTACATGCCCTCCCAACCCACCCTTTGTTGATACCTGTGAGTCACTCACATTAAGCCTTTAAAGACTGAGTTGGCGCATGCGCTGCGATCTCATGTAATCTCCCAGCACTTAATAACTCGGTAGAATCTCAATCAAACTTCAACTTAAAGGTAAGTCTCGTTTAATTTTACTATTTCACGGGATGTTCACTATTGCCCGAATTCTTTTCACTACGCTCAGTGAAAAAGTTCACAGCGTGAAATCAAAGACAGTGAAAATATAAAGTCACGTCGTGAACTCACTTGTGTTCACGCCGTGAAATAATGTTGAAATAGACATGTAGAAGCTTGTTTGCGGACAAAGTTCATCTTGCCTGTCTGCCTAGCTGAAAATGATATACCGGCTGGTTAGTCGCCATATTTACGTCAGAAAGGGCTTTCCAGGGTGGCTCTCAGGCTCTCTCTTTTTTTGAAACTCTCGACAAGTCTCGCTCTCGTTTGGCCAACTCTCGACCACTCTCATCTACTCTCAAGTGGTTCAACGCTCGTCAAATCTCATCCACTCTCGCTCTTGTTTGGCCAGGGCTTTAAAGCTAACACGCAGGTAAGTTGCAAGTATTGTCGAGGTCTAACTGAACAACTAACTATTCAGTTTCTATCAGCTAAACCTGAAAAAGATAAGCCTGATCAGCACATGCACGTGATGTGTTTTTTCTGGTGGCCTTATTGGCTGTTTCGTTTTGGAAGGCATATTAAGTTTTCAGAGCTTCATGTCACGCCCCGCTTAGTGAAAGTAAAGCGAACACGCAGGTAAGTTGAAAGTATTGTGGAGATGTGACTGAACTGCTAAGCAGTCTATCAGTTAAACCGGAATTCGAGTTTCGCTGAAAGAAGCGAATAACATTTCTAAGATTGTACAATACAGCTTAAGGCCTGGCCAAACGCTCGCAACATTTCAACGGAACATCTTGCAACATTGTTGGGCACAACATGTTGCGTACGTTTGGCCACCCAGTTGCGATATGTTGCGTGCGTTTGGCCAGTCCACTCAACACGTGTCGCAACATCATGCAAAAATGTTGCGTTGAAATGTTGCGACCGTTTGGCTAGGCCTTAAATGATCTCAATTTTTGCTGCCATCTTGATTTAGGGGGCAAGCAGACTGAGATTAAATTAGAGTAGATGGATTTTTTTGTCTAAATATATTAAGCTTCTAAAACCACTCTACAAAGCGATGGATTGCACAAATTTCACCCTACTTATCATTCCACATATCTTATTTACCCATGCATCCGATTGATATGCAAATAGGTGAACGGGTATGCTGCAGTTTACCGCCCATAAATTATTACAAAATGTCCAACATCCGACAAAAACGTACAAAACATCCGACAAAAACGTAGGCAACTTTTTAGTTAGAAGCGCGCTTAAAACCAACGAGCAACCCGGCAATTTCAAATGCGCGCGCTCACGATGCAAAACTTGTCTTTTCATTGTTAACACTAGCAAGATATCGGGACCTAAGCGATCTGTTAAGATCACCGATCGTTTCACATGTACCTCCGCAAATGTCATTTATTGCATAACCTGTACGTTATGCAATAAATTATACATTGGTGAGACAGGTAGACGACTAGGTGACCGATTCCGCGAACACCTTCGCGATGT
>NC_090875.1:20366565-20369065 GCF_036669935.1 Montipora foliosa
AACTTCCACTTCGACAGTATTGTTCAGAGACGCAAACCTGGCCGAAGTGGCGAGAGTTCGAAACTTGTAAGCAATTGTGTCATGTTGACAAGGCTGATCACTGAAAACACACAAGTTTTAACATTTATCTTACCTGAACTTTCAGAGAGAAGCAAGAAGCATCGTTCCATTCTTTGGACGTGACGAGAAGCCCTGGATGCCACAGCGCAGGTTAAAGAAGAATGAATGATCGATGGTTTCCACGATAAATCACCCACAGCACCTCACTGATAACAGTGATTTTTTCTTTGCAATGAAATAGCTTAGTATCCTTCATTTGTAACCACTTTGTAGACCTGCACTTGCGGTCTTACCTTTTGGGACTCTCTAAATCCCCTATCAATACGTGCCTGATATTCCAGTCGTAGGAAAAACATCAATTTTTCAGGAACAGCCAATTCAGAATGAATCGTCTCATTCAAGAACTTCACTGACGATTCCTGTTGTTATTTTTTTCACATTACCAGTAGCAGATTCCATAACCTTACTGATAGCACGAGTAGCAGATTATCGAATCGGAAGTAATAAAGCTATGTCAACAAGATAGTGTTTGGTGACAGGGTGTCGTGTCCAAATATCTAATGTCGCAATGATGTAATCGTATTCCTTGAATACAATGTACCTTTGCAGACACGGTGCAGTCGAACTGGGCTCTTCAATAATGTTTGGAGGGGATGGTTTCTAAAGAAACTGTGGTGCTGCATCCATGGGGAAGTAGTACTATACAAAAATTTGGTTTTATCAACGGTTGAAAATGTAAATTGACCACCATACAAATATTCTAAAAGCTTTTAGAATCTCTGTACGGTAGTCAATTTACATTATCGACTCCATTAATAAAACCAAATCTTCAATAATGTAGCCGAATTCGAACTAATGTAACTGTCCAAAACTAACAAAGGTTGCCAATATTCCAAAGCTCTCAAACAGTCACAGGATCTCTTGGTACTTGGTTCGAACTTAACAGATTGATTCAAAGCGATTTCATATACAGACAATCAGAAAAATAATCAACCAAGGCTGTGTACAGTGTTATTGCTATAAATAATGATGGTGGAGTTGACAAATCCAAATCAAACGATAGCAAATAAATCCGTAGTTTGCACATGATAATGTTCTTAGTCTGGCCGGGATGATAAAGGTTTACAGATATAGAAGCCAACTGTAGTTATTCATAAGTTGTAGTTCTCAGATAGATCGTAGGTTCGAACTAAAATAGGATAATTAAGATACTAACAATTATTATAGATTCTTACTTATCTTAACATAAAATAAGCCTGGTACGTGGCACGCTATACGCCAACAAATAGAAACAACAAAAGCTACACATGTCTTGCATGAGGCTTAATTAATATGGACGTGTAGCACATAGCACATATCCACTTGCATACGACATATAGTGAATGGTTGCAACAATATCCTAGAGATTTTAAATTTGAAAAGCGTTCCGTCAAAACCTAAAGAATATACCTGAATATACGACTTAAATTATTATAGCTTTGATAATAATATAGTTAGAAAACAAGCAAAAAATAATCATCGCATGATGTAGCAGAGAATAACACTGACAAATGCAACACTGGAAAGGTTAGGACAAATAAAAAGATAAAAAACTTACGTACTTCGGTTTACGCTTGTACCAATGGAGACAGGGAAATGGTATCAGTAGCAGATTCCATAACCTTACTGATAGCACGAGTAACAAAATTCTGATTTTACTATGAGAAATTTGTCTAGCATTTAGTATAGGACGAGATCTGAATTTTGGGTGTAGAAGAAGTTGGGTATTCACGCATTTCCTCACGATAATTCCTACGCCCTTATGGGCACTCTATATGACTCGTTTTCCTGTGAAATTCTAACACGTTCCATAGCTCTAATTAAACGCTAGATGATTCGAATAAATGAGAACAAAACTGACAATGATTGTTGCTGCAGTGTTAACACAAGGAAAGCAAAGAGCCTAATATATATCAAAACAAAGCGGTCGGTAATGTCACTGCCATTCAAAGACAAGGTTACTCAGCCAAAATTGTGGAATGGTCAGTTGATAAAAATCGATCAAAATACAATTTCAAGTTTTTTTTCCCCACTGATGCAACCTTTCAAACACAAGGTCCTACCAATAGTTTAGTTCTGCCATCAATCACATTTTTTTGCAATGACAGCTAGCAGACAATGATGGTTCATCTAACTCAGTCAATCACACCACTCTGACTCAATTTAACTCATTGAACTGATGTGTAACAGTGATTGACAACAGTGAAAAACAGAACTGTTTATTGAATTTGAACTTTAAAGTCCACATTACCATCAAAGGTGCAATAATTTGGTGCAATATGGGAGCAGGATTCGTGTAGTAGTGAGAGCACTCGCCTACCACCAATGTGGCCTGGGTTCGATTCCTAGACTCTGTGCCATATACTGCCATACACTGCCCATTTCACTTAGTAGGGCTAAC
>NC_090875.1:20374065-20379065 GCF_036669935.1 Montipora foliosa
AAGCCTATTGAGGTAAATTAGCTAAATTAGGCTTGGGCCGAGCCGAATTTGTCCTTGCGAATAACATCTTACATACTCTCTGTCCTTGTGTGGGCCCAATTCCAATACTAGGGTTGATCTCTGATGGAATAATTAGGTATAAAGACTTCACAGTAGTGTTAGGCCTCACTCGAACTTGGAATCATTAAAACCTTGTTTAAAATCTTTGTTTCCTTGAAGTAGACTGTACGTCATATAAGTTGAATAAAAAGGGAACTGTCAGTTTGAGGGATGGAAATAAGTGATGACCGCAAGATGAGCCTGATCAGCACATGATATGCACGTGATGTGTTTTTTTCTGGTGGCCTTATTAGCTGTTTCGTTTTGGAAGGCATATTGAGTTTTCAGAGCTTCACACTGAGAAGTGACATTTTCACGCCCCGCTCAGTGGAAATAAAGCGAACACGCAGGTAAGTTGCAAGTATTGTGGAGATGTAATTGAACAACTATTCAGTCTTTATTAGTTAAACATCTCCACACATCCTGGTCCATTTCAAGGCTGTTATCTGGATCGAAAACGTTCAACCTTGAATTGCCTAGTTTCTAACGCTCGGAGTATCAAAAGCTGGCACAAAACAATGGATTGTTTTGAGTGCGATCTCTCAAGATTCCAGGAACTAGCTTATGCTGAAGAGTCTGTTATAATATTTGTAAGCGAGACTTGGGTTTCTAGCGATGTGCTTAATTCAGTTTTAATTCAGTATAGCAGTACAAAAGCCCTTAACGTGGAAACACGTGATCTGTCAAAGTAAAAGAATGTTCCGCCCACATCATGATTTAAAGACTATTGTGAGGAAGTCGACAAAGCCCTATTAATACCGCGTAGTTCATTCCTTCAAAAACAAAACACCCATTGAGAATCCCGGAGCAAAGGAGATAGGTAGGTTTTTAGTCAAGGGTAGTATTACGGTTTATTGCACGCTTTTTGTTTAGTGGTCATGAAAAAAATTCCAACAAACAATTCTCAGTCCAATTCTTTATCCAATTAAAGGAAATGAATGAATCACCTCTCCTGTCTTCTGTACAAGAATAGGAAAAACAAATTCAGTTTTAAAAAATGATTATATTTGATGAAAAACTTGAATCTTCGTTCCGACTTCATTACTATAAGCGACTTTCAGAACGAGCCAGAATACAATAGATGTTATTATTATGCAAATAAGTGGCGGAGTATTCAGCAGATAAGCTCTATTTTTTTTCTATTTTATACTTTTCTGTCTGCTCTTTTGGTGGAACAAATTTTATCCTCACTGTTTTTAGTCTTTAAAAATCTATATTTGTGAAAGAGCAACCTTTTTTTTAAAATTAGATTAGGGTTACGTGGCCTTAGTGATTAACTAAATTAAAACCCACAATAGGATACTAACAGTAATCATACCAGTGTTTACGATCTCCGAGTTTCGCAGTAAGAGTCTGACAAAACTGTATTACCTTTCTTTGCCCTCTCTGTTGCTGGAGTTCTTTAAAAGAAGCTAAGCCACTATTTCGTCATCTCTCAAAGTGCAGGAATGGTCCACCCTTAATTTAATTAATTCAATGGGTGTCAGTAAAGAGGTGACCGGGTTTTGTGAACAACCTGATCGATTTCCAGTGTACAAAGAGTGGAGGAAAGGAAAAAAACCGTGTTTCTTCAAGTTTTTTGCAACAATTGATAAACGGTTGTTGACAGTTTTATTCTACGAAGACTAGCCTACGAGCAGGCTCCCAGTGGTTCGAAGTACATGAAGAGCATGCTTGACTGCTCAGATGCGCAGGCTAAACAAAGGCGAAAAGGTGTTGTCAGATGCGGTTTCACAGTCAGTGGCCACCTCTTCCTATTTATCTAGGAGGTATAGGGTGACTAAACCCGATCGAAAAAATCTACTGTACACACATACATGTACAGTAAATCGTTGATAAAGCGTACTTTAAATTCGTCGAGAATGATCGAGAGGGTATAGCAGTACAAAAGCCCTTAACCTACACGGTTGAATGAAGTGGTAGAACACTTTCATGCAGTCTCTATTAGTTACACCGGAATTGATCGAGTTTCGCAGACAGAAGCGAATCACATTTTTTAGATTGTACAATACAGCTTTTAATAGTGTGGTTGACAATTTAACACCTTTTAGTTTGGTATGGGTATCCAGATTTAATCAATGCATTAAAATAATCTCAATTTTCGCTGCCATCTTGATTTAGGGGGAAAGCAGACTGAGTTTAAATTAGAGTAGATGGATTTTTTTGTCCAAATATATTAAGCTTCTATAACCACTTTACAAAGCGATGGATTGCACAAATTTCACACAACTTATAATCATTCCACTTATCTTATTTACCCATCCGGTTGATATGCAAATAGCTGAACGGGTATGCTACAGTTTATCACCCATAAATTATTACAAAAGGTCCAACATCCCAAAATTGGATGTTGATAATCCCTTTATGGCAAAATAGATAAAAACATGCTTTTTTGCATGGTTTAACTAGCAAGTGTATTTTGCATATTTAAAGAGCGTAATTTAGAAACACAGAATGATAAGGTAAAATACGTTTTTTACTTTAAATAAAAGGCTTCCTTACCATGCTTGAAATTCATTTCAGTACGGCCCTGCTTTCTTTGCTTTCAATGGTTATAAAATCGTGAAATGACTTTTGCCACTTGGGTACACGACGAATCTTGGTATCACGGTTTAGTTTTAGTTTGTCTTTTGTTTCTTTCCGAGTTGTTTTGAAACATGACAACTTAGAATTGAACAAAAACCGGATGTAATTGATTTACAATCCTCTAGGTCCTTTATTGCTTAATGATGAGTTAAAATTTCAAAGACAGAGACAGTATGAATATTGTTTTCACAGTTTTAGGGAAAATGTAATGGCACTGTCTCTTTATTAGCCTGATATATAACCGTGAAAGTTGGCATCCAAGTGTTGCAAGCAAGATGTTTTTAGTTCATTTTGAATATCCATTTATTCATAACGGATTAATTGAGATCTTTTGACAAAAGACTCAGAATAAAAACAAAGGGAAATTTGAGCTCAAATCACAGATGTCATGAGTAATTGTAAGGTAGCTCAAAATATGCCTTCTTTTAAAACTCTAGGTAGGTAATCCTATGCAGTCTTTCGTCAGAGAAGCTACACCTTGTAAGAAATGAAAGCGTGAGAATACGGAAAAAGTGAGGGAGAGATCCTAACCCTAACCCTAATCTCACTTCGTCATTGCTTCTCAGTACAAAATGTGTTTTCTCCACAACGCACAAACACGGGCAGGTTTTGGGGTCTTCATCTTTTACGTATCTTCAGCCATCGCACTGTAAATTACAGCCCAGATGCCATGCCTATCATACATTTCTTACTATAGATCGCGGTAAATAGTCACCACTTTGCACTGCTGATTCAGTTTATCATCTACGTACAGTCTTTGGGTTTTCTAAAGCGCATGCGCCTCGAAGGTCTCTATGAGCAGTGAGCAAGAGGCCGTTGTTTTAAAACACGCAATTAAGCTGAAAGGAAAAGTGGGAGCTTTTTCTTGGTTCGAAGAATAAAAAATGTACTTCTTTCCTTTCAGGAAAACAAGAAGACTTTTCAGACAGCAACACACAAAGTTACATACTCAAGATTCGTCGGTTTTCACACAACCAGAATGAAGAAAATAGCTCTCGTCGTTCTTGTTGCTGTCTTTGTAATCGCCGGTTTGGTTGTGGAGACTGACTGCCAGCGACCAGGACCAAGTGGACTTATTGCGAAAAGAATGCAGTTGCAGGAAAAGGTTGGAATGTGATAGAGCGGTTTTCAAATGAGTGTCGTAAAACCAAAACCAAATTAATTACTTTGGCCAATCAAGAAGGACGGAGACAATCCAGTAAACCAATCAAAACTCGAAGTAATTACACGTAGCCGATACAAAGCGCGGGAAAATGTGCACTCGCGAGCCACGATTGGTTTTGGCTTCACTTCTGATTGGTTGAAAAAGTGGCGCGAGCATTTTGAACCAATCACTGAGTGAAGTAATCATAAACCACAGCAATTCGCTAATTACTTTCGACACTCAATCGAAAACCGCTCTATGTACCTTGGTTGAATTACTTTTGTTGAAAATGGATACGCTGACTTGCTATTCATTTTGGGAGGGGTCGATACGAATCGAAATTTTTACAAATCTTCTTGTGGATGATTTCATTCCGCATCAATCCTTTTACCCATCACATTTTGAAAGACAATGTTGTTAGAAGTTCCTGCGATGTTTTGGTCAGTGGTCTATGCGGTTAAAAAAATTTCAAAGACCGAGGAAATGCTTTATTGTGTCTCAAACAAAAGAAAACTGCCTCATATTTTTTTGCACAGAAACATACTGCAAATCATTTTCCAAAAAGCTTGAACTTCCACTTCGACAGTATTGTTCAGAGACGCAAACCTGGCCGAAGTGGCGAGAGTTCAAAACTTGTAAGCAATTTTGTCATGTTGACAAGGTTGATCAGGAAAACACAAGTTTTAACATTTATCTTACCTGAACTTTCAGAGAGAAGCAAGAAGCATCCTTCCATTCTTTGGACGTGACGAGAAGCCCTGGATGCCACAGCGCAGGTTAAAGAAGAATAAATGATCGATGGTTTCCACGATAAATCACCCACAGCACCTCACTGATAACAGTGATTTTTTCTTTGCAATGAAATAGCTTAGTATCCTTCATTTGTAACCACTTTGTAGACCTGCACTTGCGGTCTTACCTTTTGGGACTCTCTAAATCCCCTATCAATACGTGCCTGATATTCCAGTCGTAGGAAAAACATCAATTTTTCAGGAACAGCCAATTCAGAATGAATCGTCTCATTCAAGAACTTCACTGACGATTCCTTTTGTTATTTTTTTCACATTACCAGTAGCAGATTCCATAACCTTACTGATAGCACGAGTAGCAGATTATCGAATCGGAAGTAATAAAGCTATGTCAACAAGATAGTGTTTGGTGACAGGGTGTC
>NC_090875.1:20384065-20396565 GCF_036669935.1 Montipora foliosa
CTCGGCCTTTTGACATCCCATTGAAAAAAACTTGTAAAATATTCGCGGAACGGTCGA
Organism: Montipora foliosa; assembly: GCF_036669935.1. NCBI lineage: Eukaryota > Metazoa > Cnidaria > Anthozoa > Scleractinia > Acroporidae > Montipora > Montipora foliosa. The sequence continues at coordinate 20,384,123 of NC_090875.1, forward strand.
TTTCTCTAAAATTTGAAAGGATGATTGCTAACGAATATAGAAAGATTTTCATTAAGCTTTTGTGCTTGTCAGCGTTGTGATTTGCGATAATTCACAAGTCTGTTTTTGTATCTCATAGATGTTCAGACAGATGAAGTGTAAATATTCAGTTAAATATTACAACAAAATTAAAAAACCAAAGACGTTGTTTTACTCTGAAAACGACGAACGATTAACATTCTCTCCCGTAGTTCATTCAGTTGACGCAAGGTGATCACGCGCACCTTTATGGTTGCCTAGCACGTGATCAATTTCTTTCCTTTGACAAAACATTAAAGTCAGAGACTGCAGAAATTTTCGTGTTTTTACGACCCTCACTCCAGGAGGACTTATTATACTAGTCACCAGGCGTCCCGAGTTGAGTGCCATTTGAATTGGACACTTTGCGAGGACAACGGTTTCTGGCCGCCATTTTAGCCGGTTAACTTACAAGTTCTACGGAGACTGGTGGCTTCGCGTTGCTTCCTGGAGATGCTTCAGTGGATTCATGGTTTAGAGAAATTCATGTTCCCCGAACCTGGCATGTTCATTTAGCGACTGGATTCGATTTTTGCGAAAAAAATCGTCCTTGTTTTGGGTCGATCGGAGTCCCTAAGCTGGCTTCCGTCTCCTACCTTGTCACTATATACTATGAAGGAAGGTGAACGGGGACCATTTTCCCCGAAACTTCGTGTACGTATTAAAGACAACAGCAGCTCACCACATGGTAAGTTTTATCCATTTTTATTTCCATTTTCTAGCAAATTTTCAGACCTAAACTTCGCCTCATATGTTCTCTATATTTCCCAATGTGGCACACACAGTGAGCCTGGGTTACCTGTGGTTAGAGCGTCCCGCTTCCCACCCCTCTCAGTTCCCATTCTGTTGTTTACATGCGCTCACGACAGAGGTCGATCAAAGAAAAACCCGCCGTTGATTTCCAACAGGATGTAACACCTGACTGCCAGTAATTTCCGAAGAACAAATGAACAATTCGTTCAGTTACAGGCGAGGCATTTTAGAACAACGATTCACTTTTCCTTTCTGATGAAATGCAGGATTGTCATGTGGCCTTGACTCGCCTGGCGTGACATTCGCGGTTGTGGCGTGAATAATTATCAAGCGCCGCTAGATTTTCTCCCAACGCTGTCATTATAAAGCCTTATTGTCGTCTTGAAATCGAACTTGATTTTTTTGATATAAATAATATTTCTTTCAGGAATACAGGGTTTCTTGGTGCCGTTATTTTCTATGGCTCATTTGCTGCTTTGCGCGTGATTTATTCCCGATTTCCTTCGCATTTATTTATTATATTTTTGCGCCTTTTTAAACGGCCCAGGGATTGCTGTGAGAACTAAAATGAAAAGGGTCTTAGTTTTCCGGGTCTTAGGTCTTAGGTCTTAGTTTTCTGGACACCCCACGTCCTTGTCCCGACCTCAGTCGGTAGAGCAGCGGTGATCTAATCCGAAGGTCGTGGGTTCAAATGCCACCCTGGTCAGAGTTTTTCTCTGTCCTTGTGTGGGCCCAATACTCCATGCCAATACTAGGGTTGATCTCTGGTGGAATAATTAGGTATAAAAACTTCACAGTAGAGTTAGGCCTCACTCGAACTTGGAATCATTAAAACCTTGTTTAAAATCTTTGTTTCGTTGAAGTAGACTGTACGTCGTATAAGTTGAATAAAAAGGGAAATGTCAGTTTGAGGGATGGAAATAAGTGATGACCGCAAGATTAGCCTGATCAGAACATGATATGCACGTGATGTGTTTTTTTCTGGTGGCCTTATTAAGCATATTAAGTTTTCAGAGCTTCACAAGAAGTGACATTTTCACGCCCCGCTCAGTGGAAATAAAGCGAACACGCAGGTAAGTTGCAAGTATTGTGGAGATGTAATTAAACAACTAAGCTGTCTCTATCAGTTGAACCGGAATAATTAGAATTTCGCTGAAAGAAGCGAATCACATTTCTAAGATTGTACAATACAGCTTTGTGAGATTCGCATTTTAACACCACCATTTCTTGGTGCGGTTATCCAGATCTAATCGATCCATTGATCTGCTCGATAGGCGCAAACAGAGATTAAAGAAAATGTTTATGATATTATGGCCAAATGTAAGCTTCTTTAACACAGCGCTATAAAGTTATGGGGATTCCACAAATTAGAGTGTCAAGTATTTATGAGTCAATGAGTCAATGAGTCAATGAGTCAATGAGTCAATGAGTTAGTGCAGTTAATTAAACCATAAAATGAAAGCTAAAATTTCAAAGAGTGCTTAGGCCTAATCACTAAAAAGAGAGTTGAATAAAAAGGGAAATGTCAGTTTGAGAGATGGAAATAAGTGATTACCGCAAGATTAGCCTGATCAGCACATGATATGCACGTGATGTGTTTTTTTTCTGGTGGCCTTATTGCCTGTTTCGTTTTAGAAGGCATATTAAGTTTTCAGAGCTTCACAAGAAGTGACATTTTCACGCCCCGCTCAGTAGAAATAAAGCGAACACGCAGGTAAGTTGTAAGTATTGTGGAGATGTAATTGAACAACTAAGCTGTCTCTATCAGTTAAACCAGAATTAGAGTTTCGCTGAAAGAGGCGAATCACATTTCTAATATTGTACAATACAGCTTTGTGAGATTCGCATTTTAACACCACCATTTCTTGGTGTGGTTATCCAGATCTAATCGATCCATTGATCTGCGCGATAGGCGCAAACAGAGATTAAAGAAAATATTTATGATATTATTGCCAAATGTAAGCTTCTTTAACACAGCGCTATTAAGTTATGGATTCCACAAATTAGAGTGTCGAGTATTTATAAGTCAATGAGTCAATGAGTCATGAGTCAATGAGTCAATGAGTCAACGAGTTAGTGCAGTTAATTAAACCATAAAATGAAAGCTAAAATTTCAGAGAGTGCTTAGGCCTAATCACTGAAACGAGGGCTTAGGCTCAATCAACAAATTATTGCTATATTGACTGTGAGTCCATTGACTCATTTGACTCATAAAACATGCGTCCTCCACAAATTTCACACAACGTTTAGTCATTCCACTCATCTTGGTCACCCAATGGAAAGTTTAATAGATCATTACAAAAGGCCCAACTTCTAAAAATTGGATGTTACAAATCCCTTTATGGCAAAGTGGAAAGAAACATTGCTATTTTCATGGCTAGCAAGCGTAGCAAGTAAGCGAGCAAGGTATTTTGCATAGTTAAATAGATACACATACTCTATCAGCGGCGGGTCTAAAACACAGGTCACATTCCACAGGTCACTCGTTGCAGGTCATTGTTTTATGTTTTGGAAAGTAACCAAAACCCTCAATTTGGCTAACCCTAGGCCTAAGGTTGGGTTTTAGGTCTAGGGTTAGCCAAATTGAGGGTTTTGGGTTACTTTCAAGAAGGTAAAACAATGACCTGCAACGAGTGACCTGTGGAATGTGACCTGTATTTTAGACCCGCCGCTCTATTAGTTACACCGGGGAATTCGAGTTTCGCGGACAGAAGCGAATCACATTTTTCAGATTGTACAATACAGCTTATTAGTGTGGTTGACAATTTAACACCTTTTTTTTGGTATGGGTATCTAGATTTAATCAATCCATTGAAATAATCTCAATTTTCGCTGCCATCTTAATTTAGGGGGAAAACAGAGTAGATGGATTTTTTTGTCCAAACATATTAAGCTTCTCTAACCACTCTACAAAGCGATGGATTGCACAAATTTCACGCAACTTTTTATCATTCCACTTATCTTATTTAGCCATCCGGTTGATATGCAAATAGCTGAACGAGTATGCTGCCCATAAATCATTACCAAAGGTACAACATCCGAAAATTGGTTGTTGATAATCCCTGTATGGCAAAATAGATAGCAACATGCTATTTTGCGGTAGTTGCCAAAACGCGGGGCCGGGGTAGGGGTCGGGGTGTCATTTTTTTCTTAGTTTTTTTTGTTTTTAATTTCAGGAAAACAAGAAGACCCTTCAGACACAGACAGCAACACACAAAGTTACATACGCAACATTCGTTGGTTTTCACACAATCAAAATAAAGAAAATAGCTCTCGTCATCCTTGTTGCTGTCTTTGTAATCGCCGGTTTGGTTGTGGAGACTGACTGCCAGCCACCACCCCCAAGTGGACTTATTGCGAAAAGAATGCAGTTGCAGGAAAAGGTTGGAATGTGATAGAGCGGTTTTCAAATGAGTGTCGTAAAACCAAAACCAAAATAATTACTTTGGCCAATCAAGAAGGACGGAGACAATCCAGTAAACCAATCAAAACTCGAAGTAATTACACGTAGCCGACACAAAGCGCGGGAAAATGTGCACTCGCGAGCCACGATTGGTTTTGGCTTCACTTCTGATTGGTTGGAAAAGTGGCGCGAGCATTTTGAACCAATCACTGAGTGAAGTAATCATAAACCACAGCAATTCGCTAATTACTTTCGACACTCAATCGAAAACCGCTCTATGTACCTTGGTTGAGTTACTTTTTGTTGAAAATGGATATGCTGACTTGCCATTCATTTTGGGAGGGGTCGATACGAATCGAAATTTTTACGAATCTTCTTGTGGATGATTTCATTCCGCATCACATTTCCTTTTTTAAAAAAATTTCGAGGGCCGAGGAAATGCTTCATTCTGTCTCAAACAAAAGAAAACTGCCTCATATTTTTTTGCACGGAAACATACTGAAATCATTTTCCAAAAAGCTTGAACTTCCACTTCGACAGTATTGTTCATAGACGCAAACCTGGCCGAAGTGGCGAGAGTTCGAAACTTGTAAGCAATTTTCATGTTGACAAGGTTGATCAGGAAAACACAAGTTTTAACATTTATCTTACCTGAACTTTCAGAGAGAAGCAAGAAGCATCCATCCATTCTTTGGACGTGACAAGAAGCCCTGGATGCCACAGCGCAGGTTAAAGAAGAATGAATGATCCTTGGTTTCCACGATAAATCACCCACAGCTCCTCCGTGATAACAGTGATGTTTTCATTGCAATAAAATAGCTTAGTATCCTTCATATGTAACCACTTTGTAGACCTACACTTGCGGTCTTACCTTTTGGGACTCTCTAAATCCCCTATCAATACGTGCCTGATATTCCAATCCTAGGAAAAACATCAATTTTTCAGGAACAGCTAATTCAGAATGAATCGTCTCGTTCAAGAACTTCACTGACGATTCCTTTTATTATTTTTTTCACTTTAATTAAGAAAACTCGAATCACTGGGTTTTAATGTCACAATAGTCGTGTTAAAGAGAGGTTGAGTTACAATAGACACACAACCCGTCCCGCTGCAGGGGGACAGTGATATGCATGCAAGCACAAAGTGTACAGAAAAGAAAAGAAAATTGAAAGATAGAAGTGTTCCTCGCACTTATCTTGACAATTTAAGCAATTACCTGTTACAGACACCTGAGAAATTCAGGTTGTAAAAACGGGATTCGAACGAACCGTGCAACGCTCTACCATGGAAGTAAGCTATGAAGAGCAGGTTATTTTGCAGGGCTCCTGTGTTCCCTTTAAAGGACTCAATGAATGAAATTTTAAAGAAAGATAATTTTCATCACGGCCATCTGTTTAGATTGAATAAGGCTTTCAGTGTGTCGTTCCATTGAAGAACACCTATGGTGATCAAATTATATGCATTAAATAATGACAATCAAGTAGATGCCTTTGTACTAAATTTTTCTAAGGCATTTGCTCGTGTAAAAAAAAAATACTACTCTAAAAGCCGAGTCATTATAGTATAAATAGGAGCATTCTGACCTGGATTGTGATATTTCTCTCCCAGAGGACTCAGAAAGTAGCCTTGGAGGAAATTGCATCAAACCAGTGTTATGTGATCTCTGATGTCCTTCAGGGTACTGTACTGGGTCCGCTGCTTTCCTTTTGTACATTAATGACTTGCCTTCAAGTATTTCTTCGACAATCAGGTTATTTGCTGACGATTGCTTCCTATATCGTACTGTATTAAATACTGAACTACGGATATCAGATTTCCAGCATTTTCATTCCCTCCAGGGGAACTTATTATACTAGTCATCAGGCGTCCCGAGTTAAAAGCCATTTTGAATTGGACACTGCGAGGACAACGGTTTCTGACCGCCATCTTAGTAGGTTAACTTACAAGTTGTACGGAGTCTGGTGGCTTCGCGTTGCTACCAGGAGATGCTTCAGTGGATTCAGGTTTAGAGAAATTCATGTTCCACGAGCCTGGCGTGTTTATTTAGCGACTGGATTCGATTTTCGCGAAAAAAATCGTGCTTGTTTTGGGTCGATCGGAGTCCCTAAGCTGGCTTCCGTCTCCTACCTTGTCACTATACTATGAAGGAAGGTGAACGGGGACCATTTTCCCCGAAACTTCGTGTACGTATTAAAGACGACAGCAGCTCACCACATGGTAAGTTTTATTGATTTTTATTTCCATTTTCTAGCAAATTTTCAGACCTAAACTTCGCCTCATATGTTCTCTATATTTCCCAATATGGCACACACAGTGAGCCTGGGTGACCTGTGCTTAGAGCCTCCTGCTTCCCACCCCTCTCAGTTCCCATTCTGTTGTTTACATGCGCTCGCGACAGAGGTCGATCAAAGAAAAACCCGCCGTTGATTTCCAACAGGATGTAACACCTGACTGCCAGTAATTTCCGAAGAACAAATGAACAATTCGTTCAGTTACAGGCGAGGCATTTTAGAACAACGATTTATTTTCCTTTCTGATGAAATGCGGGATTGTCATGCGGCCTTGACTCGCCTGGCGTGACATTCGCGGTTGTGGCGTGAATAATTATCAAGCGCCGCTAGATTTTCTTCCAACGCTGTCATTATAAAGCCTTATTGTCGTCTTAAAATCGAACTTAATCGTTTTGATATACATAATATTTCTTTCAGGAATACAGGGTTTTTTGGTGCCGTTCTTTTCTATGGCTTATTTGCTGCTTTGCGCGTGATTTATTCCCGATTTCCTTCGCATTTATTTATTATATTTTTGCATCTTTTTAAACGGCCCAGGGATTGCTGTTAGAACTGAAATGAAAAGGGTCTTAGTTTTCCGGGTCTTAGGTCTTAGGTCTTAGGTCTTAGTTTTCCGGACACCCCACGTCCTTCTCCCGTTCTGGCCTTGTAGCTCAGTCGGTAGAGCAGCGGTGATCTAATCCGAAGGTCGTGGTTTCAAATGCCACCCTGGTCAGAGTTTTTCTCTGTCCTTGTGTGGGCCCAATTCCATGCCAATACTAGGGTTGATCTCTGATGGAATTATTGGGTATAAAAACTTCACAGTAGTTTTAGGCCTCACTCGAATTTGGAATCATTAAAACCTTGTTTAAAATCTTTGTTTCGTTGAAGTAGACTGTACGTCGTATAAGTTGAATAAAAAGGGAAATGTCAGTTTGAGGGATGGAAATAAGTGATTACCGCAAGATTAGCCTGATCAGCACATGATATGCACGTGATGTGTTTTTTTCTGGTGGCCTTATTGGCTGTTTCGCTTTAGAAGGCATATTAAGTTTTCAGAGCTTCACAAGAAGTGACATTTCCACGCCCCGCTCAGTGGAAATAAAGCGAACACGCAGGTAAGTTGCAAGTATTGTGGAGATGTAATTGAACAACTGAGCTGTCTCTATCAGTTGAACCGGAATTAGAATTTCGCTGAAAGAAGCGAATCACATTTCTAAGATTGTACAATACAGCTTTGTGAGATTCGCATTTTAACACCACCATTTCTTGGTGCGGTTATCCAGATCTAATCGATCCATTGATCTGCGCGATAGGCGCAAACAGAGATTAAAGAAAATATTTATGATATTACATACGTTTAGTCATTCCACTCGAGCTCATCTTGGTCACCCAATGGAAAGTTAGATCATTACAAAAGGCTCAACTTCTAAAAATTGGATGTTAGTAATCCCTTTATGGCAAAGTGGAAAGAAACATTGCTATTTTCATGGCTAGCAAGCGTAGCAAGTATGCAAGCAAGGTAAGTTTTGCATACACCCTTTCTTTTTTATAAGAACATATTTTATAAGAATATCGAGGCTGAAATTTGCGAAATTTTAAGAATACTTTAAGAATAAACCCGAGGCTGCAATTTTAAAAAGAATGTAATTTCGTGTGTTGAAAATCTGTAAAAAGTGTCGTCTTACGTGACATCTTACGTGACGTCTTACGTGACATCTTAACTTCCAAACACTTGTAATTGATATCCCAATACATCGTTAAACGGAAATGTCATAAATATTTTCAGCCTAAAATCGACAGGAATATTCAGCCTGGGCCAAAAAACACAATATTCTTATAAAAGAGAAAGGGTGTAGTTAAATTTAAATATATACACATACCTACACGGTTGAATGAAGTGGTAGAATACTTTCATGCAGTCTCTATTAGTTACACCAGAATTGATCGAGTTTCGCGGACAGAAGTGAATCACATTTTTCAGATTGTACAATACAGCTTTTAATAGTGTGTTGACAATTTAACATCTTTTTTTGGGTACGGGTATCCAGATTTAATCAATGCATTGAAATAATCTCAATTTTCGCTGCCATCTTGATTTAGGGGGAAAACAGACTGAGTTTAAATTAGAGTAGATGGATTTTTTTGTCCAAATATATTAAGCTTCTATAACCACTTTACAAAGCGATGGATTGCACAAATTTCACACAACTTATAATCATTCCACTTATCTTATTTACCCATCCGGTTGATATGCAAATAGCTGAACGGGTATGCTACAGTTTATCACCCATAAATTATTACAAAAGGTCCAACATCCGAAAATTGGATGTTAATAATCCCTTTATGGCAAAATAGATAGAAACATGCTTTTTTGCATGGTTTAACTAGCAAGCGTATTTTGCATATTTAAAGAGCGTTAATTTAGAAACACAGAATGATAAGGTAAAATACGTTTTTTACTTTAAATAAAAGGCTTTCTTACCATGCTTGAAATTCATTTCAGTACGGCCCTGCTTTCAATGGTTATAAAATCGTGAAATGACTTTTGCCACTTGGGTACACGACGAATCTTGGTATCACGGTTGAGTTTTAGTTTGTCTTTTGTTTCTTTCCGAGTTGTTTTGAAAGATGACAACTTAGAATTGAACAAAAACCGGATGTAATTGATTTACAATCCTCTAGGTCCTTTATTCCTTAATGATGAGTTAAAATATAAAAGACAGAGACAGTATGAATATTGTTTTCACAGTTTTAGGGAAAATGTAATGGCACTGTCTCTTTATTAGCCTGATAACCGTGAAAGTTGGCATCCAGTTGTTGCAAGCAAGAGGTTTTTAGTTCATTTTGAATATCCATTTATTCATAACGGATTACTTGAGATCTTTTGACAAAAGACTCAGAATGAAAACAAAGGGAAATTTGAGCTCAAATCACAGATTTCATAAGTAACTGTAAGGTAGCTCAAAATATGCCTTATTTTAAAACTCTACAGAGGTAGGTAATGCTATGCAGTCTTTCGTCAGAGAAGCTACACCTTGTAAGAAATGAAAGCGTGAGAATGCGGAAAACGTGAGGGACAAATCCTAACCCTAATCTCACTTCGTCATTGCTTCTCAGTACAAAATATGTTTTCTCCAAAAATGCACAAACATGGGCAGGTTTTGCAGTCTTCATTTCTTACATATCTTCAGCCATCGCACTGTAAATTACAGCCCAGATGCCATGCCTATCACACATTTCTTGCTATAGATCGCGGTAAATAGTCACCACTTTGCACTGCTGATTCAGTTTATCATCTAAAGCGCATGCGCCTCGAAGGTCTCTATGCGCAGTGAGCAAGAGGCCGTTGTTTTAAAACACGCAATTAAGCCGAAAAAAAAAGTGGGAGCTTTTTCTTGGTCCGAAGAATAAAAAATGTACTTCTTTCCTTTCAGGAAACAAGAAGACTTTTCAGACAGCAACACACAAAGTTACATACTCAAGATTCTTCGGTTTTCACACAACCAGAATGAAGAAAATAGCTCTCGTCATTCTTGTTGCTGTCTTTGTAATCGCCGGTTTGGTTGTGGAGACTGACTGCCACAAACTACCAGGTGGACGTATTGCGAAAAAAATGCAGTTGCGGGAAAAGGTTGGAATGTGATAGAGCGGTTTTCAAATGAGTGTCGTAAAACCAAAACCAAAATAATTACTTTGGCCAATCAAGAAGGACGGAGACAATCCAGTAAACCAATCAAAACTCGAGGTAATTACACGTAGCCGACACAAAGCGCGGGAAAATGTGCACTCGCGAGCCACGATTGGTTTTGGTTTCACTTCTGATTGGTTGAAAAAGTGGCGCGAGCACTTTGAACCAATCACTGAGTGAAGTAATCATAAACCCAAGCAATTCGCTAATTACTTTCGACACTCAATCGAAAACCGCTCTATGTACCTTGGTTGAGTTACTTTTGTTGAAAATGGATACGCTGACTTGCTATTCATTTCGGGAGAGGTCGATACGAATCGAAATTTTTACGAATCTTCTTGTGGATGATTTCATTCCGCATCAATCCTTTTACCCATCACATTTTGAAAGACAATGTTGTTAGAAGTTCCTGCGATGTTTTGGTCAGTGGTCTATGCGGTTAAAAAAATTTCGAGGACCGAGGAAATGCTTCATTCTGTCTCAAACAAAAGAAAACTGCCTCGTATTTTTTGCACAGAAACATTCTGAAATCATTTCCCAAAAAGCTTGAACTTCCACTTCGACAGTATTGTTCAGAGACGCACACCTGGCCGAAGTGGCGAGAGTTCGAAACTTGTAAGCAATTTTGTCATGTTGACAAGGTTGATCAGGAAAACACAAGTTTTAACATTTATCTTACCTGAACTTTCAGAGAGAAGCAAGAAGCATACATCCATTCTTTGGACGTGACGAGAAGTCCTGGATGCCACAGCGCAGGTTAAAGAAGAATGAATGATCGTTGGTTTCTACGATAAATCACCCACAGCACCTCAGTGATAACAGTGATTTTTTCTTTGCAATAAAATAGCTTAGTATCCTCCATATGTAACCACTTTGTAGACCTACATTTGCGGTCTTATGCACTAGTCATTTGTTTCCCCCACCCCCGACCCCCGGGGATAGTGGGGACATATGGGGAAATTACTAGGGCAATTACGCGAGATTACGCCACAATTACGCCTCTAGGGGGTACGGAAATTACAAGATTTTCGTTCCTCTGCCCTACCCCTCTGGGGACATACAGGGGTAAATATCGGGAATTCTTACCTAGGAGGACTGGGACTGAAAAGAAACGAAGAGCAATGGTAATGAGTATTTTCACACGTGCAAAATCAATATGGCGTCGTTCCTTATATAGTTCATGTGGCGCACACAAATGGCAAGAACTGTATATTGTGGTAATCTCCCTAACATTTCCTTGATGACTCAGAATCTTTTAGGAAGAGAGGGGTGGGGGAAACAAATGACTAGTGCATTACCTTTTGGGACTCTCTAAATCCCCTATCAATACGTGCCTGATATTCCAATCGTAGGAAAAACATCAATTTTTCAGGAACAGCTAATTCAGAATGAATCGTCTCATTCAAGAACTTCACTGACGATTCCTTTTATTATTTTTTTCACATTAATTAAGAAAACTTGAATCACTGGGTTTCAATGTCACAATAGTCGTGTTAAAGAGAGGTTGACTTACATTGGACACACAACCCGTCCCGCAGCAGGGGGACAGTGATATGCATGCAAGAACAAAGTGTACACAAAACAAAATAAAATCGAAAGATAGAAGTGTTCCTCGGACTTATCTTGACAATTGTCTCTTACAGACACCTGAGAAATTCAGGTTGTAAAAAACGGGATTCGAACGAACCGTGTAATGAATGCTCTACCATGGAAGTAAGCTATGAAGAGCAGGTCGATTTGCAGGGTTCCTGTGTTCCCTTCAAAGGACTCAATGAATGAAATTTTAAAGCAAGATAATGTTCATCACGGCCATCTGTTTAGATTGAATAAGGCTTTCAGTGTGTCGTTCCATTGAAGAACACCTATGGTGATCAAATTATATGCAGTAAACAATGACAATCAAGTAGATGCCTTTGTACTAAAATTTTCTAAGGCATTTGATCGTGTAAAAAACAAAATACTACTCTACTGAAGCCAAGTCATTATGGTATAAATAGTAGCATTCTGACCTGGATTGTGATATTTCTCACCCAGAAGACTCAGAAAGTAGCCTTGGAGGGAATTGCATCAAACCAGTGTGATGTGATTTATCGTGTCCCCCAGGGTACTGTACTGGGTCCGCTGCTTTTCCTTTAGAACATTAATGACTTACCTTCAAGTATTTCTTCCGACAATCAGGTTATTTGCTGACGATTGCCTCCTGTATCGTACTGTATTAAATACTGAACTAAGGATATCAGATTTCCAGCATTTTCATTGGCTCGCCGGA
>NC_090875.1:20401565-20406565 GCF_036669935.1 Montipora foliosa
CGGAATTCGAGTTTCGCTGAAAGAAGCGAATAACATTTCTAAGATTGTACAATACAGCTTTGTGGGATTCGCATTTTAACACCACCATTTCTTGGTGTGGTTATGCAGATCTAATCGATCCATTGACCTGCGCGATAGGCGCAAACAGAGATAAATTAGAAAATATTTATGATATTTTCATGGCTAGCAAGCGTAGCAAGTAAGCAAGCATACCTACACGGTTGAATGAAGTGGTAGAATACTTTCATGCAGTCTCTATTAGTTACACCGGAATTCGAGTTTTGCGGACAGAAGCGAATCACATTTTTCAGATTGTACAATACAGCTTAAGGCCTGGCCAAACGCTCGCAACATTTCAACGGAACATCTTGCAACATTGTTGGGCACAACATGTTGCGTACGTTTGGTCACCCTGTTGCGATATGTTGCGTGCGTTTGGCCAGTCCACTCAACACGTGTCGCAACATCATACAAAAATGTTGCGTTGAAATGTTGCGACCGTTTGGCTAGGCCTTAAATGATCTCAATTTTTGCTGCCATCTTGATTTAGGGGGCAAGCAGACTGAGATTAAATTAGAGTAGATGGATTTTTTTGTCTAAATATATTAAGCTTCTAAAACCACTCTACAAAGCGATGGATTGCACAAATTTCACACAACTTATCATTCTACTTATCTTATTTACCCATGCATCCGATTGATATGCAAATAGGTGAACGGGTATGCTGCAGTTTATCGCCCATAAATTATTACAAAAGCTCCAACATCCGAAAATTGGATCATGTTAATAATCCCTTTATGGCAAAATAGATAGAAACATGCTTTTTTGCATGGTTAACTAGCAACCGTATTTTGCATATTTAAATATATATGAGCGTTAATTTAGAAACACATACGACAAGGTTGAATGATAAGGCAGAATACGTTTTTTACTTTAAATAAAAGGCTTCCTTACCATGCTTGAAATTCATTTCAGTACGGCCCTGCTTTCACTGCTTTCAATGGTTATAAAATCGTGAAATGACTTTCGTCGCTTGGGTACACGAATCTTGGTATCAAGGTTGAGTTTTAGTTTGTCTTTTGTTTCTTTCCGAGTTGTTTTGAAACATGACAACTTAGAATTGAACAAAGAACCGGATGTAATTGATTTACAACCCTCTAGGGCTTTTATTGCTTAATGATGAGTTAAAATATCAAAGACAGAGACAGTATGAATATATTGTTTTCACAGTTTTAGGGAAAATGTAATGGCACTGTCTCTTTATTAGCCTGATAACAGTGAAAGTTGGCATCCAGGTGTTGCGAGCAAGAGGTTTTTAGTTCATTTTGAATATTCATTTATTCATAACGGATTAATTGAGATCTTTTGACCAAAAGCTTAAATCACAGATGTCATAAGTAACTGTAAGGTAGCTCAAAATATGCCTTCTTTTAAAACTCTAGGTAGGTAATGCTATGCAGTCTTTCGTCAGAGAAGCTACACCTTGTAAGAAATGAAAGCGTGAGAATACGGAAAAAGTGAGGGAGAGATCCTAACCCTAACCCTAATCTGACTTCGTCATTGCTTCTCAGTACAAAATGTGTTTTCTCCACAACGCACAAACACGGGCAAGTTTTGCAGTCTTCATCTTTTACGTATCTTCAGCCATCGCACTGTAAACTAGTAATAGTTGACACTACAGCTGCCCCCGCTATGCAAAATGCTGCATTATTTTTATTTGCAAATTATTATAGTCGATACCGTATGTGTTGACTGTTGTAATGTTGTAATAGTCTTTTAACTCAGATCAGAGAAGGTGTAGCCTGAAGTTGAGACGATTACTTTGAGTTGTTTTTACTCTCTCAGGGGGAAAATGAGTCGAAGTAATAGTCTGAAATCCAGGCTAGAAAAGGCAAGGCGGAAAAGGCAATAGGATGTTTGGAATGAACAGAGTATGGAAAATCGACGAAGTCGCAGTTGTTTACAAATAAGTTTATTATGGGATATAGTTTAGTGACAATATTACTATATCTAGTGTTATTTAATCGAAAAATTGGTAGAAATATTGTATAACTAACAAAACGGAACTACTGCCTATGCAAAATATGGCTATTAAATATAATTTTTGTTTGCATAGTGGCAAGAAAATTGTGTTAATCAGAACGATCATTATTATTCCTTGTGTAACAATGATGTAGCAGGATATATGTAACAGAGAAACTAAGTGTCCCATTCAATTGTGTTTGCATGAAGATAACAATAACTTTAATAACTAATTAGATCCTTTGTGCTATTGCTTTTACAATACGTAGCTGTTACATTTTTTTTTTTGCATGTTCACAGAAAACGGATTTAATTAGAAAGATAACTAATTGGTTTTTTTGTAAAATGGTGTAATAGGCTATAACTAACTCAGTGTTCATTCGATTGTCTTTGCAAAAAGATAACAATAACTTTAAAAATTAATTGTTTGGCCCTGTGCTACAGTACAACATGTAGCTAGAAACTGAGTGCTTCATTCATCTGCCTTTGGAAGAAAATAACCTACAATAACTTTCAAAATATTTCATTGAATGTCTTTGTGCTACTGCTCATGCATTATGTAGCTGTTATATTCATATATATACTTTCAAACCGTTTTAATCACAAAGCTCATTAATCATTGTTTGTTGAACAACAATGATATGTTGATATGGTATATTAAACACAGAAACTGAGACCGAAATTAATCTGTTTATGTGGAAAAAGATAATAAGGGGCCAATTTCTGGTGACTGAATCCTGTCAAAACTAATGAACAGCATCTGTCACCTCCTAATTTAGAACTATACAGGGACTAAAAGAAGAGTGTTAATCTGTTGTCACTTGAGCCACAGCTCTGCCTTCAATAGCCTTCAGTGTCATAAACGTGCAGCTAATGATGAACGCCTGACTGTCAAGTTTTTCAACTTCTAGTACGCTTACCAAGCTTCTCTCGAGCCTAGATTTCGGATGAACACGAGTCTTATGCTTTCGTGGTCGAATAACAGCGCTTTCTCAAATATATATATATAATTTCCATAAGGTCGCAATAGTAGCAAGTATGATAAATACTGTAGGAAACAGACAACTTTTTTGAAAGACATGTTTCGGCATGCTTATGCCATCATCAGTTTAATGAGTTCCTAAGTGTGAACAGTTATAAAGTCTACGGGTAGATGAAAAAATTATTACAACATGACGTAATACAAAAGCGGGTACTATTTACAGCGTGACACCAAACATCAAGGTGTAAACTAAAACGTGAGAGAAGTGTTGTAATGCTGCAATTGTTTGTTAAGTTCCGGTTTGATCTTATTTATATGAAAAGCTTCTTTGAGTTTTAAATCAATTGAGTTGCTGGCAGAATCCAGAATACTAAAGCACGAAGGGGAGTATTTGCTCTTAAATAAAGGAGATGTGTTGAAATGCTTAAAAATATGCGAGTTTTTATCGCTTTCCGTGTGTTCCTTTATCCTGGTAGAAAAGTGGCGACTAGTTTCGCCAATATAACGGGAATTACAACCCGCACAAGAAAATTAGTAAACTACCATGGATTTTAGAGCAACAGGAGTACGATCTTTAACACTAAACATGTTTTTAATTTTGAATGAAGTGAAAACCTAACTGTCAAATTGCAGCAGCATTACAACACTTTTCTCACGTTTTAGTTTACACCTTGATGTTTGGTGTCACGCTGTAAATAGTACCCGCTCTCGTATTACGTCATGTTGTAATAATTTTTTAATCTACCCGTAGACTTTATAACTGTTCACACTTAGGACCTCATTTAACTGATGATGGCATAATCATGCCGAAACATGTCTTTTAAAAAGGTTGTCTGTTTCCTACAGTATAAATATATAAGTTCAGTTTTTCTCACCTTAAAATCAGCTGCTCCTCAGCGTGACAACCGCGAGAACAGACGCCGTGATGCGACTGACACAAAATACTAAACCATGCGCATCCTTTCATAATACTCTGCACCCCCCAAATAGGGACTTTGGATTATTAAGTGCTACCCCTGTTTATTGTGATGTCACAATGCACAAACTCTCAGAAACTCCCTTTGGGATTTTTCTCGATTTACGTCATCCTAACCATTTCGTACTTGCGGGCGCAAACAATAGAAACGTCATCATTACCTACCGATTCCTCGCGGCCCCTGTTCGAGGAAATCGAGATTTTTTCTAGTATACTGACTGCATATTTGAACTGTAAGTACTGTCCTTAATATACGCGCGAGCTACTAGGGTGCCTCCTCGGGATTTCGCCTCTGGGCGAAATCCCTGCGGGGGCAATTACAGCCCAGATGTCATGCCTATCATACATTTCTTACTATAGATCGCGGTAAATAGTGACCA
The DNA here is from genome assembly GCF_036669935.1 of Montipora foliosa. Taxonomy (NCBI): domain Eukaryota; kingdom Metazoa; phylum Cnidaria; class Anthozoa; order Scleractinia; family Acroporidae; genus Montipora; species Montipora foliosa. Next base: position 20,405,926 of record NC_090875.1, read on the forward strand.
CTTTGTATCGGGGTTTGTTACTGCTGATTCAGTTTATCATCTACGTACAGTCTTTGGATTTTTCTAAAGCGCATGCGCGTCGAAGGTCTCTATGGGCAGTGAGCACGAGGCTGTTGTTTTAAAACACGCAATTAAACCGAAAGGAAAAGTGGGAGCTTTTTCTTGGTTCGAAGAATAAACAATGTATTTCTTTCCTTTCAGGAAAACAAGAAGACCTTTCAGAAACAAACAACAACACACAAAGTTACATACTCAAGATTCGTCGGTTTTCACACAATCAAAATGAAGAAAATAGCTCTGGTCATTCTTGTTGCTGTCTTTGTAATCGCCGGTTTGGTTGTGGAGACTGACTGCCGGCTACCAGGGCCAGTACCACCACCACTACCAAGTGGACTTATTGCGAAAAGAATGCAGTGGCAGGAAAAGGTTGGAATGTGATAGAGCGGTTTTCAAATGAGTGTCGTAAAACCAAAACCAAAATAATTACTTTGGCCAATCAAGAAGGACGGAGACAATCCAGTAAACCAATCAAAACTCGAAGTAATTACACGTAGCCGACACAAAGCGCGGGAAATGTGCACTCGCGAGCCACGATTGGTTTTGGTTTCACTTCTGATTGGTTGGAAAAGTGGCGCGAGAA
>NC_090875.1:20411565-20421565 GCF_036669935.1 Montipora foliosa
GTAAATGCAGCCGTTTATCCTCAGGGTAAATGCAGCCGTTTATCCTTAGGGTAAAAGCAGCTGTTTATCCTTAGGGTAAAGGCAGCTGTTTATCGTTACGGTAAATGCAGCCGTTTATCCTCAAGGTAAATGCAGCCGTTTATCCTTAGGGTAAATGCAGCCGTTTATCCTTAAGGTAAACACACCTGTTTATCCTTAGGGTAAAGGCAGCTGTTTATCCTTAGGGTAAAGGCAGCTGTTTATCCTTACGGTAAATGGAGCCGTTTATCCTTAGGGTAAACGCAGCTGTTTATCCTTAGGGTCAAATGCAGCCGTTTATCCTTAGGGTAAACGTAGCTGTTTATCCTTAGGGTAAAGGCAGCTGTTTATCCTTACAGTAAATGCAGCCGTTTATCCTCAAGGTAAACGCAGCCGTTTATCCTTAGGGTAAATTCAGCCGTTTATCCCTAAGGTAAACACACCTGTTTATCCTTAGGGTAAAGGCAGCTCTTTATCCTTAGGGTAAAGGCAGCTGTTTATCCTTACGGTAAATGCAGCCGTTTATCCTCAAGGTAAACACACCTGTTTATCCTTAGGGTAAATGCAGCTGTTTATCCTTAGGGTAAAGGCAGCTGTTTATCCTTACGGTAAATGCAGCCGTTTATCCTTAAGGTAAACACACCTGTTTATCCTTAGGGTAAATGCAGCTGTTTATCCTTAGGGTAAAGGCAGCTGTTTGTCCTTACGGTAAATGCAGCCGTTTATCCTCAAGGTAAATGCAGCCGTTTATCCTTAGGGTAAATGCAGCCGTTTATCCTTAAGGTAAACACACCTGTTTATCCTTAGGGTAAAGGCAGCTGTTTATCCTTAGGGTAAAGGCAGCTGTTTATCCTTACGGTAAATGGAGCCGTTTATCGTTAGGGTAAACGCAGCTGTTTATCCTTAGGGTCAAATGCAGCCGTTTATCCTTAGGGTAAATGCAGCCGTTTATCCTTAGGGTAAATGCACCTGTTTATCCTTAGGGTAAAGGCAGCTGTTTATCCTTACGGTAAATGCAGCCGTTTATCCTCAAGGTAAATGCAGCCGTTTATCCTTAGGGTAAATGCAGCCGTTTATCCTTAAGGTAAAGACACCTGTTTATCCATAGGGTAAAGGCAGCTGTTTATCCTTAGGGTAAAGGCAGCTGTTTATCCTTAGGGTAAAGGCAGCTGTTTATCCTTAGGGTAAAGGGAGCTGCTTATCCTTAAGGTAAACACACCTGTTTATCCTTAGGGTAAAGGCAGCTGTTTATCCTTAGGGTAAAGGCAGCTGCTTATCCTTACGGTAAATGGAGCCGTTTATCCTTAGGGTAAACGCAGCTGTTTATCCTTAGGGTCAAATGCATCCGTTTATCCTTAGGGTAAAGGCAGCTGTTTATCCTTAGGGTAAAGGCAGCTGTTTATCCTTAGGGTAAAGGCAGCTGTTTATCCTTAGGTTAAATGCAGGTGTTTATCCTTAGGGTAAACACAGCTGTTTATCCTTAGGGTAAATGCAGGTGTTTATCCTTAGGGTAAGTGCAGCCGTTTCTCCTTAGGGTAAATGCAGCTGTTTATCCTTAAGGCAAATGCAGCTGTTTATCCTTAGGGTAAGTGCAGCTGTTTATCGTTAGAGTAAATGCAGCCGTTTATCCTTAAAGTAAATGCAGCTGTTTATCGTTAGGGTAAATACAGCTGTTTATCCTTAGGGTAAATGCAGCTGTTTATCCTTAGGGTAAATGCAGCCGTTTATTCTTAGGGTAAATGCAGCCGTTTATCATTAGGGTAAATGCAGCTGTTTATCCTTAGGGTAAATGCAGCTGTTTATCCTTAAGGCAAATGCAGCTGTTTATCCTTAGGGTAAGTGCAGCTGTTTATCGTTAGAGTAAATGCAGCCGTTTATCCTTAGGGTAAATGCAGCTGTTTATCGTTAGGGTAAATACAGCTTTTTATCCTTAGGGTAAATGCAGCTGTTTATTCTTAGGGTAAATGCAGCCGTTTATTCTTAGGGTAAATGCAGCCGTTTATCATTAGGGTAAATGCAGCTGTTTATCCTTAGGGTAAATGCAGCTGTTTATCCTTAGGGTAAGTGCAGCTGTTTATCGTTAGGGTAAATGCAGCTGTTTATCCTTAAGGCAAATGCAGCTGTTTATCCTTAGGGTAAATGCAGCTGTTTATCGTTAGGGTAAGTGCAGCTGTTTATCCTTAAGGCAAATGCAGCTGTTTATCCTTAGGGTAAATGCAGCTGTTTATCCTTAGGGTAAATGCAGCCGTTTATCCTTAGGGTAAAGGCAGCTGTTTATCCTTAGGGTAAAGGCAGCTGTTTATCATTAGGTTAAATGCAGGTGTTTATCCTTAGGGTAAATTCAGGTGTTTATCCTTAGGGTTAACACAGCTGTTTATCCTTAGGGTAAATGCAGGTGTTTATCTTTAGGGTAAGTGCAGCCGTTTATCCTTAGGGTAAATGCAGCTGTTTATCCTTAAGGCAAATGCAGCTGTTTATCCTTAGGGTAAGTGCAGCTGTTTATCGTTAGAGTAAATGCAGCCGTTTATCCTTAGGGTAAATGCAGCTGTTTATCGTTAGGGTAAATACAGCTGTTTATCCTCAGGGTAAATGCAGTTTTTGTTTTTGCGTGCAACATTTGCCCAAACAGGTATCGCTAACCATAACCCTTCATGATACAACTTCAAGCAGGGCTCGAAATTGCGACCAATACAGTCGCATTTCGTACTTAATTTTTCCCTTTGCGACTAAAACATCTGGAGAAGTCGCAAATTTGCGACTTGTTGTCACCTTCGCTCTTTCGAAACAAAAGGGTTAGCAGTTGCCACTTTTGCTGCTACTTTTGCTAAAATAAATAAATAAATAAATAGATAAATAAATAAATAAATGACAAAATTGTTTTGTTTCTCGCTGTGAATTTTCTCAGATAGCGTAATTGTAGAGTAATTTAGCTGCGATGTTACGTGCACAGCACAGCTCCATTCCTTCGATCATTCGCCATTTTCAGCGGTTTCTTTACACACAAGTATTGTGGGCTCATATTTGTTTGCTAAACCGCTGACAACACAATGCAGCGTGGCGATTTGGCGACTAAAATTTGCGAAATTGCGACTAAATTTTCGTATCTTGTCGCAAAATTGCGACTGGATTTTTTCGTTAATTTCGAGCCCTGACAAGTCCCGCGGGATCAGCAAAGCATGGTAGTCTAGGATTCCTAGGGTTTTCCCGAAGGATATTCCGAGGGGTTAGTTCATTTACCTCGTCGTCATCATCATCATCTTCCTCCATTTCTTCTTCATTATCATCATCTTCTTCTTCTCCTTTAGTTTCTTCAGTTTCCGTTGACTGTTGTGAGGATACCACCTCTCCGTGAATATCCCTGTTTTTCAGGTTTCCAAGCCAAAAGGCCTCATGACACTTGTTTAATGCGAGCATCGCCTAAAAGCAGAAACAAAAAGTGCAGTAAATAACACAATTAAGTCGGATAGAGCTGTTGATGATTTAGGACGCAGCGAAGCAAATAATTTTCATGAGGGACGCGGGTTGTTTCGGGTTCAAATGCCGGTCTGGTGATAAAAGTACGCTATATAAAAGAATAATATACGAAACGTTATAAAATGAGCGACGACGTGCTGTGTCACCTTGACTTATTTGCGATGAAGCCGAGCGCTTGAAGATGTGATACGATATACTTTGCATCAGAAATCTCGGCATATTTTTTCGTTCATAACAACAAGCAAATTGACACACTGAACATTGACCGTTGGTAACATCTTTCTTCGTAACCACTTTGTACAAAACCTTGACGGGACAACTTTGAATACAGGACACATAGAGAGGTAAAGGAACACACCAGAACACCAAATTCCGGTGTGGCCATCACGCATGCGCACAATCCCAACACCTGGTTCATTGGCAGCCTTGAACAGCTGTTTCGGTCTTGTTCAGTCTCATCAGCATGGCACGGTCAACTTACCAGACGGGTGTGTTTAGGTGGTTCCTTAAATGGCAGCTCCACATAACAAATGTGATAAGCTGAATGCAGCTGCCATAGTTGCCCAAGAACCAGGTGAAATGGTTGTGCGCATGCGTGACGTGATGGCCACACCGGGTTTGGTATGGTGTGTTCACGTTGCTTTTTATGCTCTGTCACTGAATTTTAGCTTGGTATTGTTTTCCCTCTTGCCTTTTCTTGCTATTAATTTACGTCATGTTTGATTGCTACAAGAACCAAAAACCCCAGTTTACCATACCTTGACTCTAAACACAAATGTCTCCAAACACTTCTTGACAGCTGGGACATAATTAGTTAGGGACAGATCTTTGGTAACCTAAGTGTTATAAAAGAAAAACAACGTAATTGAGACCCAATAGGGACATAACTTTCCCATAGAGGCTGTTCAATGGGTGACCGTTGTATAGCACCATTTCCATTACTAGGCGGCTAACTCTAAGAAGGATTTCCTGGGAATAGATGCAGCACACGACATTTGACGCCAACATTAAAAAAATTACCATTCCAGCTCCGCGGCCGACCGGTTGAGTCGCGGTCACAGGGTCTTTAAGTAACTGAGGAGAAAGTGCTGCCTTTGTAATGATATCTGCAGATGGTTAGACTCTCTAGTGTTCTCGGATAAGGGCTATAAACCGTAGGCCCCGTCTCACAACCCTTCATTAGGGAGCTTTAGCAACGACGACGGGAACGGCAACGAGAACGTCATGTAAAAACATAAATTCACGTTATTGCGATCACTTCTCTACTATTCCAAGCCTTTTAATATGACAAAGGTGTTTCAGTCCCTCATGAATGAAACTGTTACGAGCGGCGCTTAATTTAGGGGAGAAAAATGAAAATTTATCTCCAGGTGCTGACGTTCTCCATAACACTTCAAACTTGGTAATTTCACGTTGTTGCTTTGCTGACGACGGCAAAGAAATGGTCAAAAATGAAAAATGCACGTGCAGGGCGTGCAAAGCTATTGTTTTTGCCCTCTAAATATGCAAATTTGTAACGTTCTCGTTGCTGTCGCCGTTGTCGTTGCTAAAGCTCCCTAATGTTTCTAACGGGACGTAAAAGAAGCCACATACTATTCGCAAAGAGTGGGGCATGGCCGAGTTCACGGTGTTGTGGTCTGTCCTCTGTGGAAAACTGTAAAGGTGAATTGCGTCTCCCTTTCCAAATAAAGTTATCGTATCGTATAACAGACAGATCAAACTCGGAGAAAAACCGAATGAACGACCACCTCAATATACGGCATAACTTTCGGGAGAAAACTACAATTGCTATCTAAAGATAGTCCATGTCACCTAAAATGAAAGTTCAAGAAGTGCATTGAATTACTTAGGGCTGAATATACCGACCTTGCTGTGACCACAGAAATGTTGAAGTGATCTTGTACTTTGCTGTAAGTTTTTTAGTAATCCGTGAATGTCATCCTTTTTGGGAAAAATTGAAGTGAAATGTTTAACAACGAGATCTTCTTAGTAAGTACTATCAGGCAAGAAGCCTGATAAGTTCCAGATTGGAACAAGATTCGAGCCCATAACCAATGCTATATTTCATTTTACTCAGGGTGCAGGGCTGGCGTAGTAGTGAGAGCACTCGTTTCCCACCAATGTGGCCCGGGTTCAATTCAGAGACTCGGTGTCATATGTGTGTTGAGTTTGTTGGTTCTGTTCTCTGCACCAAGAGGTTTTCCTCCGGGTTCCTCTCTCCTCAAAAACCAACATTTCATTTCATTTGCGTTAATTTGTTGATTTCAGTTTACAGTGTCCCCAATTAGTGCTCTTGATCATGATGTTAATGACAAATAAAGATTAGCCTTTCACGTGATGCGTTTTGAACAAGGTGACGATTACGGTGAAAATGACAACGATTACAACAGCGATCGAACAACGACAATGACGATAAAACATCGTTGATTATAATGATGGCTTAGACGATAATGATAATGATGGTGATGATGCTGGCGACAATGATGCTGGCGATGTTGGTGGTGATGGTGATGATAGTGGTGGCAATCATGCTGGCAATGATGATGGTGGCGGTGTTGGTCGTGATAATGATAATTATAATTTTGATGATAAATGCTGCTGATGATGATGATAATGAAGAAGACTCTTAGTCACTTGCAGTTTCTGCAATGGAGGAGAGACCGAAGGCTTTACCTTCATGAGTTCTGGAAAAGTGCGATGATGATGATAGAGAAGACGACGATAATGTTGTCGATGAAACAGCTTTCCAAGTATCCTTTAATTTCTATGCAAAGAAAGAGAACAGCTGCAGAAAACGTTAAAGATTAAGCTACCCACCTTGTGGCTTCGAAACATCAAATCTAGAATCGGCATTCCCAGCTTCAGAAAAGTCTCCACGAAAAGACGTCCATACTGCGACAAAAAGGAACATTCCACCCCTTAAGACTTGCAAACACCCAATCCATCAGCTATTGTTACCATTACAGACCATATTCATAATTGGCGGCCACGAAATTAGTCTTTTGTCTTTATGCTAATCATCCTCACTAGCCTCGTTAGCACGGACAAAATTCAAAAGAACTTTTTTTCCAAAGTGAGGCTAGTGATGATCAGTGGGAATTTCTCTAACAACAGAAAGCGATGGAAATGTCAGTCCGCATCAAGAAGCTGCAGGGTTACAGCTTATTAACGGACCCTTTCGTCTGGAACATAACAGCGCCAAAACACCTTAACCACTTGAAAGTAATCATAAACGTCGACCCTATTCAACCACTTTGAATATACAACTACTGAAAAAATCAAGCAACTTGGTAGACAAATCAATGGTCTTAGTAACACAGGAAAACATTGGAAACAGTCATAATACGATGATGATGATGTTGATAACAAACTCGCTAAGACCAAAATACATCTTAAAAACTTGGTGACCCCCAATTTCTATTGCTGAAAAGTGATAAGTTGGGTAAGATGAAATTTATTGCAAAGTTGAAAAAAAAAATTCTCTAGAGCGGATTCACAGTCACCTTCACAACTGGAAAATTTTAAGGTAGCTGTAAATCTGCTGCAGAGAATTTTTTAACTTTACAGAGAGTTTTACCTTAGCATGCTTATTACTTTCCAGCAATAACAAATGAACGTCACCCAGTTCGTTTTGAGATATAAGCGGTTAAAGACAAAACATAGGCCATTTTAGATAGCTCATTTGTTGCCGTGGTAAAATATCACGTCACATTAATAGATGCATCTTGTTAGGTAATTACTGTCCTTTCATTTGGTACCATCAGAAACCCATAAGGGTTGAAACGCGTAACGCGCGTTTACAGCTTCCGAATATTCAGTGCTAAGTACCATATTTGGAAACCGCTCGGTCCAATTAATTTCGCTCGAGAACATTGGCGGTATTGCGTCACGGTGTTCTTGCGAACTGATTGGTTGAATGCTTCTCTTTTGTTGTTCCAAATATGGTACTTAGCAAATTGAATACTCAGAAGCTTATTTCCCATCACACAAGGGGCCGTTACACGTTTCAACCATTATGGGTTTCTGGTACCATAACATTGCACAGTGTTGTAGAGTTTATCTTTTTCACACAACATTCAAACTCGTTTGAGCCATCTTACAGCAGGTCAAATCAAATCAACTACTGATACCTAATTCGTGAAAGTTACCTTCAATGATGCCCCAAGTATCGCCCTCTTTTGGTTAAAAGCCTGTGAAAAAAATGAAAACAAAAACCACCTCTGCTCATTTGTCTAGTTAGAGAGGCGCGGTGGCCTCATGGTTAGTGCGCTCGACTCCGGATCGAGTGGTCCGGGTTCGGGGCCTGGCCGGGGACATTGTGTTGTGTTCTTGGGCAAAACACTTTACTCTCACGGTGCCTCTCTCCACCCAGGTGTATAAATGGGTACCGGCGAATTTAGTGCTGGGGGTAACCCTGCGATGGACTAGCATCTCATCCAGGGGGAAGTAAAAATACTCCTAGTCGCTTCATGCTACGGAAACCGGAGATAAGCGCCGGCCTGATGGGCCTCCTTGGCTCGTACGCAGACTTTACCTTATTCGTCTAGTGCTTTAACGTATCGACCATGTCAAAAAAATTGCTAAAAGTAAGCATATTCATCTCTATAGTCCTATCTTTGTTCTAAACCTTTCAATTGACTTCATTAATTCAATTTACTTCATTAACTCAAATTTATATTCATACGTCTTCATAGTAGTAACACTCGCTCGAGGTGATAGAAGCAGGATGCACAATTCAATCAAAAATACGATCTATCAGGGGCGTAGCTGACTGATTTACAAACTGCTGTTCTCTAACAGTGTCAATATTTGCAACAGGGAAATATACCTTCACGTCAACTGCTCAGGGGAAAAAGTTGAAAGAAAACAAAAACGTGTTTATTGCTATATTGATCGCTAGATTATTGGATAGTCAGCATCCATGGTTATTGAACCAATGCCGTGGCTTACCTTCACCAGATTGATCATGATGTGGAAGATTCTCACAGCGATGTTGAGTTGTGCGAGCCGTTCCTTGTGGTTCTAAGAGGACAAGATATTAATGAACAGCGTTCTCAGTTGAACTGATGTTCAGATTTTTCTTGAAAATAGTAGTGGTTTAAGATGGAGGGAAGATTGAACATCTCCTTTTTTTTGTTTTCATTAGTTGGGAACGAAAAATAGGAGATCACTAGTCCTGCAGCCGCTACATAAAATTTACTTGAATCACCTTAATTCTGATTGTTTTGTCCTTGTGTCGTTGCGGTCACCACGAAAACAATCGCACAAGAGGTGGTTGATTTTATCTCTGCAAAATTTATACGCGAGGCAAAATGACTTCAGGTTGTGAAACGATGCGGTTAAAGGCTTACGTGGAACCTTATATGTAGCCGTTGAAAAACATAACGGAGAACCTCAAACGTTTATCAAAAGTTCTCTAAGGCCCGCGCCAGGAGTGATGCCTTCGGAGAGTAACGTCAACGCAGAAAATGATAGTGTCCAAGTCTATGCGATACAGAGACGCCCAGGACTGTACTGAGTTAAGTAGACCAAAGACCGCAGCAGTTGAGACGCCAGTTTCGTATTCTCGCGGTTGGACTGGAGCGAGCCCATTTAGCCTCCTTTCCATGCTTGTTCCAGTCCAAGCGCGAAAAAGCGCAAATGGCCTTGTATACAATACCTCTGGTGAATCACTTCTTTTGAGTGGCACGGAATGCGTTTGCTTCACATTTGAAATTAATTCTTCCATCATTGCTCTGTAATAGCACGCCAAAGACGATCTAAAACAGTGCAATGAAACGAGAGAGAGGTTTGCAAAGAAAATGTAGAGGTTCGTTAGCAACATCGAAATTGCGACAACTTTTTTAACGAAGTAACATTGCAAGGGTAGTTGAGTTCTGATGAATGATAGTGTAACCAATCGTCACACAAGAAAACATGGGGAAACTGGTACGAGTGCTGCATTAGGGCATTATTTTGCATCAGTATAGACCGAATGCATAAATGGAGGGCAAAAATGTATTCTTTTGTTTATGTGCTAATTAGACTCACTAGGCTCGTTCTCAAGCAACATTTCTTTTGTACTTTGTGCATGCAGACGAGGCTAGTGAGTCTAATTAGCACATAAACAAAAGAATAGTTTTTTGGCCGCCATTTATGCATTCGATCTATATACCACGCGAGTAGTGCTTTCCGCACATTCTGATTGGCTAGCTAGGAGGTAAATAGCAAGTATTCATCTCCGACCACAGATGCATTCAGATCTTTAAAACAATACGGATGCACAGACTCCACGTTCCAGTTACAAAAAAGGAAAGGAAAGGAACTTTATTTAAGTGTCTAATCTTCTAGCGCTGTAGAGTACTAATCGGGAACACTGTAAATTGAAATTAACAAGTTAATGCAAATCAATGGTTTTTGAGGAGCGGGGAAAACCGGAGTACCCGGAGAAAAACCTCTCGGTGCAGAGTAGAGAACTAACAAACTCAACCCACATATGACGCCGAGTCTGGGAATCGAACCCGGGCCA
>NC_090875.1:20426565-20429065 GCF_036669935.1 Montipora foliosa
AGGTCGCCTTTCCAAAACAAGCGGCTGGCAGTTTCACAAATGGCTTTTCGGGCACGAAAGGTTTTCGGGACTTTCGAGAAACAGGCGCAAAGGACCCGAACCCGGACCACTCGGAGTCGAGCACATTAACCATGAGGCCACCGAGCCTCCGTTTACTTTACGGTCAACCGTGCGGAATCTATGTTGCTGGCTATGTACCTGACATCGAAGCCACATGACTTTATTGTTAGTTAACTCTCACTAAATTTGCAAATGAATAAATGTACAAATCGGGCACTGACGTTAAGTCGTTGGCGTTGGTGAGGAGACTCAAATGATGCGAAAATCATTTTCTTCCCAAAGAATCCAAAGTTCTCTATATGATCACTAACTGTCGACTCACTGAGTCAAAACTAAACCACTCACTTCAACAACTCTTGGAATCCTTGCTGAGATTTACTTGACAGTTTTATTCGACTTGACAACACAAATAATGCTTTCTTTAAAAGGGCTTGATGCTCACCCATCATGAAACCGCTCCTTTTAAAACACAAAAGTTATCTCATTAGGGAAGGAATAATGCTCAAAATGTATATAAATGTAAACTACTCAAGCTATTCATAAGCGGTCCCTTTCGTCATCTAAAGCCAGCTTTACACTAGCACAAAACCCTGGCTCCGCTTTCCGAAATCTCGGTACCGTACCTATGTTTTTTGGGCACGGCACGGTAAAATTATCGTGTGTAAACAGAACAATCAGAGGGCATAATTAGGAACCCGCGCCAGAAATTATAGTCGGTGGGTTACATTGTGGGCTCGGCACTCCAAATATCGGTAACATGCTACGATTTTGGAGTGTCGTGCTACTTTTGTGCGTGTGTATAAAAGGGGTTTATTTTATTCTATTAACTTTTCCAGTCAAGCTGGCAGAGCGCCACAACAGCTTGCGCCAATTACCGTGGCCCCTTTTTTTACCCTTCCAACCATGATACACAACAGAAGACAGACCACAACACCGGGAACTACGTGCCCTACTCCTAGCGACAAGTGTGTGGGTTCTTTTACGTCCCACAGGATTATTAACATTGAAGGGTTGTGAGACGGGACCTCCGGCTTATCGTCCTTATCCGAGACGACTTGAAAGTCTAACCATTTGCAGATGTAGTTACAAAGGCAGCACTTTCTCCTCAGTTATTTAAAGACCCTGAGTATTGGTCCGGCCGGAATTGAACTCGCGACCTCCCGCGTGACAGCCCGGTGCTCAACCAACTGAGCCACCTTAATCTTCGTAAAGCGCGACGCGAGATGTGGGTTCGCTAGAAACTAAAAACACAGGCACGGATATGTCTACCCTCGCTCTTCTGCTAATACAGTTGTAACTCAACGAAATCCCGACTTTTGATCCCCCGTAGGGTTAGCAAAGGAAGAACTCTAACGACAATAGGGATAAATTCAAAAACAGTACAACAGACCATGCAAAGAGAGACTGAAGGCAGTTGAACAGAAGGTGAAAACAAGACGCCATTGTTGACGCTTCTGGTGTATTGTAACCAGGGCCGTCCAAAAGACCGTCATTCTGAACCATTAAAGCCTGGAAATAAACCAATTAAGAATAAAAACAAGCGAGGACAAGTAGAAGGCGCCGCTGCCCTGTGGTAAAAACGTAGGATTTTCAGGCGGATCCTCAGGAGAGAAGTCACGCTCTGAACGTCAAAAGATCCACTCCGATTTTGCGGGACTTTTGTGGGTTGGATGTCAAAATTGGGCGTGCATTTCTGGAAAAACGTGTTGACCGCTCACTGAATTCAACGCAAACAAGTTTTCTTAGTCGCCACCTGGTTCCCTGACTCCATTTGGGTTTCGGACGCATGCGTGACATGGGCACATTCAGTCTTTTAATCGGCTCCGTCTTGTCCCATGACAGATACACTCATCCTAAACAAGCTATAAACACTGTATGCCTCGTGGGAATGTAGTCAGAATTCCTTCATGGTTGTACTAAGGGATAAAATCATTATGCTGCTGTAAATACCTGAAAGAAAGCGCTCGTGGCTTCTAAATGCTCACACAGGCATGGCAACAGCTCAACAGCGTATTTAGCGACTTCCTTTGACGCGTACCTTGATAAATTGGAGAAACCCACCAGCTTATCCTGACGAACCTGAATAAGTGATTATGAAACGTCACTTCCACAATCCAACAATATCGAGTTCCCATGACAACTCCACAGGTAAACCGCCCTACCCTCCCAGAAACAATCTCCTATTGACCCCCCCCCCCCCCCCCTTCTCCACAAAATTGAGGCGCAATAACCTGGTTGATACAAAAAACTGACGTCCTAAGCACTAGAATTTGTGGAAAGGGAGGGGTCGGAGTATGCCTTTTTTGTAGCGGTGACAAAGAACTGACGAGAACCCACTCAGCTTGAATATCGCCATTTTTTATTCAGTTATAGGCTAATTCGCCAATCAACAAAAATTTAAGCTGATAAGTGTCGTTCCAAATGTCATTGCTTTATTCAC
>NC_090875.1:20434065-20454760 GCF_036669935.1 Montipora foliosa
CCAACTCGCCCCTAATTTTCCTTCGTTCACCGACCCCACAAGATTGACGAGTTGGTGGCAAAAATGACAAGTTGACAAGTGGTAATTTTGATTGTTAAGTAAGTTCTGTTTTGGCTGTGTACGCCAATTCCGCGCCCTTTTCAAACAGGTTAAACAAACAGTTCCAAACAGGGAACAAGAATGGCGCAATTGTTAGAGTACTCACCTCCCACCAACGTCACCAGGGCCCAGGCTCGATTCCCAGAATAGACCAGTTTCGTATTCTAACGGTTGGACTGGATCTAGCATGAGATGGAGGCTAATGCAGGCAAGTTAATTTGCATTTGAAAAGATTTGCCCGCATTAGCCTCCATTTCATGCTAGATCCAGTCCAGCCGTGAGAATTCGAAAATGGTATATTGGCGTCATATATGGGTAGAGTTTGTTGGATATCTTTTTTCGTCTGCTTTAAAACCAGTGTTTGATTTAATTTGAGATAAATTCATTTGATTCTATCACGGTTCAGTGTTCCCAAATTAATGCCGCGTCAAATGCGGCGTTAGAAGACTTGATACTTAAATAAAGTTCATTACTATTATTGTTATGAATGAGAGTGACAAGAAGGGGTCTGAATGCGGTTGAAAGTCTGTATCTGAAAAGATCTTTGATAGTTCAACCACACTGCAGATGAAATGCAGAACTTTCACTTCACGTATTCTAAACCTAAAGGTGGCATCAAGAGTGAATTAGATAAGAGCGTTGATCTATCACTTTTGCGGTCTTACCCAAGCAGGGTCACAAATGGATTTATTTTTAGATACACTTTGTGCGCGAAACAAAGGGCCGCCAATTTAACCAATCAGAAGAAGCCATATCACGCGTGACTACTTCTGTATTCTAAAAATTAAATAGACTCATTTGTGACTGTGCTAGGGAGCCCACTTATGCCATAACAAAACTCTTTTTTAATTCACTCTTGCTGGCATGCAACCAATCCCTGGAGACAAAGATAACAATGATGCAATGTACAATTGCTGGTGGACGAACAAAAGGAGCCAATGAGAGATCTTTTGTTTTCGTCCACCAAAATGGCGGCGATGACGTCACGAGAAAACCACCTATGAGGAGAGTGTTGGTCCGACAGGGGTTAAGACCTACGACCATCTACGCGGCAATCTGGTGCTAAACCAATCAAGTCAACCCGTCACGCTGTACTTACCCTGATTTCGACTTTTTTCCCCTTTTAGCTTTGGTAGCATTCCCACGAGACACAGCACTTGGAACAAGCGAATCTTCAAAATCAAACGACGCTAAAAGAGGCCTGAATGATGGCGTCACTGAAACAGAATTCAGTGACAGAAATGTGTAGTTTTTTTCGACACAGTTTGTTACGAGATTTAAGTCATGTACTTGGTCTACATCTATACTCTTTATCTTGTCGGCATTACGTGTGGCCCTGTGGGAAACAAGAGCGAGGTTCCAAAACAAACACTACGCTGTAACGGAAAACTAAACAACTGAGAAAATGCTTTCGATACTTTTAAAACCACGGTATTAAAAAAAATACACAATATAACAAATTTGTAATGTTACCGCCGGATGAAATACCAGGTGAGATTTCTCGCAAAAACTTGCTTGATGATACGAATTTTATCTTGTCGTGTTGATAAAATTGGTATCCACGAGCGGTGACGTAATATTCTCTGTGTATTTTAAGGGACTCTCTAATCCTACTAAAGAAAAACTTTCAATTTGAGGAATTTTCAAAAAAGTGTTTGAATCACAAAAAATTGAATTTTAGAATCGCTTATTTTCACTGTCAAATTTCCCGAGCGCCACTATCTTGAATAATTGTTTTGGCGCAAAAAAACTTTGGTGCAACCGCAAACGTCACAATTATTGAAGATGGCGGAGCCCGGGAAACATGAACACAAAAACATGCGATTCAAAAGTTAATTTTTGATGGAGATAAACACTTTCTTTGAAAAAAATTCAAACAATTTTGATTATAAACATGATTTTTTGTTGGTTTCGAGGTTGCCTTTAATGATTCCCAGCTGACCTGCGAGACATTTCTCAAGAGCTTTACACAACTCTGTGATAGTGTGAAGTCTAGAAATACTTTTCCCTCTCATCTCCGGGTCTTCTTGTGAAGCAAACGCATTTACAACCTACAAATTGAAAAAAATAACAACGCATTTACTGCCGGAATTATCTGCGTATTAAGTTGAGTAGCAACAGGGTCAATAGGCCTTTTTCGATATATTAAAATACGCAACTTGTTTCTGTTCATGTCCTCTCTGCCTCACTATCAAGCTGAATATTGATATTTTCGAAAATGGCCTATTGCGTGTTTTTGTAGGTCGAAACAACGATCCTCGTCTCCAGGGTCTTCTCGGCTTTCAAAATGGCGGCTGCCATGTTGAAAGCCGAGAAGACCCTGGTTATGAGGTTGCGAAACAACGAAGGTCGTATTCTACTACTACATAATAACAGTGATGAACTCTGTGACAAATGGGTTCGTCATTGGTGATAACATCAATTGGATTGCACGGGCAAAAACACCCGATTGCCAGTGCACCGGGAGCGAACCCTCTAGGAGGTCTGAAACCTTCGGAAATGCTGTTTACATTCTTGAGATTGCAGGAAAAAAAAGAACACTAAACTTATCACGTCAATTAAATGCCATCAGATCGATTATTCCGTTTAATATGTGACTTCTTGTTAGTTTGAAGGATTTATTGCGGGTGATCGTCTTTGCGATGTTTTGAATGGATTTCAGCCCATGGCTTCCTGAGATACCCAAGTCCAAAATGCAAAAAAAAGACCACGAATCTTAACATTTATATCGTCAAAGTACCAGGCGTGAAATGGTAAACAACCAGGCGAAACCCTGCTGGTTGGTGTTGCGTCGGTTTGGAGTGAGACAAAACAGATAAAACCACATTTTCGTGTCTCGAGCCAGCGACTTGTGGGGTAGGGTGTTCGGCGCGCCAACCTGACTACGCCACTGTGCCTCTTCTCCCTCCCTGGTACAGTATATGTCCTGCTTTAACACTGTTTATAGCAAATACCTCTCTGAACCAATTGATGGTGTAAAACAAAGCTCCACAGATGATTTCCCTATCAGCTTGATCTAACGTTTCTATTTCGTTCAATATGTCCTGCTTCATACCGACCAGGGGACAACCTGAAAGCAACGAATTATACATATAAGGAACAGAGTCCGTCGTGTGTGCTGTAAGTTGCGCTTCATTAATAATAATGGCAATCAAAATGACGATGATGATAATGATGACGATAGGAGACAAGAACCAAGCTAATGCTATGGGAAGTGAACTCTGTTCTTCGGCAGGCAGGTTTTTTGTAACTCATTTTTTATGTTAAGCATTACAAAAACATTCCTTTAGTTTCCTACAGCTCTAACCTTTTTTCTTGTCTCTTTAAAGTGTCTATCACCTCAACAAACTTTTCCACTTTATTTATTCTCCCAAATGGTCCCAAATATATTGTGTAGAACCTTTTAATTGAAAAGTCACTTTTTATTTGCTTTGAAAGACGGAAAAAGTGGTCGCACTTTGACCCATAACCGAGCAATGAAGGGGACTGTTTCTCATGCAAAGGCTGCTACTAATCCGCGCGTGTGACATCGTCATCCAGTAGAATTTGAAGCTGGCAAATGAAAAGATGCAACGTTACGTTTGTGGGCATTATCTTTGCTAGAACAAAAACCTTTCTTTTTTTTAAAGAAAAAAGTCTTTTTCACGTCAATTTACCTAACAGAGCATCAATTCCTTCAAGGTTTCCTTTGTGTTGGCTTTCTTCACAAGCTCGTAACAAACGGAAATGCGGGGCAAGGCAAATAAGTGACACTGGAGCCCTAGATACAAAAAGAAGTAAAGTAAGGTACAGTTGTTTGAGACGACGTTCAAGCGGTATTCTGAAAAATAATAAAAGTTTGTCAATGGGATCACCTGTTAAATGTTCCATTCGAACGTCAACCAAGATTTTCGGACAGTTTTTGGTCAAAAGAAAGGACCCAAGTTTTTTCAAAGAACTGCTCCCCTCCCGTTGGGATTCCAAAAGCCCCTGAGGGGAGTGGTCAATTAAGAACACATACATCCTCATTTTTCACACGTGTGGTGGAAAGATGGCTGATATTTGCATAAGAATGTTGACTTCAAATGTGACCAGAGACTATTGACCTCAAGTACTGGCATGGAATGTACGCGCTTTTTGAGTCGATCGCTTTTGTCACGCAATCGACAAAAACGGCCGAGGGAGGCTTGGGGAAGGGTCTCCTGGTAGTAATGTAAACACCCAGATAGCTTTCATTTTCAAAGATCGCAAGCTTTATTGCATCTTTCGAAGTCCAACTCCATCGCTAATATTAAAAAAAAATCGTTTACAGTATTTCGAACCTGACCTTTTCATTGGCTTACCTATCAGCTTTTTCGTTGTTATTCGTGCTGTTTCTTGAGGCAAGCAACAACGGGCAAAGATTAACAGCGATGCTGCCTTCCTCTGACTCATCTAGCGCATACAACAACTCCGAGGGAACAATTTGACTAAGAAAGGAATAGAAGCACTTACTAACCAAGCACCCGTGGGATGTCTGAACCCGGATCCCGGCTAGCACTTTTAATAAACTCTAACAGGCTTATCAAGTTTTTGTTAGGTTTACATGGAGAAATTTCGGTTAGGGAAAGGCTTAGTTTTACTGACTTTCGTTATCTCTCTGTCTTAAAGCAACAGAATACCAACAAGCAACTCTTAGCGAAAGAACCGATGCCTAAATATTCCTAGTTCCAATACAATACAGCCAAACTCGTGAAAAGTACTCCACGACACTACACCGCGCCAAAACATCTTGTGAGATTATATAAATTGATCACTTCAAGACGCGCATGTACCAGGGGTTTCAATAACTTCTGAAATAGCCGTCCATGATAGCCCATTGAAGGCGGCAGTTTGACAAGTTTATGATAGGCAAAGGCAAACTAGCTGGAGGTGTGAGGCAAAGCAGGCGGCGGTATACCACCGGTAACCGGCTTCTATTGAAACCCCCAGTGTACCTTGTTATAGGAGCTTCCCTGTCCACTAGAAAATCATCTTGAAAGTCACCTACAACTGTCTCACTGATCCACGACTGATAAGAAAAAAAAAGATCAAACTCAAATTTCAAGTCTCATTTATCCTAGCCTGTTCCAGGCGTTCTGTTGGTAAACGCGGCGAAAGATGGAGAGGGGTTAGGACGGGCGGCGGGAACGCGTTTCCTTCCCGCCGCCCGTCCCAAGCCCACTCCACCTTTTGCCGCGTTTACCAACTGTTGAACGAGCTCCTGAGCGCTCTTAAGGTGTTTCGTGGGTAAACAAAAAAGAAGAAGAAGAAAAAGAAGAACGCTTGGAACAGGCTCCGTTTTTCCTTGTAATGGTAAAGAGTTTTCTTTTGTGAAGCCACAATCATTAGAGCTTAGTATCCTGAAACAAAAGACGATGTTTTGATGCAAATAGATTTTAAATTCAGGAAGGATCAATTTGGCCACCAAAATCATCTCCGCCGTTTCTTTGTGAGGAGTACCAAAAGGGTCCCCGTTAAGTCACATGCACACGCAGCCTAGGTTAACATTAGCATTGTAAAGGAAAGGATCATGCTGTGCAAAAAAACAGTATTGAATTTGAGCCACTCGAAGTACATGTAACACATTGAAATTTCCAACATGTCTGCTTTAGCTCAGTCAGCGGTAGATCATCCGTCTGGTATTCGGAGAGTATTCGGAAGTATTCAACTCCTGAGAATGCGCATTCCGATTTTTTCCGAGTATCCCCGAATATCTCATTTCACTAACCGAGGTAAATATTTGCCATCTACATCATTACGGGAACGATTTTTTTTTTTTTTGCTAAGAAAGCCTTTGTTTCGATAAACAAACGAGGCTCTGTTTAACACATAAGCGACAAAAGGCGACGTCAACGATTTTCGAAAGCTGAAGTTACAATTACCCTGATAATGAAATACCAAGACACAACCTCGATTTTAGGATCAATCCCTCCAAGCTGGATCACTCTTGATAATTCGTCATAAAACAAAGCAGCTGCCTCTGGAGCTTGACTGATGCGATTTCGTATCAAATCCAACATGCTAATCACCTGATCACAACAAACACAATAAAAATTCGTTCAGTGTCGAAGAAGCGTGTACAACTGAAGAGCTTAGGGCGCTGGACTTTCACTGAAGACTTCCCTGCCTCATCTCCCACTTTGACATTGAAGCTGATTTGGGTATTATGCCCGGTTTTGGGCGCAATTCCTTAGCATGCGTCGGTTGTTCTGTTAATTGTTTGAAGTCAAAAAAGCAGCTTAAAATGCCGAGATTTTACGGGTTACAAAATAAACTTGGAATATTTTCTGCAACTGAAACTTCAACTCGGACTCTCCATATTAATAAGGAGTTTAAGAAACGACGACGGCTACGGCTACGGCAACGCCAAAAACCAGTAATATTATTGGTTAAAAGAACCAAAATGATCGTGCTGCACGTGCGGCACGCTTTTTTCAACAAATCTCTCCCGTACTCGTCAAAACTACAACGTGAAATGACCAAATTTAAGGTTTTGACGACAACGTGGACAAACTACAGTGAATCTTTCAGTCTCACTCTTTACTACAAATCCGTGCGTACCAATCCAGTTATAGGACACTTCGCCCATATTGCATAATATCAACAAGATGGAATAATCATGAAATACTGAGAATAGCTCAAACTTACATTTTGAAGTGCCGTTTTCGTCGCCGTAGCCGTCGTAGTATCTTAAACTCCCTATTGTCTGGCACCAAGAGTCAGACTTCCAAATGATGGGCGAGAATGGGTTGTACTCGTTTTCGAGGTTGCGAGAAGTACGTTGCAGTGCCAGCACACGCCAGAGTACATGAAGCTGAAAAACCTCCCAAAACAACAGGGGCTTGTTTGTCAAAAAGATCCCGAGAAGCAATTTGACAAATTAGAAGGACTTCACTCGGCAATAGGGAACCCTTTAGGGACGAAAGAGTTAAAAGTTTTCGGTAAAAAGAAATGAATGGAAAGTTTCACGCCTTAAAATGTAACGAAATACGCACAAATGCGGCACTTCGAGGTTTTTCAGAATTGTTAACTGAGTAATAGCGAGTTTAGGGATCGAACACGCCCACATAGGTTAGACTGTGAGTAGTCTCCTGGTAGACTCTAATTTTGGCGATAGATTGTGGGGCGGGTGAGACACACGCACGCGCGGCAAATTACGCGGAGACGCGACGCGAGATGATTCTCGCGCACACGTGTATTTCGCCCGTCCCACAATTTATCGCCGAAGTTAGAGACTACTCGCAGTCTGCACATAGGTGGCAGACGAAGGCTCTCAAGAGAGAGATTAACCTGCTTGTAGACTTCACTGGATAGGGTGGATTTTCTCTGGGACTCAGTACTATCCAATGTCTCTTCAGATCCTTCATCATCTACCCTGTTTGTTTATTGAAAATCAAACCAAAACGATAAATAAAGAAAGGGGGGAATTTTCTACATGTAAAACTAGTTTTCACTGTCAACTGTGACGGTGATGAAACCAGTGTTAAATCTAGTGAAAATCAAACATTCGCTCCTTTCGGTACCGATCAAAGTATGTCAACTCCGAAGTTCAACTTTCAACCAACGGTTCCGTTTTTCAATGCACTTGGGTTAAAACCAGCCAATCATAAAATTATATCAAGTTCACACCTCCTAAGCTGATAATATTCTTCATTCTCAATACCTGTCCGATTGACATTTCATTGAAATTGTGTGGAGAATTTACATGCTGATCACTCCTGGGAGTCAGGGGTTAAAGCGTCTGGCGATGGTGGACGAAACCCTTCTCGTTGGCTAAACAGACTTGGTAAGTGACCCTACAGGCGGCGGTAGATCCCTGGAAACCGGCTATTATTGAAACCCTTGTCACAACCTGTACAAAACGACCACTATCTTATGAAGGTATTATGCTCTTAGAGCGGTTTTCAATTGAGTGTCGAAAGTAATTAGCGAACTGCTTTGGTTTTGCATTTACTTCACTCAGTGATTGGTTGAAAGTTCTCGCGCCTTTTTTTCAACCAATCAGAAGTGAAAGCAAAACCAATCGTGGCTTGCGCGTGCACATTTTCCCGCGCTTTGTAACGGCTACGTGTAATTACTTCGAGTCTTGATTGGTTTACTGGATTGTCTCCGTCCTTTTTGATTGGCCGCAGTTATTACTTTGGTTTTGGTTTTACGACACTCATTTGAAAACCGCTCATTTCCACGACACTTGATTGAAAGTCGCTCTATACTATTTGAACTGCTGCATGGCAAGCGCCACCTCACCCATTCCAACCAGCCTAACGTATCCACGATTGAAATCAAAGATCCCACAAAATTCATTGCGTTCCATTTATGAACAATGAAATGTTGCGAGACTACAACAGCTTCACAGTTTATCATGCGGCAAGATTCAAGTAGAATAGAAAGTCCAATTATTAGCAGATGTTATTCCAAAGGCTGCATTTTCTCCTCATTTTCGTCCCGCTGCCGTTCGAACCTGCGACCGTCCGCACAGTAGTTCAAAGCCCAACAAACTTACTCTGATGGTCTGCAAAATATGTCAAGCTTAGGATCGAAAATGCTAAAGAAGGAAAACTATCTTCACCGTTTTTTAGCCATGCTGCGAACAACCATAATTGCGCCAATGATACCAATTCTCTTGTACCTGAAAACAAAACACAAACTCATGAAAACATTGTAACCTTCTTACTTTTCTTATTCTTGAAGAAATGATTTGTTTGGTTATAAAGTGAACTTTTCCCAAAAAGCGTTGATGAGGTCCAAGTTCCGTTGCAGTTTTTTAATGGATCAACATTAACTTTTGTTTGTTTGTTTTTTAGAATTTTATTTTTTTCCGTTTCGACTGCTCGCTTTTTAAGTCCTTCATTCAGCTGTATAAGCTTTTTAAACCGCTTTAACTTGATGACGGTCGGAAGTGTGGCTCAACCACATCAACCGTATACCCGTTGGAACACGAACGAAAGGATCCAGCTAACCCGATGGTGACTCGGGGATACTCGGGAAAAGCCCGAGTACTCCTTCGCAGGAGTCGAACCTACGACCTTCCGATTACTGGATCGGATGCTTTACCACTAGGCCAAAGGAAAGATAGGTCATTGCAAGTGAACGCTAGTTCACAGACAAAGTAATTCTGTATTCTTCTCAATATTTAATCTAATTGTATTCATGTCAATATTGACTTTTCACTGATTGGCAGTCTGACTGTGGTAGATCATCCGAACCAGCAATCGGAAGGTCGTAGGTTCGACCGCTATTCGGGAGCATTCGGGTTTTTTCCGAGTATTCCCGAGTCACCATTGAAAAAATATCATCTCTTCATTTCATCTACCGGGGTTAACATATAACGTCTCTTTCAGTACGAAGGAGAGTATCGTCTTACGTACTTGGGCAGATTGCTTGTTAGTTGTTTCGTTATCACAATATGCATGTCATCCTATTAACAAAGGAAATGGCAGTTTAGTATTGACAACATAATGAGTTCCTCAAGTGTAGGGCGTTTAAATCTACAGGTTTTTGTCAAGAAAGTACGAGTTTAAGAGAACGAATCACCCATATTTGGCCTATTCTGATGAAAAAGCATTTGAAATCAAATAGAGCGGTTTTCAAGTGAGTGTCGTAAGACAAATATCAAAGTAATTACTTCGACCAATCACAGCAGGTATAAACAACGCAATGAACCAATCCAGATTCGTAGCAATTTCGTGTAACTTTCTAATAATACAATGCGTTAATTTCACACGATATTGTTTAAAGCTGAGCAGCTTGTGGGGTCGTGAACAAATGAAATCAAATCAAATAAATACGTATCAAATCATACTGTTTTTTTTTTGGATGGGGGAAAACCGAAGTACTCGTAGAAAAAAACTTTCGGAGCAGTTATTATTCCGGTAATCACTACGGTCCGGTATCCGGTATACGGTATACGGTATACGGTATACGGTATCCTATCCCCCCCACCCCCCCCCCCCCCCCCTCAACCCCCATATGACACCCGATCTGGGAATCGAACCCGGGCAACATTGGTGAGAGGCGAGTGCTCTCAACTTCGACCCAGTTGTTGGATGAGCGAATAGCGCATGGATCTGCGAGATGTAAGCAATGTCCAGTGAATTGCTAGAGCGGTTTATCTTCTGAATGGTTATTACTTCATTCGGTCCGGTATCCGACGGCATCCCCCCCCCCCCCCTAACGACCGGCATCCATCCCTGAAAGGTAACCAGTCGTTTAGCGACTGGTGTGTGGACGAGAGTGTCCCCCCTATTCCCCAACCAAGCGATAGGGATCAGGTCGCGGTTTACAAAAGTCAGATAGCGCTATCCACCGAATGAAGTAATAACCATTCAGAAGATAAACTGCTCATTGATTACATCTAGCAGATGCCAGTCGTTTCGCCCCCAAGTCGATTCGCTACACACATTACACAGGCTGTACGGTTAAGTCGCTTTGCTGACTCGAGCAGCATTTATGTAGGAAATCGCAAATTCTCGAGTTCAGTTCATTTTTTATGTGAATCTTCTGCCAATTGTGAGCAAATCAACTTCAGCGAAGGCGAATCGACTTGGGGCTGAAACCACTATCTACCTTTCAGGGGTTCAAAAAAAGGAAATAGCAAGTGCTTAATTGCAGTACCTGAATGAGCCCTCCATCTTGCTGATTAGTGAAGGCCAACGTGCTTAGCATGTTGAACAGCTTTCGAATCTGTGTCACAGTTAAATTGTCCAGGTAATCTAAAATGCCCTTTAAGACGAAATCAATGCATATCAAAGTAATGTAATAGACAACTTATAATATTACGTTACTAAATGTATATATGTGAAGTGCCGGTTATCTGGACAATTTAAACAAATCAATCTTCTTTTATAGAAACCTGAAAAGTTCAGGTGGCATCAACAGGATTCTAATCCATCCCCTACTCTTCGCGAATAGTGTCTAGGTTCTTTTATGTCCCACAGAGAACTTATGAACAGGGATGGCACAAGGATTTTTCAATCTGGGTCCTGGGACCCGCATGTTCGGCCAAATTGGGGTCCCAAGCATTTTTTGGGGGTCCCAAAATCTTGGTGACCCTCTGCGAGAAAAAGAGTATGTTTTAAATTATGAGAAAATGAGAGTAACCAACTTGGAATTAATATTGATGCATATGCATAGGACTGGCCGACAAAGGCTTTTTCTAGAGCCGTTACATTCATTCCTGGACAAGAACTCTGTTAATGAAAGAGCACCCTTTCCAAGGGTTTACGCATCACTGGTTTCCTCCCTTAGGAGCAACGAAAAGTGACGTCTTTTGCTATATATTTGCATTCAGTGACTTGCAGAGTACATTCCTCTGAAGAAGACCGCAGAAGGCGGTCGAAAATTTAGTTTTAACCTTTTTAGCTGTTTTAATTAAACCCTATTTCTTAGAACTTCAATTATGATCACAGATCACTCCAACAGTTTTACAAACAACAGAATATACTGACAAATCAAAGCAAGTTGTGTGAGTTATTTAAGTCAGTGCCTTGCGTTCTGGGACGCATTAAAATTTCGATGATGCATTTTTTGGATTTTATTTGCGTAAAAATGCACGATTTCTGCGTTAACGCGATCCCTGGAACATATGGATGGCAGACAGGGCCTCAGTTTATAGTCCTTATCTGAGAGGACTTGAAAGTCTAACCATTTGCAGATGAAATTACAAAGGCAGCAATTTCTCCTCAGCTATTTGAAGATCCTAATTGTTGATCCAGCCGGGGTTAGAACCTGCGACCTCCGACGCGACAGCCTGATGGTCAACCAACTGAGCCACTGGTGCTCCCAACTGAGTGGCTTTGATTTATAGCTCAGTTGGTACAGCATTGTACTGGTATCACAGAGGTCATGGAGTCATCAGTGTTGTGGGTGTCCTTTGTGAGTGTATGGGTGGGTGGGTGGGGGGGTGAAGCAGGTCCACATCAGCTGAACAGCTGCCAAAACTTCCACTTGCTCAAACAATGGGAGGCGCGGTGGCCTCGTGGTTAATGTGCTCGACTCCAGAGTGAGTGGTCTGGGTTCGGCCCCTGGCCGTGGACATTGTGTTGTGTTCTTGGGCAAGACACTTTACTCTCACCACCCAGGTGTATAAATGGGTACCAGCTAATTTAATACTGGGGGTAACCCTGCGATGGACCAGTATCCCATCCAGGGGGGAGTAGAAATACTATAAGCTCTGGCCTAATTGGCCACTTGGCTTGTAAGCAGACTTTAGCCTCCAATCAACAAACAAGGTCAACTTGTTGGGCTCATGCAGATTTCGGGTGTCAAAGAGAGACAATTGCTTAAATTTTTAAAATAAGTGCAAGCATCATTTCTCCCTTTCATAAGTTCTGCCAAAAGGTGGACTTCTTTATAAAATAATCCAATCTAACGAAAGTGAAACCCAATAAAAACAACTTGGTTGAACTCATGACTCATCTTTCTCTCAAACTGACCTTGATAAATATTGCAAATGGTGCCATTACATCTGGATATGATTCAACAAGATCAGACAACACATCTAAGGATGCATCTGCCTCAGCAGCATAGCCACTTCCTACATGAGTCACTAAGGTGCCAACAATTTCCTGCAAGAGTCAAAAATTCGCAATTGGAGGAAAACATGCTTGTTTACACACCGGAAGCTCATGTTGCAAGGATTCCCGAAGAAAATTACTTTCAAAGTTCAGTGTAATAGTGAAGCTACGCTGTACCTGCTGGCAGTAAAGGTCAAACGAAACAAATGACAGCTTGTACATTGCACAAGCATAGGAACAAACTGATGCATCAGGTGATCTGAGAAGGACCTCGGCCAATGACAGCAAATCTGAAAAATAGTCTCTAAGGATCTGCAAAGGAAAATGATAACAACTAAAAATTACTGCCACCATTGGTATTCCATGTAGTCAATAACAATGTCGTTATTAACATTATCATCATAATGAACTACTGAAACCCTATGGCTGTTAAATGCTGTTCATACACAAACTTCTCAATCTATTCCTTAGCTTAATTTTAATAAAATTAAATTGTGTCAAAATATTTAAAACACCCATTACATGAACAGTTTCCTCTTTTCTGGTTTTATCTTGTGTTCTTTCCCTTTTCCCCAATACCACTATTATCACAATCTAAAAAATAATCTATGGATAATCAACATTAATTTTCACTCCTCTTTTAGATGATCTAAAACAATTTCCGTGTTGTTCTCCACTTGGTGTTGCCAAGTCTCTAATTCAAACGCCCTTGTTCTGTGTTCTGTGCAGGCCATTTCTTCTCAAGCACTTTAAATTTATTTACAATCTGACACATTCATGGAAACAAGTCTCACTCTTCTTCACAATGAGATAGATAGATAGATAGATAGATAGATAGATAGATAGATAGATAGATAGATAGATAGATAGATAGTTTATTTAACCATTAAAACATGACAGTCGCAAGACTGAATTGCGTTCCGTTACAACATTACATGTATATATATATATTAACAAGAAACTATTTACAATATTCGATAAAATGGAAAGTATAATATTTCAATTGTATGGAACTTTCAAAATTTATAAGATGATTAAAAAGGCTAAAAGTTGTTACACATGGTGGGTAAAAAAGTGTTATTAAAACGGTTTGTTTTGGAGACGAACCGCTGAAACCGCCTCTTTGTTCGAAGGTTGTACCTGTGAGTGCGAGTTAAAAGCAGCACTCAGCATTTCTTCGGTGAAGTGGCCATTTCTTATCTTGTTCCTGATCAAAGTTTCCATGGCCTTTTTCCTGTTAGCAGTTGAATGAAGAATAAGCAAGACGAACAGGTCTATAACCTTGTGCTTTCCTGGTGCATTTACAGATTCGATTGCCTGATAACAAAAAACAAACTACAATAAACAGCTGTTTTATTGATAAAGAACTTTGGAATTAATTATGGTAAAAAATATTTGAGCTTTCAATGTTCAGGAGTTGAAGCTTTATGGCCTTGTTGTACATGTAACTGTTAATTTAATTACTTTTCTTTTTCAGAGGAAACTATTAAAACAAACACTTTAGACTCACTTTGATCCATCCTTCTGCAACAGATCTCTGAAAACGTATCCCTGAACGAATTGCATCCAGTGTAAACAGCTCTCCATTTTTGGTCTTGGTTAATAAGGAACTTTGAACAAAAATAAAGTTTGTACTAGTTTTGCAACTTTGGTGTTTCCATCTTGACAATGAACTTCCCGTTACTGACGTTCTTTAGCATTGTACAGTATAATGAGTATTGGTAGTGTGGAGAAAACTTCAAATTAAGGATCTTTGACAAACCTTTTCAAAGAGCTTTCAAAGACCCTTGAAGATGATGATCAAAATACTGTTATAAATGTAAACAAATTATTTGAAGTGAGGGTTATAGACCGAAGGGAGAAGTGATTTTCGCATTTATCTGGACAATTCTTAAGGAATTTATTATCATTGTCTCTTACAGACTTGCTTCAACAGGATTCCAACCATTGACCTCTGCGATGCTGGTGCAATGCTCTAAACTGGTCAGAGACAATCTTGCTTAAATTGTCCAGGTACATGTAAGTGTGACGACCACTTCTCCCTTTTGTTTAAAGATTGTTTGACAATTGATCAGGAGTTGCTGAAACTAAAGATCTTATAAAATTTTTGCAAAGCTCCTCATGAAAGTATCAAAGGATCTTGGAATTACGATTTATACAAAGGTTTTTTGAAGCCCTTAAAGATAATTGAAAGAAAATTACAAGCACACCATAAAGGACCTTAAGTAGCAATACATATTTTTATTCTATTCTTGAAAGGGAGAGAAAGTTTGTAAGATAAAATAAAGAGATTGTCTTAACTCATTGCCTTCTGAACCCCCCACCCCCCCCCCCCCCCCAATGACAAGTAAAAGCGTGTGGCGTTAGACAGACTAAATTCTATTGAGTCTCACTTCCAGACGTCAATGGGTTAACCTTAAATTTTCACCAGACCAGGGGTAAAGGTTGAAAATATTTTCATTTATTACAATAATTATTACCCTCCATGAGATCTTCTTTGCTCTGCAGGAGTTGAGCAAGCTGTTGGTGGAAGTGAGGTTGACGTGAAGCTCAAGTTCGACCTCAGTTCACTCATGACCTAAGAATGCCATTACACAAAAAGAACTCTTAGTATTGATAAAGGTTGTCCTGTCCTGCTGGAGGAAATAGCTTCATTTGACAATTTACTACATGTACCGGTATACATGTATATAATTATTTATAGATTTGAAGAAATACTAAGATTTTTCTGCCTTGTTCCTAAAGATATCTACGTCGCATATTTGTGAAGATTCTACTTTTATCTTTCACATAAATTTGATGATATCGATGTTGTCATATCTGAGTGCTCCTTTGGAGGAGTCAACCTTTAATGCGACCCTCTGATAACCACCATCTCAGACAGGTTAATACGGAAT
This sequence comes from Montipora foliosa, assembly GCF_036669935.1. NCBI lineage: Eukaryota > Metazoa > Cnidaria > Anthozoa > Scleractinia > Acroporidae > Montipora > Montipora foliosa. Next base: position 20,449,577 of record NC_090875.1, read on the forward strand.
AGAAATGCCCCCTTCCCTCTACATCAAGGATGAAGTGGCATGAATGCCAAAACTCAACATCATCCCATCATTTTGGGAGGAGGGGTGGTCTCCATTTTCCATTTTAAATTGATCTGTCCAGTTTGAATGCCCTACCACTGAGCTGTAGGAGACTTGTGGAGGCTTATTAAGGCCAGTGAACTGGGTTCAAATGAAAATCGCCCCACTAAAAGTACATTGCTAGGACTAGAAATGGTGCATTCTCACAATTGTAATGAAGGAAGATGGAAAATGTTTAACTTGTAAATGTCATAATGAGACGTATTTTTTGATGGTAACATAATGGTTCACGTGTACATTAATTTGTACCAGGATAGATAAAGAAACATTCAAATAAAAGAAGTAACATAATACAATTTCTTTACCTCAAATGCATCATTGTCACCAACAGACTGAAGGATAAATTTTACTACCACAGGTAGGTCATCAATTTCAGCTGAAGGCAGCATCTGTATGACTGAAGCACGCACCTAAATGGACCCATCAAAATTTCAATTTACCTGATTGAAATGCATAACTTGTATGGTTAACAGCCTAATTAAACAGAAAAGGAAATGGGCGGGTTTCTCGTTTTGAAGGTTTCTATTAGATTAAAAAATGCTACAGGTCACCGAATTGTTAAGAACTATTGGCTGTGCTGTACTGTTGCCATGCCAACAGACTCGTGGACACCCTTACAAAATTGCCAGAGAATAGTACCTGGTATTAGACAGATATAACAATGTTGCCCCACTGAAAGGACTTCAGGATTGACAGTGTTGTAGTCCTTTTTCATTGGAAACCCACTGTTACCTGTGGAAAACCCTTAATTTGAGTCTGCTTGATCCATTGACTCCCAGGAGCGATCAGAATGTAAATTCTCCTCACTATACCAATGAAATGTCAGTCCAACAGTTATTGAGAATGAAGATTATTATCAGTGTTTGAGATTGTGATCTAGATATAATACCAAATTCCTATGTCTACCCAACAAAGCAGTCTATGGAACTAATTAGGAGAATCAACATTTTGATCTTGAGAATGAAAGGGTTAACGTTACAGTAAAATCTATTAAGTCTGACTCTTAGGAGTCAATGCATTAAAGGTTAAGGACACTAATAATAATTATTATTATTATTATTATTATTCCACTATTATGCCATTTTGCCATATTTGGTCATGAGAACTTGCAAAATATGAGACAGTAATACACTGTTGTGTCCCGGTTTGACTGGTTTAGAACAGAGCAAATACAGACGGAACGGGAGTTTTCCAATGAAAGACATTTTTTTCAACACGATGCAAAGCCTGAGAATTTAGCTTGTCATCACTTGTCATTTCGTTTATCCAATCAAATAGACGACATTTGGCTGGCTTTCTGAGCTGATTACATCGTTCATACATGCTCTGAAGGACAGATGATGCATTTTTTTTCAAAAACATTCTTACCAAATAAAATTGAAGCAAAATAACTCCATGTTTGTAGTGGAATAATAAATCTCTTATTCGATGGTTTAACATAATTATAATAATCGTGGACATTTTGCTCACTGCTTGTATTTTTCCTCATCCCTGCGGAGCTCGGAAAAATACTACACAACTCGAAAAATCTCTGTGCGTATTATATGTTAAACCATCGAATAAGTTGTATTTATTATTAGTATTATTTGTTATATTTATTACTTACCTCGACCAAGAGTTCTGGTTGCAGGCTGAGATTGGACAGGGCATCAAGAATAGCCACAGTAAGCTCAGTGTTCTGAAGAAGAAGCTCGCTGTCCAGAAGATTAAAAAGGAACACTTTCAACAACAAATTACCAATAACGGAGTTTGTATTATTTTGCGCAAACCTTGCAAGAAAAATACATTAATTTTGCCATTGCATGAGTACTGTATGACTGGTTGGTAATTGGTTTATCCTGAGATAGGTTTCAAAGTTCTTTCATTTTTAATTACCACAATATTATAAAAGGAGAATGTAAAAAAAAGATTAAAATTATAAGTTCATAGTTGAAAAAAAGGAGTGAAGTTACGAGAAAGAAACCACAAGGCTTAACTTTGGTTTCAGAATTGGGAAAGAGAATGAAAGACATCTCATTTTTCATTTGATATACTAGCATTCAAAAATAAAGAACACGCTACTTAAGAAGGCTGAAACCAGTCTTGGCACTTCCAAGAAACTGTAATTATTATTATAATAATTATTATTGCAATAGCATATACCACACAAAACACCTAATAACTATAATTGCTTGACAAGTGTGTCAAAAATAAAATGTGACGTAAACTGTAATTGGCTGACATATTTGCAACTTAATGATCTCCAGTTAGTGGGCAGGATAACCTTACCTGCATTGTACATGTGAATTTACCTGTACATGTACTATGACAAACACAGGTCCTACTGCCTCACAGGTCACCTATTTTGTACTGCTTTAAAACTCAGGACATACATACAGCACTTATAGGCCTTAAACCAGTGACCCTGAGATTGGGAGTCTGGGGTGATAAACCACTAGGCCACTATATGTCTCCTCAAGGCCTTGCGTTGTCGTCGTGTTGTTTCCTTGAACAAGAAGCATTACTCCACAATGTCTCTACACCCAGGTGTAAATAATAAGGGTACCAGAAACACTTACTTCTAGGGGGTAACCCTACGATGAACTAGCATCCCATCCAGGGGGTAGTAACCATACTGTCAGTCGCTTCATGCTACGTAATCCGGGATGAGCTCTGGTCTTGTGGGCCACTTGGCCTGAGAACGATTTTACCTTTTACATACAGCTACATATACATAATAATATAATATAGTTTTGTGTTCATTCTAAACTTTGGCGATTTTTCTAAGTATACAATGTAAAACTGTCTGATTCACACAGTGATTGCACATATACCTTAGTTCTCTGGCAACTTGTGTGTGTTCAGAATCATCTAGCACTTCAGGAATACAGGATATGATTTCCCGCTGAATTGTCAGTGATGTTATGCCAACCATTTCAAGCATCTTTTCAGTCAATTCCTGAATTACCAGTAAAAAACAAGAGATTAGGGCAGATTTCCTCATTATAATGTAACTGGTCATTTTCCTTACAAAATAGGATGAAAAATAAAAATGCACGTAATGACGACTATATTAAAGGAGGATGACGAAGATGACCAAAATAACCTTCAATTTGATATATGATCCCTACAATCTTGTGGTTGTCCCTGAAGACAAAGTGAATGCAGATCATTATGTGATTTCTTCACATAGTGTTCTACAACATCATGCGAATCCACATGGACTATGTTGATAATGACGTGGGTTTTAGTCGCCTGCAGTTTAAGTAACAAGGGAGGAACCATAAAGCACTTCGCTTTACTCTCACGAGTTAATGATGTTGACAATGACCTTCAAGTTGATGATGACAATGATCACGGCACTAAATTTATGATGACGATGAAAATACACTTCTGTCCAAAAATGCATCTAATTAGCTGCACACCTGACTTTTGAAGTGTACTTTTTAAGTCTCAGCCTTTGCAACCTACAGTGTGTGTGTATTCCAATAATAAGGTACGTAATGGTAATTTAATCATTCAGAGTGACTCACAAAACTATGTCCCATTAATCACTCACTGAAAAACCCATTAACCCTCTGACTCCCAAACCGGCCTGAACTGGCCATACTTAGTCTAATGCCAGACGATTTTAGTCGTCAATGGGGAACCCCCAGGAGTCAATGGGTTAAGAGCTTCGAGGTTAGTGCTATTTTCAGCAAGTAAAGTAAATGCAGCTGTTTATATACTTAATGGAGGAGCCGCATTTGGGAAGACACTTTGTAACGTTAATTATTATAATTGTCTTTATTCCCAGACACACGTGATGTTAAAGTTGGTGAGAGGAACAAGGGGACATGCATTGTGTGCTGCTTTATATTGAAATCTGCATGTGCATGCATGCGTCTAATCAGGGGCATTTTTACAGGTGTATCTGAGTTGGTAGTTCTAGCTACATGTATAGCTAAGAGGCAACTAGACAGCTAGCTAACAGCAAAGTGTGGTAGAGATGAATTCAAGATCATCAATAGACCATTTTACAGTTGTGGCTATGTTACCAGGCCTAGCAATGGAAGCGAGGCTGCCGGTGACCCTGTTTTGATACAAACCTTCATGCTTTTGTAATGTTAATACGGACTAATTAGCGTTACAACAACACAATTTACATGATAAAAGCAGTGAGGTCTGTATCAATGCAAGGTCACCGACAGCCTCGCAGCCATTCATAGGCTTGGTCGCTGAGCAAACAACTGTAAAATGGCCTATTAAGACAAATCCAGCCCGTGACTGCTGTGAGACTGGGATTTGAACACAGAGCAATGACATGCAAATGCAACATCCCAACGGTTCTGCACTGTAACCACTGGACCGCACTGTCCTTCTTCGTAACGTCAAAACACTTGCCATGATTTACCTTGCTTTGAAAAATACAATCCAGCCATCTAAACTGGTTTAGGACAAGTCTGGGAATGTTGATGTCATCTGGCCCATTACTATAGAAATCATGGATGAAAAATTGACAATCTTTATGTAGTTCTAGAAAAATTTTATTATAATTGTTATTATTATTATTATCATTATTATTACTATTATTATTATTATTATTACTACATGCACTAATGGACTAGAAGCCAAAAAAAAAACAACATTTGAGAACAAAATTAACCATACCTATCTTCACCATCCATAAATTCAGGGAGTTTTTCCATTAGCATGTTGGCAATTTTGGGCTGTGATTAAAAATGCACGCACCCACAATAAGAGATGAATACCAGTGATCAACCTTACCGGTAGTCCACTAGTCCTGGACTAGTGCAAAATGCTTCTGGACTAGTAGAAGCTTAGAACCACTAGTCACAGGACCAGTAACTACTTTGTAATTAGTTTTTGCAATGTCTAAAAAAAATACATTAGGAGAAAACAAAATACACGTCTTGTAAATGTTGTTTCAATGCGTTCCTCGCAACGTTTCGATTGCGAAAACAGATAGTCCAATGCGAGGACTGAGGCGAGAAGACTAAACAAAGCTGAGGTTGGGACTGGGTGGGGGTAGGGGATGAGGGGTAGGGGGTGAGGGGTGGGGGTGAGGGGTAGGGGTGAGGGGTAGGGGTGAGAGGTAGGAGGTGA
>NC_090875.1:20459860-20469860 GCF_036669935.1 Montipora foliosa
CTGATCAAGACAGCAGCCTCAACTCCAACTGAAACAACAGTCTCTCCAAGTGTGGTACCCACGACGGCACCAGGCACAAAAGGTAAGTAGTTAACTTGGGAAGGTCGCGTTCTATTTCTCCTGGTTATAATAACGCTACATAAATACTTAGTTCACCGCTCCACATAAGGGAAGTATGATTATTTTTCCTTTTTTACCAATGATAATATATAGATTTAGCCAAGCCTAAAAGCGGAGCTCCCGTTTCTAACCCCAGAAAGCAATATCGTGTTTATGGAAATTATATGCTTCTGCATAAAGTACAAAATTAATCGTTATTAGTGTGTACAGTTTACAGTAACCAAACAGGTCAAAAACCTCTGAGCTGAAATCAGTAAAAAAACAAGCCTTGCAAACAATAACTAACCATTTTAATCAACAACTAAAACTGAAATTACATGGACAGTAATCTCTTTCACAACATTTTCCGTTTGACTGACAATCTTTACTCCCTCTCTCTTCAGTTCAGAAACAACAGCAAAAATCTTTACTAATTAAAAAGTCAACCTAAAGTGTAGTAAATTCGCTTACTCGACTGCAATTTCAAAGCCAAACAAAGAAGCTCACAACTGGACACCCATTTCACACAAAAAAGTTTATAAATGTGATTGTTGAAATATGTCAGAATCTCTGTCCACAAGGAATTGTACGCGTTTTCGGGCATTATTCCCTTTTTAAAAAATATGTGAGGCAGCGAGGCATATAAGCTTATTATTAAAGAACGAAACCATTAAGCTTACCTGAAAGCTAACCGTTGTAAATAATTGTTTTGTCTCTCTCTCTATTTCTTTCACCTTAACGTTGATTTTCATTGAAATTTTCTATTCTTCTCCTTTCTCGGCTTCTCGCGAGGCTTTCCTCTCTTAAGGTGTCTCAAACCGGTTTCAAAACTTGCTGTTCTTATTAGAAGGATTGACACTACAACACCTTTTCACTTAACAGCAATGTTATGGTACCATATGAAACACCAACTATCACTGAAAAAGATTCGGTCGTTTTTGTGACTTAAAAGGTTACCGTGGCAACAGGAAAGCCCTGCAAAAACAGCCCATATTTTGTCATTAGCTGCTCATATCTCAAAAACGAACTCTGTGACCCTTATCTTATATTTCTGAAATGTAATCAGTACGTCAGAATGAAACTTTCTGTAAAGTTTAAAAAAATTATGTGGGGCGGATTCAGAGCCACCTTAACTAATTGAAAATTTAAGGTAGCTCTGAATCCGCTCCGCGTTTCACCTTGGCCTGCTGATCACTTTCGTGCAATAAAAAAATGGGCTCACCCAGTTCGTTTCTCAGATATCAGCCTGAACTTAAGCCAAAATATAGGGTGTTTTTCAATGCTTTCCTGTTGCCATGGTAACTTGTAACGTCATAAACATGACTGCATCTTGTTCAGCAATAATTTGTGTTTCACATGGTACCACAACATTGCTGTTACGTGATAAAGTGTTACAGTGTCAATTCTTCTAATAACAAGGTCTCTTGAAAGTGTTGAAACTGGTTTAAGCCACCTTCAATATCTCAAATTTCGTCGCCTGCTCTTTATCCCGTTGCTCATCACTGATATGATTTCCCGCCAGAAAAACGCGGGTTGCCAAATGCAACGCTGCCCACCGATTTCCATCCAAGGAAAGTTGCCCGAACACTCCCGTCCCCAGGGGCTGTCCTGCCTCCTCACCTCCACCCTGACAGTCTGTACGGGCGGGCGGCCGTACGTGACGTCATAACCAAAATTTCTCGCTTGCATAGATTTCCCAAAAATCTTACCCATGGTGCTCCGCTGGCGCGCTTCGCCCGCCTGAGGTCCCTATTATGAATTGTTTTGTGGCATAATCGTAGAAGTCTCCGTCGTCGTTTCTTAAACTCCTTAAAAACGTGTCGCTTTGTAGAGAGCTTCTTAACCTGAGGATCATGATATTTGCATTCTCTTACCGGCTGCTGAGCAAGACCAATGTCATTTTTAGGTTGAAGACACACTTTCAACAAGTTAGCAGGTGTAGGAATAGTCAAGAAGTGATTAAAGTAATTGACGCCGTTGTGAAATTAAAAAAAAAAAAACAGCTCAACGTTTTCCTTCAGCATTACTGGCCAAGAGGGCTTAGATATCTTGCTATTACGTATACTCAAGTTTCAGCCCATTTAAAGACAAAAGAATAAATCGATAAACCAACGTAGTTCCCTACCATACTTTCTGTTCTGGCAATAGACGTCTCAACCTTCTTTCAAGAACGCGCACTCTTCGTGAGGGCTCATAGTGCCATTAACGAATACTTTGTTCGCATTCACACCAAAGCTTAGACACGTTTAAAAGCTGTTTAGTTAAACATGGTTTAAAATTGTTTTCTTGATACAAGTTACTACCTGACATAATGTAGACTCCAAATTCAACACAATGAAGACACACATTAGAACTTACATGAACCCTATGTAAAATTCAATCTTTCAGCCTTCCGTTGCTCATTTTTTATTTTGTTAAACCTGGTTTAATCAAACGTGTTTAGTTGGTGTGAATCGACTGTGTAAGACTGTGCAAGACTGTGCAAGGGAGCCGGAAAAGCATGATTTGAAGACTAGATGGATCGCAGCTTCGACTTTAAGATCGGGAGTGAATGCAAATTGTATGAGGCAGTCCGGCCCAATGGTTACGGCGCTTGCCTTGAGATCCGGGGATCCCCGGTTCAAGACACGTTCTGACCACTCGCTGAATTTGTTCCTGATAATCCCTGGTTCAACTTCTCAGCTGCACTTGTAAATAGTCAACTAGCTTGCCTCAGGCCAGTTGGGATTCTTTACAGTTGATGTTGTATGTTCTGTTCTGTTGTGATTATTTCATTGGCCTTGAAAGCCCCTATGGGGAGTGGTCAATTAAGTATTATGTATGTATGTAACTGTTGCCAACTTTCTCGTTTGTTTTTCCTTTGTGAATTACTCACGACTTAAGGGGTGTGGCTCTTAACTACCAAACCGTTGCTATGGACCCCTCCAAATAATCATTCTCGAATTCCTTTAACTGTACAGTAATCCTATTTCGGCAAGTGCGTTCTATTTAACATTCCTTTGTATGGTTCGACTCACAACCATATTTGGTTAATCACATGACCAAAATAGAAAATGCCAAAAACTCAGCGACTTAACTATGTTTTTCAAAAAATTTTAACGCAAAAGTTTGAGAACATTTTAACACAAAATCTGTAGCATGGATTTTAAAAGAAATTATTTCTCCAAAAAATTATGACGTCATAAGGCCTTCCTTTTTTATACAAATGGCGTATCCACGCTACAGTTTACGAAAAATGATGGGACGGTTCCCATCCAGTGAAAAAACCGCCTCTTCCTTTCGTTTCCTGGGAGCTTTTACCTGTGTTTCACTGAAACGCACGGCAGAAGACTTGGACTAGTTGCGCATGCGTCTCCTGATTGAAGTGATGTCAGATTTCCATTGAAAAAGTTACTTCATAGAACCATCCATGCAACCCTTTCGTAGGATTCTTTGTCTAAAAATCTTCCTTAGCAACCATTTTCTTTCTGTAGTTAAGTGCCACCCCCTTAAAAACCAATAAATAAATGCCTTTGTCTATACCACACTTGACGAACAACTAAAGGACCATCAACAATTATAAGACAACAAGAAGTCATTTTGTTTCTTTTTCCTTGCTCGGAGGAAAATACTTCTTGCTCGTCTTCAAGTTAGGGAGGCACGGTGGCCTCATGGTTAGTGCGCTCGACTCCGGATCGAGTGGTCCGGGTTCGGGGCCTGGCAGGTGACATTGTGTTGTGTTCTTGGGCAAGACACTTTACTCTCACGGTGCCTCTCTCCACCCAGGTGTATAAATGGGTACCGGCGTAATGCTGGGGGTAATCCTGCGATGGACTAGCATCCCATCCAGGGGGGAGTACAAATACTCCTAGTCGCTTCATGCTACAGAAACCGGAGATAAGCGCCGGCCTGATGAGCCTTCTGGCTCGTAAGCGGAGACTTTACCTTTTTTTACCTCGTCTTCAAGTTAACCAATCAAAACCAATCAAAATATGAGGAGCAAGAGTGGCACAGTCGGTTAGTGCGCGGCCTTGGTGCAAGAGGTCTCGAGTTCGATTCCCGGATCTCACATCCTTGTTTCGACTTCTTTCCGTTATGTGTAGCTTAAGTAGCTTTAAATATCCGTAAAACGGAGCACTGATGGAGAGGGGGGAGTAAAATGATCGCACCGTCGACCTCAGGTTTGTCAGTTGAATTACTGTTACACTACCCTGCGCCATAGACGAAACCAAACCTCTCGTCTGCGAACCAAAGCCGAAATCCTTGTTCTGGGCTCCCAGCAGCGTACCAGGATTTGAGAACGCGCCATTATTGGTCTGTTGAGAAAAATAATTGTTCGATAAGACTTCCGCTTGTTCGTTGATCCATTGGAATTCCAGAACAAGAATCTCGGCGCTGCTTTGCAGACGTTACTATTAAACCAGTGTTAGATTACGTCTGCGACACAGGCTATAAAAACACGCGAAAAGCATTATTCATGTTCATAAAATCCACTAAAATTGGGTATGTCTTTTCTTTCAGCGGCTTATTGCGGGCCAGACTGGTATCCATACAAAGCCGGCTGTCTTCGATTTTTCGAAAATCGGAAGGAATGGTCTCAGGCAAACGACTATTGTAACGCTAGCTCAGGTGGATCCGGGAGAGGAAGATTGATTTCGATTCTCTCCGAAAATGAAAACGAAAATGTTACCCAGTGGTGGTCATCATTGTCACTTTCAACAGGTTCGTTACGGCTTTTTCATTGCACAGCATTTGCTAACAGTTACAGCAACACCAACCTGAAAATCTAGGCTTGATAACGTCGTCCCCTTTCCTTCTCCGTTTGCCGTCCAATGCGTTTGGTAACTTTGGAAAACTTTGGGTCGTGCGGTCGGTCGGTCGGAGTAAAGAACTACAATTGCAAACGAAAAATAAGCGGCAGAAAATGTCGAGTGAGGGGGAAAAGAAACGAGTACAGAGTCACGGTGTTAACATACTTTCCTTCCACGCGGACAGACAGCCTCAACTGCAGAAGCGTGTCGCGTTTGCTCTGGGGTTAAAGTAGAAAATAAAAACCTGTACAGGAAAAACCAATTTTTACATTTCAGACTTAAAGTTAAAAACATGTTTTACTTAGTTATTATCTTCCTTATATCTATTTCTATTTTTTTTTGGAAACTCAAAAATATGGGTCGGTGTCGGAGAAAGTGGACTGCCTGAGGGAAAAAGGGATACTTCAGGACCAGCGTGCATTTCGATGCCTTTTTTTTCGTCCTCTGCAAACAACGACGTGAAATGACCAAATTTAACAGCAAGCTTAAGCACGACACACTGACAGAAACCGAAAGTGAACATTTTGCATACTAGGACAGTAGTCTCTCCCGGATTTTTAAACTAATGGTATCCAGTAGAGAAAAGATACCCGTTCTAACCACTGGTTGAATTTGATCCTGGTAACACCTGGTTCAACTTCACTCAACTGCACTTGTAAATAGCCAACTGGTTTGCCTGCGGCCATGCCAGTTGAGTTGTTTTTCGGTTCTGTGGCTTCGTTGATTGTGTTTCCTTGGCTCTGAAAAGCCCCTCAGTATGGGGAGTTGTCAATCATGCCGGTATGCATGTATGTACGTCTTGGCTTGTGTTTCTTTCTAAGCTTCCTAATAGATGAGATGGTTGCCATTTCAGAGAAATATATTATAACCAATTGATGACTATACCCTTGGCGTAGCGCGTGGTTTAATATATAAATAGCTACTAACATTAAAAAAAAAAAATTAGCACCGTTTATGTGACAAGATTCAAGACCAAATGAATTCCAAACAGCCAGCACAAGCTAAAATTATCAAAGGGTGGGAAGAGAAACCTTTGCATAGGAAGTACCGCACTAAGGTGAAAGTGGCACATGTGGATTACAACACAGTCAACCCACAAATAGCTAAAAGATGCCGCGCTAAAGGCCTGCAGAATCGGAAGCCCTGTCACGGGCCGAGATCAAAGCTCAGCAGCAAAACTCTTTGAAAATTTGCCACATTTGAACAATAAGACGGTTACTGTTTTCTTCCTCATACAATTTAAGGCTTTTCTCCGGCGAGAGCCCTATTCTTGGATGAGAAAAGCCCTGGGGACGAGATTGATGACCGCTTAATCAGTGTACAGAATCAATACGCATGCTCTGTCCTCAAAATCGCTGACAATTTGTTTGGCTTGTTTCTTAGGTGACTACTTCATTGGATTGAATGATAAGGCAACTGAAGGAAGTTTTCAGTGGGTCGATGGAACCGTCGCATCGTATACAAACTGGAAGTATGAAAAGGGTCCCAAAAATAATAAGTATAGGAATTGTGTGGGAATAAGAATGGAAAATGGACAAAATCATGGGAAGTGGGAAATGCTTCCCTGTGATCATTCCAGCAGGTTTATATGCGAGTGCCCAGAAGGCCCTTGTACTTAGGCCCTTCCCTATTATGCTAAGTTTTTTTTTGGCACTTTTTGGTTAAACAAGCACACTTTTTCTGTAAAAAGAATGATTGCTAGCATTATTTAGCATATTGCGTAACTTTGATCTAGATTTCAGCACTCCAAAGATTTCAAATGCTAAATTTTAGAATTCAAAAGCATTGTGATGATTTGCTTTTGTGTTTGAGAGACGGAATTCTGTAACTGAAGTATGAACTGAGTGCATCTGAACTGAGTCGAAAGAGGTCTGGACCTAGCTGGTCAGCGGTTAACATTCAGAGGCCGTTCACGCGCTTCCTCAAACAAGATTGCGTCGGCCAGTGCCGAAGGAAATTCTGACGGAGAACATCTACCAGTGAGAAACAGAATTGTGCCCTTGCTGAGTCCCTCTAGTCGAGCGTCATGTCACAGTACAGCAAGCGCTAAGGCCTTCATACTATTGTGTTGTTTCTGGAACCTTTTTATTGAAAATTCACTTTTTTTATTCACTTTGAAAAACGGGAGAAGTGGTCATAGTTTTATCCACGACTGAGCAATGAAAGGGAATAAGTTCGATATGGGGTTGACTTTCCACCGCTGTTTCCAAAGAACTACCACAATGCAAAGCGGCCTTTGACATCAACCCGCTATTAAACCCATTCCTCTCGCTTGCGCGGTTGTAGATGAAATTACAACCAGTTTTCTACTTTTAAGGAGCCAGTCTAAAACAGTGACTTTGAAGGAGAGAGTTTAGCGAACCAAATAATTGGTGTTAGACAAGTGACGCAGAAAATTGTAGAATTGTTAGGCAGAAAGGGTTTTTTTTACTATAATAGGTGATAGACACTTTAAAGGATATAATTAACACGAACGCGTAACAGGCCCGATTCCAGCTGGCTTGATAACTTGTCCATGGGTTCGAATCTTATTAAAGCCTAGATTTTATTAATGCTTCTTTTAATAAAGTAGTTTTACTAAAGTGCACCTAAATTCAAATATTTTTCATCTACAATATTAATTTCCCGACCAAATGCAAACAGGTTTTACCATTCTTGCCTCAAAATGTCTTCTTTTATCTGCCGGGCAAGACGTACGAAGTTATCAGAACTTCCAATAATTTGGACGCACGACCGTAAGGTTAGAGGCCTGGGTCTATTCTCCATTTTACGTCACAAATTGCCTTGCAATGCAAATTTCTTTGAAAACAGGAGTTCAAAGCAGTTTGGGACGTGAAATCGAGACTAGACCCATTCCTCTCACATCACGTTCGTGAGTCCAAATTACTTCTAGTTCTGCTAAAATAACGTGGCTTGCAAGGCACAGAAAAAGCGAAAAGTTCCGGATAACAATGGTGACATATGTTTGCTTTGGATATGGAGATTTATATTCGGAACGGAAAACATTTCAGTTTAGGTGCAATTTAAATTTGATGATCTCTAGGTTAGAGATAGATTTGCTGGCTTTAAGTTCTTTATTTAGGATGTACATGACTGGTAAAATCTTAGAGAGAACTGGTCGAATGGACGGAAAAAAACCAAGGAACATATAAGGACTTAGGATCGACGTCGACAAGATCACCAAATGAATCCGCCATGACATTTTGCTGTCTTACACAATAAATCTGAGATTCGGGATAGATTTGGTATTGTAAATAATAAAAAAGACACAGCATAGGCTTTTGGTTGTATAATGAGATTTTGATTGATTTTTCGCATCCAGGGATTCTTCAGTTGAAAATGATTAAATAGGTTTCACAGTTTGAACGTGTGTGCTGTTCTTTTGCAATGTATTTGTCACACTGTCTCTATGTTCTCTTTGGGTAACAACAAAAACATTTCCGAGCTCACCTCAGTGGCTTATCAGAGACTTAAAGGGGCAGTCTCATGAGTTGCGCATGCTCGGGAAATCGCTCTTACAGCGCTTTTGTTTATCAAGGCCGCCATGATAGATTCTTCGGTAAGTGGGAATGTTTTGCATGGAATGTCCTCGATTTCTTTATTTTGACATCTAGCACCCGCAAAATCAAACTCTTATCGCTTAGGAAAGATCACATGGATGTAGTTGTAAGAGCTCGTTGCAGCACGAAGCGCAAAGGAAACAGCAACAGAGGATGTCCGTGCAAAGACCAGAATTTATTGTGCGGAGACAATTGTAATTGCGGCAGGAGGGAAAAACTCTGACCTGAAGCTGACCTGGTATTTCATTGGTGTTTATTTAATAAAATAAACTTTCAATTCCGTAGAAATAGAAATCGGCAAAATAAACACATCATAACAACATATAGCATAACTATTAGCATTCCCACTTATATAGCATAACTATTAGCATAACTGATTTAGTTAACTTCAAAGGTTGATCTAAAGTTAATGTCCACTTGTCTATCATTTCATGACTTCTTTCTTAGAAGGACTAAGCCTCCAACTTCCACGTGATGAAATATTCACTGTTAGCATCTTTTATATACCCATCACTATAATCCCATACACCTTCAGCAAACAAGTACACCCCCAAGCGTAACTTTCTGTTCTGGCATATTCATATCTCATATTTGTTTTAATGGAAAACAATTGGAGACCCCATCCTCAGCAAGTGCAACTACCCTTATTTCATATTTTCTTTAGGTTGTCAGGATATTTAACTTTGGCTGGCGTAATGAAACTTCGAGCAACTCTTGCCATGTTTCTATGACTGAAAAATCAATAAATATATTTCTGATCACCTGTCCACTTTGACAACTGCAAAACATTTCAAACTTAATATGTTTCAAATTTGGCCAGTTGGACCCGGAATTTCTTTAATTGATGTATTCAGCAGGGGTACGGTAGATGGATTAAAGAAGACAAGAGTGTAATTTGTCAAGGTGGGATAATTTAAACCAATCTTCTTAACGAGTTCTTTTCTCGGCTGCGACTAAAAGTCGTTAAATCGTCGGTATAAACGAAGGCATTAATTTCGAAGTTCATTTTATGATTTTTTTTTCAATCGTTGGATCTTAGAGATTAATCCGTTCTCAGGTTAAATCCGTTTTTACCTACTGTAGGTTAAATTCATTTGGTGATCCTCATTTTACCTAGGTTGAATACGCACTCAGAAATGAATAAAAGCGGTTTTTGGAAGCATAATTATGCCTAGATTATGCCCACGTCAGTCACGAGAACTGCTATTAATAGGGGTCCTGTAGATATTATTCCTGTAGGTTAGGATTAGTTTAGGTTATTATACATGGATATCAATTGACTTGTTCTAGCGGAGCTCTGCGCGCGAAGCACCATAGTTAAGAAAATATGGTAACCCATAACGTCATGACCGTCCGTACGTACGTGCGTAGGTCCGTCCATGTATGCCAATGTGACCAGTATCGTGCTAGTTTACAGCATACATCTTTCATATTGGACATCCATGTTTTGATCAATTGACACCTGTCGAAACAAGCGGGCTCAAGCTTAGAGCTCACCGAGCTCAGCTGTTTTTTTTTAAGTTGACCGCTGACCAGGTACTGGTTTTCGAT
>NC_090875.1:20482360-20497360 GCF_036669935.1 Montipora foliosa
AACCTAATTACGCTCCTGATTACGTAAAACAATAGAAACGAAAGACAGAAAACAAAATAACTCCAGATAAAGACTAATCCCAAGTGACTAAAATCATGATGCTTTCCGGCATCTGCAGAAAGACCATTTAATCCAAACTACATGCGATAACCATTTGCTGACGGAGGATATAATGAGATTCGTGTATATCTTGCGATTTTGGATATGCAATGATTTTGCAAGCGAAAGACTTCTTTGCAGATTAGAGGACATTCAACTTGAGCAGTCACTGTGCGCGTACCTTCTATTCTTCTTTCATCCCTTAAAGTGCTTATCACCTGGACAACCTTTAAACTCTGAAATCGTCCCAAATATTATCGTGTTGTTTCTGGAACCTTTTTATTGAAAATGCACTTTTTAATTCACTTTGAAAAACGGGAGAAGTGGTCATAGTTTGATCCATGACTGAGCAATGAAAGGGAATGGGTTCGATATGGGGTTGACGTCACAAAGTACTTTCCACCGCTGTTTCCAAAGAACTATCACAATGCAAAGCGGCCTATGCCGTCAACCCGGTATTAAACCCATTCCTCTTCCTTGCGCGGTTGTAGATCAAATTGCAACCAGTTTTCCACTTTTTAGGAACCAGTCTAAAACAGTGACTTTGAAGGAAAGAGTTCAGCGAAGCAATGAATTAGTGTTAGACAAGTGCCGCAGAAAATTGTAGAATTGTTGAGCAGAAAGGTTTTTTTTTAAGTGATAGACACTTTAAAAGATATCATTAACTCGAACGCGTAACAGGCCCGATTCCAGCTGGCTTGATAACTTGGCCATGGGTTCGAATCTTATTCAAGCCTGGATTTATTTTGACTATTTCAAAAGCTTATTTTTCTGATTTTTGCGCGTGCCTATCATTTGTGGAAGATGAACGTCACGATTCTGAGTTGACTTCAACTAGTTTCTTTCTCGTGTACTTGAATACATCAGATATAAGTCATGTCTTATATACTAATCTCGGTTTCTCGGTCCTCATTTTTTCCCGTTTGTTAATGGCCCGCGCCATAGAAGTAATAAATACCAGGTCCCATATTGCCAAGAGCGTGTTTAATTTTAAGTCGAGTACACGCAGTTTTCGGGAACATGAAGAAAATTGCGGAAGATAACATGTTGTTTTCTGGCGTAAAGATGCTATATTTTCGCTTGAAAGCTGACCTGGTATTTCATTGGTGTTTACTTAATAAAATAAACTTCCGATTCCGTAAAAATAGAAATATGTAAAATAAACACATCATAACAACATATAGCTAGCTATCAGCATAACTGATTTAGTTAACTTCAAAGCTTGATCTAAAGTTACTGTCCACTTGTCTATTATTTCATGACTTCTTTCTTAGAAGGACTAAGCCTCCAACTTCCACGTGATGAACTATTCACTGTTAGCATCTTTTATACCCATCACTATTGTAATTTAACTCCTGTACAGTTTCAGATTCGTACTTTAACTTAACGATTTACTATAAAAATGAAATATAGAAATACAAAGTTACAAGCAAGATACCAAAAAACTAAACTTCAGAACGCCAAAAACCACGACTAAAAAATTAACTACTTACAAGATCTGTACGGCAACTCCGGGTACAACAACTGACTTACAAAAGGAAATACAATACTTTTATACGAAAGACGAATACCTAATGAATCGACGAAATGAACAAAGGCAATTACATATGATTAGGCAACAGAACTTAAGTACATTGAATAGACGCGATAACGAAGCAAATACTGACTTATTACTGCATGCGGAATTTAGGCAAATTTACAAATATCTCACGAACGTGACGAAATACACGATACAACAATTAAGCGATGACAAATGACAGCAAATTAAATAGAGCCGATGAAATCAGTGCAAATATAGCAAACTTGTAGAAAAATATGAAAGAAAAGACAAACAAGTACACCCCCGGGCGTAACTTTCTGTCCTGGCATATTCATATCTCATATTTGTTTTAAGGGAAAACAATTGGAGACCCTATCCTCAGCAAGGGCAACTGCCCTTATTTAACATTTTCTTTAGGTTGTCATGATATTTAACTTTGGCTGGCGTAATCAAACTTCGAGCAACTCTTGTCATGTTTCTATGACTGAAAAATCAATAAATATATTTCTGATCACCTGTCCACTTTGACAACTGCAAAACTTCTCAAACGTTGGTTTCAAATTTGGCCAGTTGGACCCGGAATTTCTTTAATCGATGCATTCAGCAGGGGTACGGTAGATGGATTAAAGAAGACAAGAGTGCAATTTGTCAAGGTGAGATAATTTAAACCAATCTTTTTAACGATTTCTTTTCTCGGCTGCGAATAAAAGTCGGGACATCGTCGGTTTAAACGAGGGCATTAATTTCGAAGTTCTTTTCTGATTATTTTTTACAATCGTTGGATCTTAGAGAGTAATCCGTTCTCAGGTTAAATCCCTTTTTACCTATAGTAAGTAAAATTGGTGATCCTCATTTTACCTAGGTTGAATACCCACTCGGAATTGAAGGAACATCAGGTTAAATAAATTTAATAATAATAATAATAATAATAATAATAATAATAATAATAATAATAATAATAATAATAATAATAATAATGAGAGTAATTATATATTTTGACAGGATGACAACGTCAGGTACGAGCACTGCTATTAATATGGATCCTGTAGATTTTATTCCGGTAGGTTAGTGTTAGTTTTGGTTATTATACATGGATTATACAAAAGTAAATAATGAAAAGAACTTTGGCGAGTTGACCATGTTCATCGTTGTAGTGAAGTTGTGAAGACACACGCCTATAAATTTGGGGATCCGAGGTCGAGTACAGGTAAGTACATAGTTCTTTTTTTCTTACTACCCTTTCTGAATGGAGTAATAAGTGTATGAATACAAAAACCGATAAGATGATACGAAACATTAAGAAGATGTGTTGGGATGCGTAAAGGCTCGTTTACACAGAGCGATTTTATCGCGCGACAAGAGCTGCGATCGAACGGCGATTTTACGGCGACAGCAAATCGCGCGTGTGAACAGCTGGCGATTTCACTGCGATCTGTAGCGCGACAGATCGCAGCCTTGTCGCTGCAAATTCGAACATGCTCGAAATTTAGTGCAACTTTGCTGCGATTTTATTGCAGTTCTTGTAGCGCGATAAAATCGCTCTGTGTAAACGAGCCTTAAGACAGAGCTTGAGGGAAGGCAGTATAGCTTTCTTCGATCGTTTTGGAGGGCTGATTAATATTGCCGCTTTAAACTATATTCAACCTACTAGGTAAAATGAGGATCACCAATTTAACCTATGTCTGAGAAACGGATTCAACCTGAACCCGGATTTGACCGACAACATTAACACGATAAATGACTATTTTGTATATTCAAGTCTTGGTCCGTCAACGATCGTTTTCCACAGTTTGCGGGAAAAAGGTATTCTACTTTTTAATAAGTTCCTTTTTTCTAATTTCACTTCATTTCGGTTTACTGCGCAAAGAAAAGTCAACTGCCCACCTCGCTGGCAAAAAATTATCTCTTTATTCCATTTACCAGTTTTGACAATTATCATTTCATTCATTACAAAAAGCGAAGTACACTGAGGGTTTTGCATTCAATTCCAAGCTAAGGAGATGAACCTTCAGGAAAAAGGCAAAATTTATCCAAAGAAACTAATCATGATTCTTTTAACAAAATTGAAGCAGATTTGTGTATATAACACTTATAAGGACTTCATAGGCAGACTCAAAAGCGAGAACCATTTAAATACACTGGAATTAAGGACCAGGGCCACTGGAAAAAATCCCTCAGTCACGGTATTATTCATTTGAATGATTACACTTTACAGTTTCACTCACAGACCAAAGACTTTATGCATTCACCAAGCAATTTGTTCAGTTACAAAAAACGGCAGAAGTATTTTCACTGGGAGCGAGTTTTAATAGTGTCGAATTTAATTGAAAATTTTAAAGTTAAACTAAAATTACAATGAAGGCTGTGGAAAATCAATAAATATCTTTCACCTGCCAACCAAGGCAACTGTAAAACTGTTAGAGCTTTTGATTCAAATTTGGCCCGTTAGATCTGGAATTTTTTTAATAAATAGATGTATTCAGAAGGCCTCGCGGGAGTTTTGCTGTCTGAGGTTGTCTGGAGAAAGGCGCGCTTCTCCAAAATCCCTTTAATTTCATTTCTGTTTCTGCCCAAAGAAAACTGAGTCATCTGCCGGTCATTTTCTTTGCGCAAGGGTATATGAGTAGACCGACCAAAGGTGTGAGAATCTATACAATGACCTAGTTCCTCACTCTTTGAATCGAGTCCTTATTATGAAGATTTCGGCCAGCTTAATTGGTCAATATTGTATATATTTAAGGAACCAAAGAAAATGTGATTGGTTCAACTCATGCCGTTAGGAACTTCTGGGATCTGCTTAAGTAAATATTAAAATTTTTCAGAAATTTTGTTAAGACCAACTTTTGAAAGATTTTGCTGACGAAGATGGCTGAAGATCCTCAGCAGATCTAAGTGTATGTTCAAATGATTTTAACATCGTTAATTAAGTGCTAATGCTGGTACCAAGTTAAAACTTTAAGGATGTATTCAAACGCGACCAATCAGTTCTCCAGATAAAATGAATCAACAGTCAAAATTCTGTCAATTTTGATTGATGGTGACTTAATTTGCAAACGCCGCCTGCAAACAGAAAAAAAAAGAAGTTCGCGATATATATTAGATGCAGTCTTTTTCAGTTGCTTGCTTGGGTGGCTTTTTATAGCGCTGCAATGCATTTATATGGGCAAGCAAATCATCATGACAAAAATAGCGCCATGATTAGGCAGATTAGGCAAGAAGACTCCACGTTACTTCGTCAATATTTCGTGAAAATAACAGGTTGATTCGCAAGACATTGCATCTTACATCTCTAATCAAGATTGCATAATACGATCTTTTTACACAGAATTTGAGAATTCAAATTATGAGGTTCAACTGAAAGACCGTACAATACTGAAAATGTTACGCTTTGCGACAATGAAGAATTTGAGCGTTTCCTTGTTCCTGGTCTTGTTGGAGTTAGTGAGCGTGAAACCTTCTCTGGGTTTTGATTCATATATCCAAGGACAGGAAGACAAGCAATCTGAATCATTTTATAAAGTCACGGAAGGTATGTTACGGCGTTTTATTATTATTTTCTACTGAGTTAAAGTCTGACCCCTCCCAGCTTTAGTTCGTACTGTAACTTAACTTGATGTAAACACTGCATCATGAGGAAGAAGTGCTCACTGGATCGGAGTGACTCAGGTTAGGATTTTAACCACAGAATTAAAAGTTCTAATAGAGAGCACAGCAATTAAAAACCCAAAAACGTAATAGTAATAATCAGTTAGGTAAGTTCAGGAGTCATAGGTTCACCTCCCACGTAGGAGCACTCGGCTTTTTTCGGATTTTTTCCGAGTATCCCCGAGTCACGGCCATTCAAAAAAACCATTTAACTGGGTTGACGATTACGATCTCATTCGTTACAAAAAGCGAACTACTAGAGAGCTATACATCAATTCCAAGCTAAGGAGATGAACCTTTAGGAAAAAGGCAAAATTCAGTCAAAGAATCCCGTCATTTTTTAAGAAACTGGCATCCACAGATTCAAAAGTGAGGAGAGAACCATATATCTTATACAAAATAAGGACCAGCGTTACTGGAAAGTACTCCTCCTTACAATGAACACTGATCGAGTAAACCCGATCAGTCTGGTATTTCTTTTACCGCTATAATTTTTCGTTTCATACGCAAGTTAGTTTGAAAAATTAAAGGCATTTTCTGGTGAAACACCATGGTGCATGGAGGAGTCTCAATCATTAGCAGTTCTCAT
This sequence comes from Montipora foliosa, assembly GCF_036669935.1. Classification (NCBI taxonomy): domain Eukaryota; kingdom Metazoa; phylum Cnidaria; class Anthozoa; order Scleractinia; family Acroporidae; genus Montipora; species Montipora foliosa. The sequence goes on from NC_090875.1 coordinate 20,488,234, forward strand.
ACCTTCTTTTGATCTTTCATATCGAGGCATTACTCTACGGAACGCTAACTCTGCTTGAAGTCGTACTAATTTGCTGAAGAATGCGCAAAAAAGCTAAACACATTGATTGGATGAATTTGGCCACACATGTGGCGTGTTTAATTTGATCCAGGACACATAATTGTGGCCTACAGGATTTCCATTGTTCAGCAAAGGTGGGGCGAAAAGGACGCCACATGCCACCGATTGTGGCAGCCCCACCAAGACAATGATCTTTTTTCATTAAAAATTTTCACCTGCGAAATGACAATTTTGGGGTGATGCTCAAGGACTGTCGCGCGACAATCATCGAACACTGATTGGTTTATACCCAGTTCAACAACGGCTCGATGGAATGCGGCCCTGTCCACACTAATGCGTTTTCGAAAACCTCAGTTTATATATGACCGCCACACTAAAACGATCGAAAACGTTTTTGAAAGTGGAGACTTTTGAAAACAGTGGAGGTCTATCGTTCTAGTGTGGACACTGAAAACGGAAGTTTTTGAATGCGCCTGACGTCATAAACATATCCTTGTCTCACTTTCCCGCGTGCCAAGACGAACAAAGCCTGGTAACAAATCTCCGTTTTCAGTCTCTAGTGCGGACAGCGATGTGAAAACGCATTAGTGTGGACGGAGCATGAGTAATAAAAACCACTCTGAAATCTGATCAAAATACACAAAGATTACACAGAGAAGTTTCCACATTTACAAGAACACATCAACTTTTCAGTATGCAATAATGATATTGGTGGTTTCAAGACGAAAAAGAACCGTGCTACACTTTTTACGTTTCAGTTTTCGACATTGTAAGAAGACAGTACAATCAATCAAAGTTGTATTTCGAAGAGAACTCTTCTCTTCCATTATCTTTGTTGTTCCGTATAAGAAAGCTTTGTCAATAACAATGTGTTGAGAGAACACAAATAATTTATCTGCACGCCCTGCACGTGCGTTTCCCATGTTCACGCATTTCTTTGCCGTTTTATCCTGGCAATGACGTGAAATGATCGAATTGGAAGCTATGAGGAGGGCTCTAACACCAAACGAAAATTTTAATTTTCTCTCCAAACATCCACCCGGTTCATATCAATTTTATTCTTGAAAAGTTGACACCCCCTTTTCAAGCCCATCGACTGCATGGGAATAGACGCGAAATGATTACAATAACGCGAGATAAATGATATTTTCAGATAACTAGTTTAAAACTGTTGTCGTCGTACTTGTTAAAACTCACTTATCTCTGTAAGAAACCTCTCATTTCCCGTGAACGAAAACTATCATTTATCTTTTTAAGGAGAAGCGTTAAGTGGTCAGGTCATTTTGGTGCACCAGGTTTCAAGCGAACTGGATTGTGCGCAGAAGTGTCTTTTGAGTACAAAATGCGCTTCGTACAATTTTGAGGTTCACTGCTCGAGATCTTCGTGCACTTGCGAGCTTAATGCCGTCTCGAAGACGTCTTCTGGTGACGCATTGCAAAGGCGTGAAGGATTCGCGTACTACGAACCCGTCACAATACAGATGACACAACAGGAATTTGCCCCCACGCCGGCACCAAATATTGTACCCACTTCAGTACCCCAACAAGGTAAGACGTTCTGCGATATGTCTCCCAAAGATAATTTCTTAATTTGTTTGAAGAAGCAGTGTGGCGCAGTGTTTAGAGCATTCAGTCTTGAGATCCAGAGATCCCGGGTCCACTCGTTGAATTCGTTCCTGGTAGTCCCTGGTTCAACTTTTCGGATGCTCTTGTAAAAAGCCAACTGGTTTGCCTCCAGTCAGTTGGAATTCTTAACAGCTGTTGTTGTTATTCTGTTCTGTCGTTTCGTTGATCGCGCTTCATTAGCGTTGCAAAACCTTAATGGAGAATTGTCAGTCATATATGTATGCAAGACTATCCTCTAAACGATTTGCCTTTTCTTCCACACAGGGGTCGTATGTGAGTCGGGTTGGTTTAATTGCAGTGGTCGCTGCGTTCGAATTTTCGACCAACACAAACAGAGATCTCATGCAAACGTTTACTGTCAAGGATTTCTTACCCCAAGTGGAGACCAGGGAAGCTTAATCAAAATCCTGTCCGAGGATGACAACAACAGGGTTGTCGCTATAAGATCATTAGCGTCAATGCCACAAGGTACTTTAAAATTAAGAATATATGGTATGAACGCTTGATGGACTTTAATCCCCTGAGTTAGCTTAGTCGTGTGAATCTTTTCATTTTATTATTCATTTGAAGAATAGAATTTCCAACAGAATAAACTATTTGGGGTGCAAGTATTCTGCAGTGGCTTAATAGGGCGTTTTCGAGCCAAAGTTAATCCCATGATGTAAAAGTTTATACTTCTAACTTCTTCCAGAGATTTCTTCGTTGGCTGGTCATGTGGTCATGAGAACTCTGGGTGTTACATCAGGATCATATCCTTATGATAATAATCTTCGTTCTCAATACTTGTCTACCTGACAGTGTATTGGAATTCAGAGGTGAATTTATAAATTAATTAATCTTGGCAGCCAAACTGGGTTATAACTGTTAACGAAATAACGGAAAATCAGTAGCACTAATGCTATGCGTCGACGTCTCGTTGCTGAAGGTTCTTATTGTATAGAGCTCTTTTAACGAGGCTCCCTACAGTTTTAAGGTAATTCCCTTGAAATTGTTCTACTATCAAACTTTTTTGGAAACTTGGCATAATTAACATTCATGATATGAACACTAAAAAAATGCAATAAAAAAATGGGGTCACCGTGCGTGTTTACGCGTCAGCAAGCTCTTAAAATGAGGTATTTTTACTGTTTTCGCGTTAAAAATTCGAATCACCTTCATACAGAATTAAGTCTTGGTTACTTCAAAGACACAAAATTTTATTTTGAAAATAAAGCTTCTTTTATTTACATAAGCAGTAATGCTTCATTTACGCCGACTTTGATAGTGCACTTTTTGGGACAGTTCCGTGGTTAGCTTGAAGTCCTCGCCTTGGGTAAAATACACCCAGTACGGAACTGTTTTCCAAAAAAAAATTAATGTTCTACCATCAAACTTTTTTTCTTCTTCAAATATGTTCTTTATTAGACTGTTCTTAGCAAATACCTGAAAAACAATCGGGGGTCACCGTGCTCGTTTGAGAGAAAAGGAGCATTTATTTCGTTATCGGGTTTAGTTTGAGCGAAATCTCTTACGTTTTGTATGCGCACGTGCTCATGTGCGCGCGCTAATGACGCGAAAATCGTGCGCAGTTGGGATGCGCAATGCAATACTAAGGAATTACCTTAAGGCCCCGCGTAAGCTGGGCACTAGTGGCGTGTAAAGCCTGAATCGCTTGTGTTTTTCTGATTTTTGTGACGTCAGCGTGACTATATCTGTAAAATTAACTGCTAACTTTTCTCGCGTTCCCTTCGGTAACATTTTTTGAAAATGGGTTCAGTTTCAACCACATACAGTCCCTATCAAATACCCTATTAAGTTTGTTAAAATCTGTCACAACTAATCGAATATATTTAGAAAAATCACAAATTACAGAATATTGACAAAAACGCCTGAACGACCTTGACTTTTTGCCACATCAAAATCTCAGGCAATATCATTTCCATAATTTGGCAAAGAATAAAAAGAATTTCACCGAAGGAAAGTATAAATATTAAGGAATTTAGGCCTAAAATTAGAATATATCTGCCTGTCATTAGATGTGATGTTGCCATGGTAACGGCCATAATCCAAAAATTGACACCCAACAAATAAGCGTTATTATATCGGTACTCATACTGGTAAATCTCTACAAGGAAAATTTTTAGAGGAATTTAACAAATCGGAAGTGGTTCAGCGTTGACCACTGTGATGACGAATATCGTTGTCGATAAGAGAACAGACAATTAACGCTGAACCACTTTCGATTTGTTTTTTTAACAAATATTTAACGCCAAAGAAAGTTTTTATTTCAGAGCGTGACCAAAATCATGACACAAAGAAAGATCAAACGTTGTCTATAACTTTCTCGCAATGTGTTTGGTTTATTTCCCAAAATGGGAGTTCCTGATTGGCTATTACATTGCGTGACAAATTGACGCGAGCATGACGAAATACAACTTTCCTGTTGAATCTTGGGCCCTGTAATGAGGGTATTCGCAAATACTCTAGGGAGCCACCTTAAACCTACATTCTGCGTACACTTCTACATTAACGATCGAGAGATTTAGATTCGTGTTTACGTGAAACGACAAACGGGAAACGGTTTGAAAATTTATGTTATTGTAACTTGTCTTGTTCCTTTGAGTAGCTTGGCTCACAGGCAAAAATGAGTTATTAATATCGGAGCAGCCCTTGAAATACATTGATACAGCTTTCTCCTACAACCAATTGAGTTTCTACGCGAGCCCTTAACCAGGAATCTTCAACTGTAATACTAAGTCTCTGTAACGGCATTTTTACAGATCAAGCTTCGTAATTAAGCAACTGGCTTGCACGAGAGACCATTCTAACTCCCATGGGTAACAATTTTTCATGCAAGACTTTTGAATACTGGAAAGGACTGGTTTCGCGGGAAGGGCTTGGTCTAAAAAAGCGCCATTCCACAATGAATACAATTGAAGCTGTACGTTCCTAGTGATGGGCTGTTGGGCTCGTTTCTCGAAAGCCCCTTCTTGAAACTTCCATCGGCTTGTTTTGGAAAGCGAGTCTTATCTGAGATAACAAAAAGCAAGTGATGGATGTGAATTTTTATGACTTGGTTTTTAAGAAAATAAGTCTTAGAACTTGGAACAATGACCATATTTGGTCCACTGAGGTCGTAGGCCTTGCACGATACATAACAGTAAGTGACAGTACCTAAGGGAACTGGTCACTAGCTTATCGAACGCCTTACACACAGACTTCCTTTCTTTTTCAGGTGAATACTTTATTGGGCTAAATGACAAGGCCTTGGAAGGAAAATACAGATGGGTCGACAATACCGAGGCATTGTATACCAACTGGATGCAGGGATATAACCAAGACATATCTGCTGAACAGAACAAGGACTGTGTTGTCATGAGAATGAACCATGGTGATTCGAACAACGGCAAGTGGGAAACGAAAGAATGTAACAATAATCTTCGCTTTATATGCGAGTGCCCAGGTCAATGCACAAGGCGGTGACTGGTTCAATGAAATGGATTGCGTGACTTGTTTCATGAAAGGGATTGCTTGATTTCCTCGCACGTGATAGGGGAACCATTGTTTACAAATTTTGCCTTATGAGTGATTAGCGAGCGTCCGGACGTCCCAGACGATCAGAAAGTTTACCGGGCGACTAGGTTTTGGTAAAATGAAAAGGTTGGTTGCTCGAAGGAAAAACAACTAACAACCAAGCCAAAAATAGAAAATGTATATAAATCATGATGTATTACAAAAGTAGCACTCCACTCACTAGACGGTTTTCTGTTGTCAATGTCTGATAGTAGTGTGAAGTTAACAATAATTAATTTATATAAAAATATTGAAGGGCGGCAGCCAGGGTGAGACATAGTTGAAATTTCAAAAACGATTTCTGGCTAAAAATGATTAAAAACCACGAGCTTTCGACTGCCCGAACTGCAGTCTTCGACGGGTAAAATTTTACCCGTCGAAGACTGCAGTTCGGGCAGTCGAAAGCTCGTAGTTTTTAATCATTTTAGCCAGATTTCAACAATAATTAATTTGCCACAGTTGAGCATTTTCCCGTGTTTTGAATATCTGCGGCTTTTGAAACAGGGACAACCTGGAATTTTTTCAGGTTGGAGCACTATCTCAGGGGCCGTCGACATATCCACTTTGTCCCCGCTTAAAGTGGTACTATAATGAAAATCGCATCTTTCCTATCCAAGCCATTTTGAAACATAAACAAGTAGTCTGCGTGAGAACAAAAATGCTGTTTACTTTTTTCAAATATCTCTTTTTGTTCCAGAGATATTCGAATTTTTAAAATATGCAAATTAGCCAAGTGATGACGTCATACACTCAGCCAAATTTTGCTCAAATATGATAAAAAGAGATATCTCAGCCAATTTGTATCAGAAAATTTTGATTTTTTGCAGTAAGATTCTACTAAATGTTCTCCACAATATGAGCTTAACAGTTCTGTTATCATGGCATCATACTGGGTTCCAGACCTCCCCCATATTATGAGCTTTTTTGGCCACCTTTGGCGTTCCATTTTGATATTTGCTACCAGCACTTCATATGCATGATCCAGCAAGCATATAAATATGTTAGCACGACTTTGTGGCCTTGCTTAACATTTTTCAAACTGAAAATCACTAACATATTGAAATCAAGTGGGTGGGGACTGGAAAAGAGTGAGTTGCCATGGGAACATAATTTTTTATAGCCATAGGTGTGTTTCCTGTAAAACTATTAGACTATCAAGTTTCAATGGTTTGCGCTGCAAATTGGCCAAGGTAGCTCTATTTATATACTCAATATAATATTGGGTTGATTGTATGACGTCATCACTCATCTCATTTGCATATTTTACCCATTTTTCAAACTTAAATATCTCCGGAACTAATGAAGATATTTGCAAACGATAAATGGCGTTTTTGTTCTTTCATGGAATTCTATGCGATACAGTCAAAAAATCAAGGGGTAAATATTTGATCATAGTACCACTTTAACGTTTAGGTCAGACCCTCTCTCCCCCCCTCCCCCCGACCTAGAAGTCCCTGTCCCGCTCCATTCGCTACAGCTGATTAGGAATATTCACAGGCACTTCGATAATTCACTACAGGGAGAGGTCAACGACCGGTATCAATAAAATTGACTGCTTTAAGAACTTGCCGAGAACTTCATCCATAAAACTCTGGTTTCTCCTACCTGTACAACTGCATTTTCCAGTTGATCCTATTTGTATCTCATACACTATTCGAAGGAAAAGCCAGAATCGCTAGCCCCTAGGTTGTTACAAACAGGCTGCGGTCCATTGGCAATCCACTTTCCCCGTCATGTATGCGTTATTTTTTCGTTACTCCGATGCCGCGGGCTTTCTTTCAGTTCGGCGAGATGTCAAAACAACTAATAACCTTGTTCGGAACAACGAGACTGCGAAAGAAACTAAACGTGCTGGATACCTGATTTACAAAGACCCGATATCTAAGTATAAAAAGTTTATGGCGCATGTTTTTTTTCAGCGAAACCGTAAAGGTCAAGGCCTTGCAAAGGAAAGTGCTGTTCGATCAGCCAAAGAAAAATGGCGAGACCTTTAGGATAGAGTAAAAAGTTCACAATCAGTGAATGTAAAATGTAGAATTTATGGTGACTAAGGGCAGTTTAAAAGATTACAATTTACACTCTTTTCTATTTAAACTTGTCCTTCTTTCTCTTCAATTTTGTGACAAGTGTTCTAAAAATGTGTCAGTTTGCTCCATGCAGTACCCTATGGAGTACCCAAATGGAGAACCCCTAGAAGTCATTTACTGGTCAAATTAAATGCTTTATCAACATGGTGAGGCATTTAGATGCACATACCTCGATTTATTTCGAGCTTTCCAGCTCTCCGACTGTTACTGTTCGATGCAGTTCACGAACTGGCCGCCATCTTGAAATTTCGCAGGTATTTCATGTATCCCTTTATATTGTAGTGTATTTATTTTTTTGTGTATTTAGACAAATATTCATACAAATTAAACCCCTATACCCCTGTATACCCGCATAGACCCGTGTATATACATAATATACCCATGTATACCCGTGTAATATACAGTGTATACCCACACATGCCTACGTATCATCCCCTGTATACCCATAGATACCCTTGTCATATGATGAAATTACTTTGTACAAATAAAGTTTTCCATCCCATTCCATAGGGGTATATACAGGCATACACGGGCCTGAATGGGTATACAGGGGTACACGGTTTGTATGAATATTTGTCTAAAAATACACTATAATAAGGGATACACGAAATACAAGTCCACGAAACTTCAAGATGGCGGCCAATTCGTGAACTGCATCAGACTGTAACAATCGGAGAGCTGGGAAAGGCGTGTACATCTAAATAACTCGCCAAGTATTTAAGGACGGTGCCTGCTAATTCAGAGGTATTTTTGCGGGGTTTACTGAATGTGCGGGAAAAGCAGATCTTGAAATCCAAAAAGAAAATTGGGGGTAACCACGTACTTTTCGAAGATAATTAATCAATAATATTTGTAAAGAGCTTTAAAATACAAAGCAATGTATGCGGTTATTTCCAAATTGAAGCTTAATTACCTCTGAAAAATTCGTGGTTACCCCCAATTTTCTTTTTGGATACCAAGAGCACTTGCTAAGTTCTGCTTTTTCCGCATAGTTTTGAACCGCGCAAAAAGATCCCTGAATAAATAAGCACCGCCGATAGGAAATCCGAGTATCTCGAGATGCGCAGAACGTATTCGCAATAACAATAGTAGGCACTGTCCTTAATTTGATCAATAAATTATTTTTAGGGGTACTCCATGTAGGTACTCCATAGGGTACTCCAGGGAGTAGGGCTCCGCGCTTTGTCCTCTCCCCAGTTTGCTACTGTTCAAAAGTGCACCGCACGAACCTTAATTTGTCCTTGTACACTTCCATAAAAAGAACTTTGACAAGTAGAGGTAGAGAAAAAAGGGTGTTGCTAAATACCGTAATTGACAGGAGTGTGATTTTCGTTTAAGCCCATGGCTTACATAACTTACAAAATGGACATCGGTGTCAATGAAATCAACACTAAGTCCTTGACCTAGAAGTTAAAAGGTCAAAGCTTAAAGGTAATAGATCTAATTGAAGAAGTCTCTCTTTGGACGCAAGTTCTTCTTTTTCCCGGCACTTGAAGAACCCATCGCGTAGCTCGTCTCTGTGGTCTACAACCGTCTTGTTTCAAACGCCCAGAAGCGGATTTTGCAAGAATCTACGGTATATTCATAAACTTGCTGTGCATCGTTATACCTTAATTACAATTTACTTTATGTTACTTCATTAGCACCGTCAGTTCTGGGCTGACATCACTTCATCTTTACTTCAGAAGTGAGGTATAACTACTTTTATCTCATGACCTTAGTGGCCATGCGTATCAATGTTCTGTTTCACAAGTATCTACAACGTTGACGTCTACAAAAACGTCACCTGAAAAGATAGCTTT
>NC_090875.1:20502360-20504860 GCF_036669935.1 Montipora foliosa
GGCTTCGTGTGATTACTTCGAGTTTTGATTGGTTTACCGGATTGTCTCCCTCCTTTTTGATTGGCCGAAGTAATTACTTTGGTTTTGGTTTTACGACACTCCATTGAAACTCGCTCTATCCTTACCTTCTTTTTGTTAAATAGGTAGCAAGGGCGTGGACTTATTAATTAAGGTGGTCGAACACAGTTTTTGTGCGCACTCTTGCTAACGCAATGCAGCGCGCGCACAAGGATTGCAAAAAAATAAACATGGCTTCAATACAGCAATCATTTTATTTGCCCAATGCTTCCGCTATCTGTACTATTTTCCCTCACAATTGAACAGTGTGTTGATGGTTTTAGTCTTTTATGAGAAATGTATGTTAGAGAAGGTAACGATGCAAAGAACTCCGAAATTCGCAGATTTTTCTTTGTTATCGAAAGAACCGCGCATGCGTAGTAAGTTTAAAAAATTGCGATTGAATGCGGAATAGCTGTCTTGGAAATACGCCCATTTCTCGAGAATCACTCTTTACAATTTAATGACATTTGGCTCGAAAATACTTTAAGAAATAAGTAACTTTAACAGAGGAAATTGTAGATATTCCAGTGAACGTTAGACAACGAATGATTAAAGATCTCTCTGTCAAATTATTATTAAAGTAGTGTTAACTTGTGAGCATCGTTACAAGCTTGTTGCATGCATGCAAATTGTAAAGAAAATCTAACGACCAGATTTTCTGCAAATAAACAAAACCGATTTTAAAGGCCTGTTTACATTTATTCATGTTATCATGGCAACGACATATACGTCAGCTTAACTATCAAAAAACCGAAGTCCATGTTGTTAAATTGCTGGCTACCATTTTTGGCGACCAAAGGATCAAGCGTTTTAGAGAAAAAGGTAAGTGAAACATAGATATCAAAAAGTGTGTTCACTTTGTGTTGGATGTCAAAATTGAGCGCGCATCTGTTTAAGTGTAATTCTGGACATAAGGGCCTCGTTACCGTAGCAGTTTTCGTTAATAGGGACCTTTAGATTCTAAGACAAGGACGAGGACGAGTACGAGTTTTGACCGTGCGTTTTCAGCGAAAATACTCAGAAAAGCTATAACCCGTACGATTAATCTTACTCTTTGTTAGCAGTATAGGTTGCTCAGTTATTCTTATTGCTGGTTACTGAGCTTTTCCGGATCGAAAAATGCCAAAACTACTACCGTGTTGTTGACTTGTTTTGACACGACGACATTTCTGCAAAACCTCGTACCAAAATGACGACGGTATCACGTTTTCCCCCTTCAAAACGACGCTGGTTTGCGCGCGCTCACTGTTGTTCTATGAGAAAATCTCGTAGTCCTAGTCTTTCTCGTCCTAGAATCTAAATGCCTGGCCAAACGCTAGCAACATTTCAACGCAACATCTTGCAACATTGTTGGGGACAACATGTTGCATGCGTTTGGCCACCTTGTTGCGATATGTTTCGATATGTTGCAACATGTTGGATCAATTTTTTCCAAGAGATCTAGCCAGGATTTGATTACTTATGAAAATTAAATTAAGAAGCGTTAGAAATTCTTATCATTCTAGCCTTACTTCTGGAAAGATGTATACTTTTACGAATTGATGAAAGCGCAAATTGTTACTTTGTATGCATTTATTATGACAGAATCCAAGAAAAAAAGGCTATCTAGGGATCCAATTATTCGTGTTACTAGAAAGGTTTCTTTTCTTTATAACCCTTTGAGGCTTCAAAAATCTCTAAGAGTTCTAAAGTTCGAGAATATCCATGGTCCATGTTGTGAGTCTAAGATTTCTAAAGCTCTAGAATATGTAAGGTCTTTTGGGGGTTCTAAAATCTCTAAAATCTCTAAAGTTCTAAAATATCAAAAGATCCCTAGCTCTTCTAACTAGAACAGTTCTAGAATGCAATAGAAGTTTCTAGTGTCAAGACCTGCACCTTTATGCAAAACGCCGCCCGAAAAATCTGTCTCACTGAAAAAGTTCTAGAATCGTTTTAAAGCAGAATTATGAACACTCTTAGATCATTGTTCAGTATTTCAGATTTTTTGTAAACAAAGGTGGCGCTTTCGTATATAATGATAAAGTTTTATTGTATTATTGTAAAACAACATTTCCTAGAGTTCAAAGTGAACACAAGCACGTTAATTTTTTTCTCCTGCTGGCAGAGGTCTGACTTTAACTGCGACTGATAAATAATCAATCGATTCTGGACACGAGAGACTCTTAATTAATTAAGAAGAGAAATAAGACATATTTATTATTATTCCTTTAAGTTCCTTTTTTCATATTTAGAGCTGTAATATCAAAATTACTTAGGCGGGGTGCAAGAGCAATTAATTTTCATCGAAAACTGTGAAAGTGATTTGACCGAGCGACGTGACAACCTGCGGCGATGCTTGGCAAAATTATGTGTCGATGTATTGAATGTCGGAGTACTTGAATTCAATGAAAATTAGTGAGCAACCGGCGATCTCGCATAAAGAGCGATGAAAAAAACTTCA
>NC_090875.1:20512360-20514860 GCF_036669935.1 Montipora foliosa
GGAAATTAAATAAGTCCCTTCAAGTTAAGAGAAAACTGGATTAGTGAAGATTACGCAGTATGATTCTGCGTTGAGTGCTGTGAATGGAATATTATGTCTCTCGTTGCATGAACAAGTGGCAAAACATTTTCGATGGACAATTAACTTTTCCAATTTTGTAGATCTTTTGTTGGACCGTAAAGGCCCTGTGAAGGAGGAAATATTGTTTCCCTAATGCATTGTTTCTGGTAGCGCGAAAAAAGGAAACAATGCGTGAAGTAAAGATTTGTCACATTGCCAAGTTCTTCGTTTGCAAGATTTTAGAAGGCTCATCAGTTAACCGTGACGATTCAGAGCCCTACTTGTCAAGGAAAGTGATTGGTTCGATTTCCATCAATCGTGCTGTCCATTTGTAGCGTACACAAGCAAATCCTAACGTGTACGAGCAAACCATTAAATCCGATTCGCCAGGAACACAAAACTTCTCCGATGGGATCACAGTCATCTGTTATGTTGCAAGTTGTCTTTAGTGCATTGAAATGGTTGCCTTAAATATTCGTTCCAACTCCTAGATCGTCGCTCTCCCACAATAAATCTTTTGCTTATGAAAATGTCGTGTTTAAACGAAGAAATTTAATTAAAACCTGGCAAGAAATATCATTCAATTTAGAGGATTAAAACACTTTTTACCATAAAGGTGTCAATTAAAAAAGATAATCTTCAGCAATTTATTTACATTTTAATTCTACAAGTAAATGGGCAACACAAGGAGATACCAAGCAAATTGACTGCTCTCTCCACAGGGTGCCAAGGTCCTGTTTTGGTTGCTAAGAACCTCTGGCTCGTGTTGCAGTAGTCGAACCGACAACATTCCGATTGCTAGTTCAGATGCTCATGCATCAAAAAATACGTTTTTAAATTCACTTTCCTGGAAGAACATTTTAATGCCGATTCATTCATTTAACACTATTATGTGGTTTCGCTATTGTTCCATCACATTCTGATCGTGTTGTGCAATAATGTCGAAGTAAAATGACTGAAAGAGGACAGAAAGTAATGCCATTCGGAAGAAAAAAGGAGAATGAAAGAATAACTGTTGTATACAATTTGATAATTTCACTTTGCAGTTTTGCAGAGGACGACGAAAAATGGACGAGAATTCGTGCAGCACGATATTTTGTCCTCTTTCAAGCAATCTCATTATTATTATGTGGCATTTATTTTGGCGCAGCCGATCTGCGTCTTCGGTTAACCAACTTTGTCAACTTTCCGATAATACAACAGAAACCGCAAGGTCAGAACTTTGTCTTGTTTGGGCCATGCAGTTTTAACGATGCACACATAACGATATACACCACCAACAGGCAAGGTACTGAACGGGCTCAAATGAAGTGTCACATTGCATAACCGAGTTGTGGAACTGTCATCTGTGATAGTTTCTCATGTCCGAATGCTCTCGCAACATAATATGTAGATCTCGCATCTTAAGCCACTTTTTTGTCAAATAGCAGCTTTATTGATAATCCTTTAGAATATTCATGAAAAAACCTTTTGAATCATTTGAATTAAACGAAGACATATTATATTAAAACAACATGTCTCCATTGCACTGTGCCCTGCAAATGAAGGTGGTCTTACTACAAAGCGTTGAGGAAAGAGCCTAATTTAATTTGAAAGCAAAAAACAGGCCAGGGGCTGTATTAGAATTAAGCCATCGAAGAAAATGTGAGCTAAGAAGTACACAGATTCGCCAGAAGCGAGCAGATGTTTCAACTGACTGGTTTACCGTGATAAGTCGAAATTGCTTTCAACGTTAACAGTTGGGCAGATCCGCCGAATTGTAAGTAATGCATGAAGATTTTAAGGCCATCTGAAGTTCACTTACCGTTAGTGGAGTTCATAGTTGTTTTAGTCCAAGTTCCCAAAAGTAATCCCACACTGTTTCACAGAACTCAGTTGTAGCTACCGATCGTGATTGTCATGTAATAACGGCGCACGTTTCGAAGATTAACCTGAACGTTTTAGTACTCACAACTGCCTTATCTCTGCGTCGACGTGAACCCGTAAAATAAATCAGTGGACATGTTATGTCAACAGGAAATGGAATCCATGATTTCTAGATTCTTATCAACGGTGAATACGCTAGCTGTTTTGAACAGAGAAGACATATGACTGACGAAAAGGCATTTGGCTTTAAATTATTCTGTCAATTAACTTGATGATTTGGTTTGCCTAAATGTGTCTTCTGAACTTTGGTTATTTCTGATAATTAAAATTTAATTTAAGGATATTTTTCTGGGCGATTTTCACAAGCGAAGCCTCTGGTACGTGCAACAGGGATGGCTGAAAATGGTTGCGCGAGACTCGTAAATGGTAGAAAAAAACGGTTCGCTTGAGAACATTTTGATGCCATAAACAAGTTGAAAAGGCACGGTGATATAGGCTTTTAGTTAACATGTCTTCATAATCTCACTGCAAGGAATGAAAGGTGTTTTGATCTCAACTGATGGTATCGCCATGG
>NC_090875.1:20519860-20524860 GCF_036669935.1 Montipora foliosa
ATGACGTAACGTACAGACCATTTATAGACAAACGCAAAAACGAGATAGAGGATATCCGTATGAACAAACAGGAAGGATTGGGATCATCAGGTATGTTTGAAACCCAAATCACTTCCTCTATTGTTATCTTGTTATCTTAACAGTACCCCGTACTGAACTTTACATCGGAATGGTTTTACTTTGAAAAGCTGGCGAAATCTTAAAAACCAGATTAGACCCCAGCAATACAGCCAGATCTGTTTCGTTTTGAAAGTCTGCTAGTGCTTTACAAATTTGCTTTACAAGAATGCCAAAAAGAGCAAGGTTGATTAAACGTCCTTCCTTTAAACCGTAGTCATTGCTTTTTAAACCCCGATGAACTGACAAAGCCAGTGCATCAGTTTCAAAATGGTCCCTTTAGAGAATATATTCCTTCACGTCCTGTCAGCCTTGCTCGCATTATTCTTTTTTTGACATTATTTCTATCGATGATTAGATGCTTTTCCAGGATCCGGTGCTTACACAGAGACGCAAGAATGGGGTGACCTTACCCCGCCAAAAACAATTCTTATAGTTTGCGCACAACAGCCAGATGAAGTCGAATTATAATAAAGCTAGAAAACTGTTTCACTTAAAGAAAATAGAACAAATGTGAAACCTGTTCAAATAGCGTTGTTAGCGAAAGAGTTTAGTCTGTCATAGCTAAAGATTGTTCGACGCAAAAAGAGAAATGTTCATTCTAATGTAAAGTAAAAGAAAGTCCAAGAAAAAAAAGACTCTCTAACGTAGACTCTCTTTGAAAATGATCGAGGGTTAAATGAACTTCAAATCGAAATGACAGGGCAGTGTTTTTGCATGTTTTTCACCAAAGTCGTCCTTTGACAGCCACGGTGAACTATTCGTCATCATAGGTTCAAAAATGTCATGTCGTTTCAAACTGGATGTGATTCACCAATAATTATTGCGCTTAGATGCATCAAAAGATCCGACACAGAGAGGGTCAGTGAGTCTCGTCAATTAATTAATTTTAACCGAGGTTTTTGATGTATAAGCATTCAGTTGAACTTAAAATTAATTGCTTACGTTTCTTTCGTGATGATAGCCTTCAGCAAATCGCCACAGCGATATTTTCAAAGACAGTTTTGCAGATTTTACACTTGCAAAGCCTCTTACTTTTTGGCCCATTTCCAAATTAAAAAAAACCGCCGTCTAACTGAATTTCTACTGCAATGCACAATAACCGTTTAAAAAATTCCATGTTTCTTCCAAAAACGAAAAAATGTACACAGTTTTAAAAATATTACTCCAATTTTATTCAAGAATATTGTTACGCATGCAGACATATACCATCTTCGTCGTTGAAGAATGGGTACTTTAGGAGGTTCTATATAGATCGTAAAATAACTTGGAAATTTACCATGATCTTCAGCCGCGCCATTTTATAGATCGTCGAAGAAAAGCAAACCCCATTTTCAACACGAAATTTCTTAGAAAACTTTTGGAGCGATTAAATAACAGACCTCTTGTTTAAAACAAGGCTACGCCTCGAAACTCTTATCAAAGTTTTCAATTCCAGACTTACCTTTCGAAGACTGATTCATCGTCGTCTCTTGGTAGCATGTGCTATTTGGCAATATTGCATGTAGTTATCTCCTCTAGTAAACTGATGGAAGTGAAATAACAAAAACTACTTGACATAAACAAACAGCCTTTTTAGATAGTACAGAAGAAAATAAATTAATTATTCAAGATATTTAAATTTTGAAACAGAAAATGAGAAATTGTACAATGTTATGAAAATTTGGGGTAATGAAAATAATTACAATATGTAATCAGGAAAATCCCTTTTCAATTGTGTTTTGACGACAGATACAAGATTTGCAACCAGAGGGATTAAAGTTTTTTCCGATCGACAATTCACGTTGAAGCTGCAATTTGTAGGAGGTTCATTTTTTCCAAAAGACCTCCTGCAGACGATCTTCTATAAGTACATTTCTGTACGCTGTCAAACTGATGTCAAGTATAATGATTCGTTTTCGTTTACAGTCATTGACATCCTTTCTCAGTAAGTAAGCTATGGAAAGTCTTATTAATTAACACGGAAATTATTTATTTTACTAAATCAATATACCTCTTTGGTCGATTTTCAATTCGGATTTGTACAGCAACAAAGCGAAGTGATTAAGAACTCACGATATGCACATTTTAACAATTTGTTCCCTTTCCCATTTCCAAAATCTGAACATCTTATACTCTCAAGCTAACAAATAATGTTTCTCGCAATTTTATGGGTGGTGTGGCCATTAGTAAAATCCTGCTAATTTGCCAAAAAACGAAAGTTTAACGAAGGAAACTACAATTTTTAAGTATTCTGGACACCTGCGCGGTTATCAGTCCATATCGAAATCGGTAAGAGATATAAAGCTTAAGTGTAAGAACCTTAGCTCTGTTTTGATGTACAGATAAATATTTGACGACCAAATGGCACTCGGAAAAATCTGAAAACCAGAATGGAAGAATTTCTATCCCATCTGTAACTGACTCTGAATTCTCAATTCCGACATTTTTTTCATAAAATGTATTTACTGTATCTTTAATAATATTTGTTTTATTTTTCGCTTCTGGACATAAATACAATTTATCAAAATATTCAAGCTTAACAGGTCTTAACAGTGAAAATAACATTATTTTATGGCCATGCACGGAAGGAAAAGGTTGCGATAGTGGACCGAGCACAGCTTTCTAGTTGAGCTTCGCATGATGGATTGAAACGTTAAGGAGAACAAAATAATTTCTACAACGTTTTAACATTTCGTGGAATGAACTAAGGACTGGTTTGAGTTTTTCGCCGAAGCCCTCACGTAATGCCCTTTATCTACGACAATGTTTGACATCAAACTATCATTGATAGTTATAAAGCTTACTTTCTAGAGAACAAAAGAATTTATTTGCTTTTCTTTGCATTGAAAAGAAAGCATTTCCTTGCATTAAACCGAAAATTACTGAAAAGAAATTAATAATTCATAATTACCTTGCAACAGGTCCAATATGTCGATTAATGATTTCATGGCCTGAATTAAGATAGCTGAAGATAATTGAACTGCTGTCGATAGCAAATAAAAAAGTTGTTTATTATGACATTTTAAAATAGTTGTAAAGTATTAATGATATTTATTCTTGCACGAAAATTGCGCATTCGATTAACAAAACAAACATAAGACCCCAGGCAGTTAACAGCAGTCGTGTAGCTTCGAAAATGTACAAGGCAGAAATGATTAAACCCCCAAAATTACCAAAAAATTACAAAGATAGAAGAGATACCCTGGTGGGTCATCTTGAAAAAGACACAAATTTTTTATCAATTACCGGAAAAACATTTGCCATTTACACTACTGAACCGAATTCACAGGCTCAGTTGCTAAAGCCTGGCCCGCGTTGCTCGAAGCATGGTCAGCGCTAACCAGCGTTAAATACCATGGAAACCTACAGGTTTTGACACCTGTTAACCAACGGTTAGCGCTAACCAGTGTTCGAGCAAACGGCCCCTGGTTTTCACAAGCGGCGCAATCACAAGAGATTCGTGTCAAGTGAAAGCAAATCAAAACGCAATCCACAAACACAAGACGCAGAGACAAAGATTTACTAGTTCCATGTTCTTTCTTTCAACGCGGCGCTGCGAGTGGAATCTGGAACGGGTCTTTTTCATTGGACGAATTGCGCTTGCGTTAAGGGCCCACTGACGTATTTTTTGGGGTGCGTTGCTAAGGATATAATGTTTAAGTAATTTGAGAGAATTTGGCATTATTTTGGTCAGTTTCCAACTTTTGTAATCAAATTACCCTAATATGACGTCATCATGCCACGCCCATGCTCACGAGACCAATAAAAGAAAACTCTAAATTTGTCTCCGTGCTACGCAATTTTGGTTTGATGGTCGATGGTTTGATAATTTGTATTCGTTTTTGCATCCAGCCAAGCATGGTTTTCTTTTTATTTTGAAAAATGTTCTTTTTAAAGATATAAACGATACTGAAATACCCATAACTTTTTCAAAAAAGATGATTTGAAAAAATCAATGCTTGGCTATATTCTGTCTTTTTCTCAAACCGGAAGTGAGTTCGGTTACGCATGCGCAGTTGATCTGAGAACGAGCGCGAGGAAGGCCGAGGAAACACCTTTGATGCAAACAACAGTTCGTGCAGTGACTTTTGCTTGTGAGTGGGTTTTCTTGTCAGCTCATGATATGATGACGTCAGTTACCGGAAGTAACATTTCACTTTCTTAGCAACGCGGGAAAAATCCGTCTGTGGGCCCTTAAGTCCCGTGTTCATACAACGCAAGCGAACTCAAGTATAAGTGCAAGCACAAGGAAAAGGAACAATTAATTATGATGCTTGCGCTTTGTGCTTGCGTGAGGCTCGTTTTCACCTTGAAGTAAGCGGTCTTCTGCTTGCGTTTAAGCATGCGCTTCTGCTTGCGTCGCTAACATATTTCCAAACTATTCCCCCCTCCCTCTTTACGATGTTGCATTTAATAGTTTGAGAAAGCAAGACAAGTGTATGGAAGGTTCAACACCTTCAAACATTCAGGGATCTTTAGCAACGACAACGGGGACGGCAACGAGAACGTTACAAATTTGCATATTCAGTGGGCAAAAACAATAACTTTGCGCTGCGCCCTGCGCGTGCGTTTTTCATTTTTGTGTATTTCTTTACCGTTTTCAGCAAAGCAACAACGTGAAATAACCAAGTTTGAGATGTTATGGAGAACGTCAGTACTTGGAGATAAATTTTCATTTTGCTCCCTTAAATTAAGCTCCGCTCGTAACGGTTTCATTCCTGATGGACTGCCACACCTTTGTCATATTAAAAAGCTTGGAAAAGTCGCGAAGTGATCGCAGTAACGTGAATTTATGTTTTAACATGACTTTCTCGTTGCCGTTCCCGTCGTCGTTGCTAAAGCTCTCTATTGTTTGGGGTACGGCATGACTTCGGGCCAAATATTTTCCCATCCGGCCCTCC
>NC_090875.1:20529860-20552360 GCF_036669935.1 Montipora foliosa
CATCCGCGCAGCATGAAACTATACTTTTCGTAGAAAGAGGAACATTATCATTTCGAATGTGGAGTCCGATTCTGAGTTTCGACGCGTTATGGGCTACCGGTTTCAAAGCGTGTTTTTTTTTGTGTGTGTTTTTGCATTTCCGGAAGAGACATAGAGTCTGACTTTTGCAACCGTGAATAATTAGGTTTTGGAACCTTCTCATAGCGATTGAAGGCCGTCAACATACACTCTCTTTCAATTAGGACCTTTCCGAAAGAACGTTAAGGCAGAGATAAATACGATATTTGCCGGCGAGGTCTTGAATATACTGCAAAACCAAGGGCGCAGGCCGAGGGCAGCTTTGATAACGAATGCAGTAAGCGACTTATAAACTGAACGTTTCAAAGAGAGTTCTGTTTCCAAGCCTAATAAAAATCTGGAGCAAGACCACAAAGTGATATAGATCAATACTCTTATCTAATTCACTATTGATTTTGCCTATTTCAAAAAGCTGTTGACGTTTTCTGATTGCCGCTGAAAAATTGATCTCTTGTCCACGATATTTTCACTATGTGTCCTAAAATGTCATTGGTTATTCTAATAATATTTCGAATGTTATCGTTTCGCAAGCCAATGAAAACGCAAGGCGAACTGAATAGCCCTTTTCACGGTTAATTTTTTTTAATTTGCATTACAATGTAATCTAACGTGGATGCGAGGCAATTTCGGGTTAAAACTACAAAATAGCCCGAAATTGCCTCACATACATGCAAGATTATATTGTAATGCAAATGAGAAAAACTAACCGTGCAAAAAGGCTATTCAGGTTTACGATGCTTTGCACGGGAAGCGGTTATACAGGTAGGAGCAACCAATTGAAAGGGCAAGATTTAATCAAGCCAAGATACTGGGAATATAAAAATTAAAAAAACCCAGTCATTCCGGTCCAAAAAAGTAAAAGACAGTCCTTCCAACCCGAGGTTTTTCGTGAAGAAACGGAACATCTTATTTCTCCTTTATATGGTGACAAGACCAAGCTCTGCTCGTGCAACACACAGTATTATGGCATTAACTGTAAAATACAAAACAGTGTTCTGTCAAATCTTAGATGTCCGCTTTTTTTATTTGGGAAAAATTGTAGTGTTCTATTTGGAGGAAAATTCCGATCGTTTTGTCCTTTTAATAGACAACACTTCTTCTCCTTCCGATTATTAGTTCGGGTACCCTTTTCTACTGAGCTACAGGATGCAGCTGACGGAAATGACCCACTATACTGCTAAGACCTGAATTGTAGTATTGGAGCATTCTCCCTTTCGTAATGAAACATATGGTGAATGTTTAACTGCCAAAAGTCATGACGAGAAGTGTGTTAGGAAATCGTGCCCTCAAAACAGCTAGAACCCTTGAAGAGTTGGTCGCAACAAACGTGTCTTCGCGACCAGGACTGTTTACCTTTTAAACGCAAAGTTGACAGTTTTTTTTTACAAGCTCCCACTCAAACATACGTCAGTCCAATTACATTATTCTTTTTGAATTACGCATTTAATAGAAGGAGGAAGCTGAATTTTTATTTCTAATTTCTCAGGAGTAATTAACCGACATTATATCAAGCCAGTCACTTTTTTGGAAGTTCCTTGTGCAAAATTAAACCAATTTTTCGTCTTCGGAAATATATGAGGCTGAACAATAATTGGAGCAGATGGTAAAGAGATCAATTATGATTTTTAAGTGTTTTGGTGGTAAAGAAATCAGTAAAAAAAATAAGCCGTTGATTTTTGTTTAATTCACGAATAAATCATTGATTTCTCTTTCACACGACATCTCCCAATGACACTTTTGTTTCCTAACCGATCAAGTTTATACTTAATTGTATTCGGATCTCAATAGTCTAACTCGAGATTTCGCAAGAGTACAGGGATCTGCTGAGTGTTGCTTTTCTTTGCATGTCAGCTGACAGCTGGTTTTTAACCATTTAACTTAAAGAAATGGAAAGGAACTTTATTTCAGTGTCTAGTCTTCTAGCGCTGGAGTATTAATTGGGTACGCTGTCAACTAAAATCAACGATTAACACAAATCAAATGCTGGTTTTTGAGGTACCTTTTTTGCTGTCAAATCAATTTTTCTCTCACAAGAAAGACTTTGGTATACGATCCTAACATGCATTGGCGATATTTCCGTTTGTTCAAGAAGTGATTGATCTACTCACGTAAATACACTGAGAGAGAGTGGGTTAAAAGCAAACAAATGGGTTATTGATTGAGAAAGTACTTAATTTACCTGATGTCTCAGAAAAGGGAGCAACATTTAATATTTATAAAAGGCGGAATTTTATCAGAAAACGTTTTAGATTCAATTTCAGTTTGAAGAAAGCCTTCGTGGTTAATTTTGCGCTCAAGGTAGGTCTAGGTTTCCTCTCTTTTGGCAACGAGTTATCAATTGTGCGCCGATTTAGGCGAAATCATTGTTTTTTGCATTCACTTCAGTTTGCGAAAAGTGAGGAACTGCTAGCGACTTCATTTCGTCTATCGGGACGATTTTGACTTCACGAAATACGGCGAATTTATATACTACTACTACAGTCACAAAAGGCAGGTTTCAAACTCGTCGTATTCTTTTACCATTTAAAAAAAAACCTGTCGTGGGCAAATCTCGTTTCCTTTTTTAACAGGAAATAACCAGCAATAGCTCCAGATTATTTCGATTTTAACTAAGAATATCATCCAAAAAGTCTACTTACAAATTGGTTTACATGAATACTGCAAGACAAACACGATCTCCGTGGCAGAAATCATGATTGCGCTCTGTTATTTATCGGGACGAATAAACGAAGACAAAGGATTTTGTTATACCCCTCAACTCAAATACGTTTTTCGATTGAAGGAGATTGAACGTGTCAAGTGTCATGGGTCAAAACTCAATAACTCCCTAGGGCGAACAAAACTCACTAACTCCCTAGGGAAACAACGACTTGAACTTTCGACTCGCACGTGATCAGGTCGTGGATTTTTGAAACAGTGGCAAATTTGTAGCATTTTGCTTTAAATCCGAGTATTGTTGTTTTTTGAGTTGGGAGGTATGACAAAACACTTAATGACTGGTCTCACCCACGCCTAAAATTTTAGGTACGGTTTAGGTACGGTTTCAGGGGTGCCGTGCCCATATTTTGTGGTCGAAGCTGCTAACATCTTGATGACCAAACCCAGAGTCCCTGGGAATGAGATTGTTTTCTCTTCTCGCTGGGAGTTATGGATCAAATCCAAGATGGCGTCGAGTTCCAACAATACAATGCAATACAATACATAAAATACATACACACAGCAATGTGAGGTGGTCGGAGGAGGCCACTGCACTTCGCTGTACGTTGCCAAAACCACGTCAAACCAGGCATCAGATCACAAACGCACCCAAATACTTCTTATTCGATTCTTGGCTGGTTTACCGCGGCTAGCACGGCTTGGACAAACATTCTGCACCTCTTAACGTTGTTATAAAAAGCAGTGTATGAGTGGTTTCTTCCCTCCACTAAATATTCCTGAAAATATGTATTTCTTCGCTTTCTCATGAAAAACCAAAAGAAAAAGCACGGTTGAGTGCCTCGTGTTCTCATGTCCGCCATCTTGAAAGTAGTTAAACCGCTGACAAATGCATCGATATGCTCAACAATTTTAAAGGTGCCGTTTTTAATTCTAACGGTGCCCCCCAGAAAAATTGTGGTACCTCAAATAAAGAAAATTTTGTCGTGTGAACGGGCAATGGGTGGACCGAAAATATAGGCACGGGTTCCAAATCGGAGGGGTGCCGTGCCCAAAATGTTTGTCGTGTAAACCGGGCTAAAACTGACTGTTTCCTTTGGGGTCTGTCATTAAGTGCTTAGTATTCCTGATAAGCTGGAAGCCGACTCATTGCCTACAATTGCAGCGTATTATAGTTGATTGAAATGGTTGTATTCATTCTGCAAAGTTCAGATATCAAGACGAGCCTTTGAATACCAAACGTAAAGAGGAAAGACTAATTTTAGGATTCAACTATATTCCTAAATAGTGGCTTTGCTTAATTAATTACTTTTTGAGGATTAAACCACTGCAAAAACCGTGTACGATCAAAACTTGCTCTACGTTGGATCAAAATAGACACACTGTTTGCGTGATAAATAACCCCGCCCAACAAAAGTAAGAGAATGATGAATGAGGAATCCAAATTGAGGAACTATTACGTTATTTCGTTTGATTACTTTTATAGCGCAGTAAAATACTTAATGAATGGAAACGTTTTCGTTCTATGTCTCGTGAGAAGTGAAATAATGATAACCTGAAAATATTAAAGACATATTGGAACTGAGAATATACATACATATAACATATATATATGAAAAAAAAAACAGATCTTCTAAGCGAAAAGTCACCGAAGCTAGCGACTCAAAACTTAATAATAACAATAATAATATTTAATTTAGACTTAAAACGTTCAAAATTTTCCTCCTCCCGTATTTCACTTTAGCAGTTCCAGATATAGATACCGAGAATTTTTTCTCGAACGGGATTCCAACCAATGTACGTAGAAATTCCCTTCACACTGATGTACCAGCCCGGCCCGGGTTACACTGCTCGAAGCACACTAACCAGCGTTAAATGCCATGGAAACCTATAGGTTTTGATACCTCTTAACGAACGGTTAGCGCAAACCAAGCTTCGAGCACCCGGCCCCTACAACTAGGTATCAATGCAAGCAATCTGCCGCATAGAAAAAAATATATTGATAACAAAAGCGAATTGCTCTGGGAGTCTTAATAATCACTTTTGATATCAATTGATGTCAGTACAATTTTCCGAAGACTCTAGGTTTGAATGAGATTTCAAACTTTGAACAATCCTAATTTTAAAGACAATGAAAAGATGCAAAAACGCAAGTATGGCAATTAATTATACAGACTTCATCAGGGAGGCAAAATTGCCCTCCCGCATCTTTTTGCTGTCTTAAACGCTTTTTAATAATGTCGTGTTTTCATTGAGGCTAGAAATAAATCACGTATCAGCTTTGGCTATGAATTTAAAAAACTGCTAATAGCGGGCGTTTCGATGGGTGGTTAGCCTGGAAGAAAACTCAAAGGAACCAATGACAATTCATGAGGATCGTGCAAATGTTTGTTTATACGTGATGAGCTAAATAATCAACCAAAAGTAATTACAAAATGAGGTAACTTTCTATCGACAGTTTTTCAAGAAGAAACCCAATTCCGGTTACACTGTCTTATAAATAGAATTGAAGTATATTTTCCATTTAAATTTCCTTCCGTTAGTAATGGTAATCGTTCCATTATACTTCCATTTTCAGGCTTCAGACAAACCATACACGAATTTTGCGCCCATAAAGGTTTAATTAATGGCGACAGTTGGCTGAGGTGCTTTCCGCAAATTTGATTTTAGTCGGAAAATCATTCCGGCTGACAAAAATGAAAAATTGATGAGTTATGAGAGAAAGGGGCTGTTGATTTTAACTTTATATACGTTACTTCATTATACATAATAACTCATCAGATGCCGAAATAAAAGAAAGTACACTTGGTGCTTGAAGAGGAAAACCATTGAAGTAAAAGTTGTCACAAACTATTTAGGTAAGTGCAGTTTCAATTCGAGCTCTTCGATCAATAGTCAAAATGAGAGATATCTTTTGGCGACAGTACTCGGAATTAAATTGAATAAGTCAAGTCTTGACAAAATTTTAAAAAGAAAAAAAGCCTGAATTGAAAATAAAATGTATCAAGGAAGGACCTAGCTAGGCTAAAGATAAGAGGTCCGTGAGATATTAACTGTTTGTAGGAACTGTTTTCGTGGACTGAAGGATAGGAGATCCTTGCATTAGCAATGATACAAGCTGCAGGGGTACAAATAAAAAAATAATCAATGTGAAGAAATCTTTTAAAGCTATATAACAAGAGCCACCTGTCGTAAATTATTTTCAACTTCATTTCTGAAGAAAACCGTACTCTGTTACTGACAATTCAGTTGGTAAGTCTAGAGAAACTTTTAAAAGATATGCTTTATTGTTTGTGGGGCTACAAAAAAGTAAACTTAAGGAAGAAAATCTGGCATAGAAACTCATGAGTCGAAAGGTTTCAATAATTTAAAATATCAATCAAATAATCAGTTACCATTTCTAAGTCTAGTGAATAAGTTTTACTTCGTTTTCATTAACACATTCGCCAAAGTTTCAATTTTAATTTTTTTTTTAATATGTGGATGATCGGAAACTAGACCCAATTTGTTTCCACAAGTTGATGAAATATCCTATGTTTCTCAGCGGAAGACATTGCTTAAAAATATGAAAAAGTTTAGTCTGTCCGGCAGTTTCCAGAAATGCGTTTGGGTTCGCTTTCTCCTGTCTTTTCGTTCAAGTTTTTTGTTTTGTTTTGGTCGCGGGTTGTTCGTAAACACTGTTGTGGTTCTCTGACTCCTTTTTGAAATTTGTATTTTAATTATTATTCATTTATTGTTAAACAGAGAATGACATAGAGGTAAAAGAGTCACAACAATGTTTACGATTGGTCTACATATTTCTTACTCTTCGTTCAGCTAAGCGAAAGTTAAGCAAATGGCAGCTAATGAGATGAAACTGAGAACAAAAAAACATGCCGCTGTCCGGAAACGTTCTGCGATCTTTAATTAATCGCGTGCTGGTGGGGGTGATGCAGAACGTCAGATGGGAAAAAATTGTCTTCGATTAACGTTGCCCTAATTAAACTCTCGAATATAACTGATTCACAGACTCGATGTTTAATTCCTGTCATTGAATTTTTCAAGGAAATCAATAAGTCTAATGGTTGCCGTGACATTGCAGTTTTAATTCTCCAAGAAACAATTTGGCTTGACAGACAGACGACATACTGCTGTTTAATCATTTGCTATTTAACCACAACGTCTTTCCTTTTTGCAGGATTCAGTTGCCGGTTTGGACGTGTCTGTTTAGTAAAGAAGGCGCTTCGAATCTCTTGAAAACTGGTAGTTTTTTTTCCGAGAGCAGTCAGATCAGTATCTCTCAAAGTGGTAAGTACGTGTCATCAGACGTCATTTTTTATCCAAAGCATTTTGTGGTTCCTTGTGAACGTGATGCATCTTAAACAACGTTTTTTCGCAGGAGTGTTACATACAGATCTTCTGGTTATTTTTCGCCTGACTGTTAAATATGATATTTTGAGGATGATAACGAGGTCAGGCAATTGCTAATGTAAGGGAGTTCGTTTCACGAAAGTTCGGTTACATGTATATCAAGAGTTCCAGCGCTAACCCTCAAAACGTTACGCGGCTTTCTGTAGTCTCCGTATAGTTTCATTTTTTTGGGGTCTTGCATATCTCTAGACAACGTCAAGTTACTTTTAGTGTTCTTAAATTTGGAGTATTGAGTTTCCCGTCCCAGGTGAATCAAGTTTCAAGGAAACGAAGCAAAGTGTCACAATTAAATGAACTCTTAAAATGTGAAAGGGATTTATTTGAGTAAAACATCTTGAATGAACCAATCGTCTTTCTAGATCGTTCTGTCTTTCCATCTTTTGTCCATTTCCATTTTTTGTGAAATGTATGAAATGCGTGGGTTGAATTTCCCAAGAAAAAAACTCCCTTATGGATTAGAACACGACTTCCTTTACGAGAGACATGTTCGAAGTTCTAAATTTGTTTTTGTCCTATTAAAGAAATTTCGCAAGGGCTAGCGCATCTCAAGGAAATTTTCCAAGGGCTGCTCAGCAATTTCCTCCTTTCTCTCCCACCCACTGTCGTGGCTCATCCTGATTCCTATTGCAAAGGTCGGATTGATTCGGGGGGGGGGGGGGGGGGGCTCCCATATAAAAAGGTCCGGGGCACTCGTCGTACCGCATCAAGCGGATATATTTAATCATGTTTAAAAGTCATGTTGACCTTGAAGCCATCTTCCATCGCGGATTGTCCGTGATAAAGTTTGTAAAATCTGTTTGGTCGAAACCGAGATTGAGCCGGTTTGATAAACACATAAGGAGCACATAGTTTTCCAAAGGTATCTTGTACGTTCATCTCTTAATTTATTTGGCCTACTTGTACATAAAACTAAAACGTAGACAACATACTCATCAAAACTCTGACGTTGAATTTTGCTTTAAAAAAAGGGGTTCACCATTATTTACTGTCCTAAAACATTCCCATACAGTTGTCCAAACTCACAGTTAATATTCTCAGTTTACGACTGAAAAATGTGTTTCGAATACTACCATTCTTAGAGCAAATTTAACATTTTAAGTAAAAGGCACCTTACCTTATGGATCGTTTTCACTGTCACGCAACAAAAAAATAAAATCTAAACCGCTCAATGAAATAAGCCAAAAACTTCGAATGTTGTAGGGAACACGTTTATTAATGACCTCACCAATTCTCAGGTCCGTGCGGTACATTGTTTCTGAGTTATTACCGCTGTGCACCAATATGGTGGCCAGAAATCCACACGAACATCTGGTATTCATTTAGCGATGAAAGCGCTTACTTTTCGCTCAAGAAGATAAAATACATGTGTATGAACACATCTCCTAATGTAGGGAAATTCAAAACGCCGTATTTTCGAGAAGAAAGACGTCATGGAACTCGAAACTTGAAAAAAGATTCATTTCTAGGTCACCTTCAAACTCCGAAATCACTTTGCGGTTTTGATTTTAGAATTTGATGACGCCACTGCGAAAACCATCGTTTGTGATCATGAAAAATTAACGGCCAGTACCATTGAACACGACATCCTCATTATGAAGGGAGCGTGTATTCAACTTTGTTTACGCAAAACGAAAGGTTGTACTTTAATAAATTTTTGGGTTAACAGCTGGACACCTTCACGGTTGCAGGAGGCAGAGTGGTCGAGTGGTTAGGGCGTTGGGTTTGCATACGGCTGCTCCGGGTTCAAAGCCCGTTCTAACCTCTGGTTAGGATTTGTTTCCGGTTGTCCCGGATTCAACTCTACCACGCTTTGTAAATAGCCAACTGGTTGTCTCCTGCCAGTTGGGGTTCTTAATAATGTTTCTGTTAACTTTAAATTGTTTCTTTCACATTGTTAAAAGTGAGGCGCCTGTAAACTAGCTTGATAGCTAAGTGCACTTCCACTATAAACAAACTTACTTACATTTACTTGCTTTCGGCTCATAATAGATTTGAGGAAAAACGGACGTATACAAAACATGGACCCCAGGTCCATGGACCACCCTTGTGGACCCCTTCATGGACCCGGTCCATGGACCACCCCTGTGGACCACCCTTTATTTTGTAAAGTTACCAGCAGAGAAATCTTCGCACGAAAGAGAGAAGCGATACTCGCACTTTTGTGGACAATTTAGCTGGAGCCCATGACTACGACCTATGTCACGGCATTTAACATCTATATAGACTACGATCTATACAGACTACACCCGGTTATGACATCAAGTTAGTTTCTTGAGATTTGTCATTGAGCTCGGGCTCGGGCTCGGGCTGGGGCTGGGGCTCGGGCTCGGGCTCGGGCTCGGGCTTTTGCTCCTGCTCTCATTCTTAGCAGGAATACAGGGCTTTTGTTCGCTTATAGTTAAGGGCTACTGATTTAAGCAATTGTCTGTTATAGACACCTGTATAACATCTATTTCAAATTGGTGGCTCCAAAGAGATTCGTCTATAACCCGCAATTCAAATACACATTCATATCATTTAATTCATCGAGTCCTTCACCAGAACAAACGAGCCCAACAAATTGATGAGTGCGCCCAACCGTCCTCACATCGCAGGGGTCATGGGGTTCCACCTGAAATTTTCAGGTGTCTATGAGAGACAATTGATGAAATTGTCCAGAGGATCTCTTCTCACTCTCTATTACAGATTTTTCAGCTTTTAACATCACAAAATGAGGGGTGGTCCATGGACCGAGTCCATGAAGGGGTCCATGGACCGGGTCCACAGGGGGTGGTGTATGGACCTGGGGTCCATGTTTTGCATACGTCCGAGGAAAATCATGGCAAGCACAAATAAAAACTACACCAGACCACAACGGTTGACAAGTTCATTTTAGCCTTTCGACTTCAATACAAAACTCTTTCCTCAACCTTATTTCAAAAGACTGCTCAGCATCATCGAAGATCCCGCATCAGCGAGTCGACAACAGGTTGATTTCGGCTTTCCAAACAAATCTTGCTTTATTTTTTATCTGTTGAATTTCATAATTCTGCGGAATTTATCTTCAAGCGCCAACGGCCAAACTGCGTTTTGGCTTCCATCAAACTTTCAACGCCAACCACAGATGACGAAATCAATTGATGGGTGACTAACCCACCAATCAGCATCTTTGGTTCCTAAGGTACATTCGTATATCCAAACTTGAGGCCGATGGAAAGCTATGGAATCTGTACAAATCTTTTCACTGAAGAATTTCTAAAAACGTATCTCGAGCTGTGAAGTGAACAAAAACTCCAATTCAATTTCCGGACACGGAGTTGATCATACCGGCTATGTTCGGAAATTTGATTGATGGAAGCC
Organism: Montipora foliosa; assembly: GCF_036669935.1. Classification (NCBI taxonomy): domain Eukaryota; kingdom Metazoa; phylum Cnidaria; class Anthozoa; order Scleractinia; family Acroporidae; genus Montipora; species Montipora foliosa. Next base: position 20,540,343 of record NC_090875.1, read on the forward strand.
AAAACGCAGTTTGGCGCTTCGCTCTTGAAGGTAAGATTCCGAAGAATTACGAAAATCTCGGTAAAGTGTCTTTACTGATGCAATATAATATCTGACGCGTGGCTTGCAAGTCTGCATTGCATCAAATTAAAGCAGAGTTGAAATTTAAACAATTCACTTTCTTGGCCTCGAGCAAAGTGCAACCACGCCGGATTATAGAAAAAAAAAAGGTATCATTTTTATTGTCATGAAGCTTTTCTTTCACCAAAATTCAGATAAACAAATTGGGGTTGAGAGTGTTTGATTATAGGAAGTTGCACGTAGGTGTCACGTAATATTCAGTCCTGCAACCCTTTTTGCCGTTTTGTTACTTGATTTGCCCACTGGTCTTTATGGCTAATTTTCAAAATTCTTTTTGCTTACTAACATTTTGTTCTTTGCATCTGTTTCCAGTAATATTAACTTCTAACCATGTCTTCACAAACAAATGGTAAGTTGGTCACCCTCTTCAATAGACCTCGTCCGGGACGAGACGGGACAGGACAAAGAAATCACGGGTAATCTTTCGCCGGTCCCGATTTTGCCGTGATTTGTTTGGCCCCTTGCTGTCTGAGTCTCCACTGAGGATAAAGTGACTATCAAGACTTGCACATCATTGTTTTTTAGATGAGTGTCCCAATCATTTGTCTCTTCATAATGGCAAGTAAATGGCCAAAAATCCTCGTGCTTGACTCGCCCCCCCCCCCCCCCCCATCGGAAACAAACGATTTGTGACTTTTCCCGCGGTTTGAGTCACCTGCGCACGGCTGCGTTTTCTTCGATCCTTGATTGCAGTTGGTTTACTTAAATTCTTTTTATAGAACGCAGACCAAGAGATTCGACTTATTGTAGAGCTGCTTTAAAAGCAGCGTTTAGCAGCAGTGCGATTGACGAACCATGTGTGAATCGGTCGAGAGAGTTTTCCTTGCAAGGCGCCTGCTTAGCCTGCATTTGCTTTGAGTCCACATTGCAATCACTTTTTCTAGTTTGATTTCACAAGCCAAAAGAGCCGCCTAAGAATAGACGTTGTTGCAGCGACTTGCGATTGCTTTCAAAATCTCGCGCCAAAAAATGCAAAACCAATGGTGACTTTACCGCCCTTTGGGCCGGCTGCACGCACTTTCTCTGCGTTATGATTGGTTCGGTTTGGTTGTTTATCTAGGATCATTGGGATTGGCTAATTGAACTAAATTTCCAGAGGACATTTAATCTAATATAATTTGACATATAGCAATTCTTTATTTCCGGCTTTTGTTTTTAGTTACTCTTTCAGACACCGACAACAACCCCGGGACGCCAGTCAAAACAGCAGCAATTGTCCTGTATTCTTTTATCATAACTATAGCATTGGCTGGGAACATTTTTGTGATCTACATACTCTACAGAAAAATCAAAACTAGACGCTTAACAAGTTTTATGTACGTGAACCTGGCGGTGGCTGATTTGCTAGTAACTTGCTTTGCCATGCCTCACCAATTGCAGGCCATTCTCATGGACAACAGATGGTTTGGTGGAGCCTTCGGCGATTTTCTTGCCAAGTTTGTAGCTTTTACATTCTTCGTTGCGGTCATGGCGTCCGTCTATTCCTTGACTACTATCGCGTTTGACTCCTTTTTCAGCATTGTACTTTCCCTGCGACAATTTCCGCGGTTTCGGAACCAAAAAATCCTCGTACCGAGTATCTGGCTTTTTTCGATGTGCGCCATGTCCCCTTGGCTACTCATAATTAAAGTTCGCAATCCAACGGGACAATTCTTTCAAATTCAACAAGAATTTTCGCAGTTTGGCGATAAGAACTCAGTCATGAGAGGTGTTTATCTCTATGTTGTAGCCATAATCTATGTATTCCCTTTGGCTATCATGAGCTTTCTTTACGGATGTATTTGCCAAAAACTGCGTTCACACAAAATTCCGGGTGCGTCTGTAAGCCATGACGAAGCGCGCCTACGTATGAACAAAACAAAACGGCAAATGATCAAGACGTCTATTGCTATTGTAATTGCGTTCGCACTGTGTTGGCTTCCAACACATATCTGTCACGTGATGTTTGCCGTCGATCGTGTATGGGCGTTTAGAAAGTTTCCCTTTTTCCACTACTTCATGTTGGTGAGTTTCTGGTGTGGACACGCCAATAGCGCGGTCAACCCCTGGATGTTGATCTACTTCAAGAAGCGGTTTCGCGCGGAGTTTGGTAAAATGGTCACTCTTCCGTTTTCGCGCATGTCTACGACAAGCCACTTTAACTTCCGGGAGACATCCACAAAACGGCCTTCATCTAAGGCGGTGACATTAACAGATTTTTGTCAAGTTACAAGCTCTTTATAAACTATACTGGATACTTGCCATAATTTTAAGAAAGTAAGAAAGGAGAACGCTTATGACAGTTACAACGTCTCCTTCGCAGTAGTAATTCGCAACGCAGTCACGCAACCTGTCACGTGCATAGCCGCCACGCAACGCTTGGGACGCCGAAGAAGTCACCTCAAAATATAACTTTGCAATATAGTAAGTCTTTGGCGATTTTTCCATCTCCTTCACGTCGTACAATGTGGGCGAAGTATTCTAAAAATCAATTAGTACGAGCGGTTTCAGAGTAAAAATAGAGGATGGAAGGATCACATTGGTGCGCTCGCGTTGTCGTCAAAACCTTAAAAGGGACCTTAATCAAGGGTGACGGTCACGAAAACGTCGCCTAAAAATATGAGGGAATTTAACGATCTACTACGGCGACGGCCGGCGACGAAAACGTCACTTTAAAATGTTTCCAGTTCTTACTGTCGGCTTCGATGACCTTTAAACACCAGCGAGATTAAGTAGATAGCGATGAAGATAACGAGAGCCTCTTCTTAAAATCATCATTTTTGCCATTCCAAGTCGTTTGGCATGGTGTGTGTGTGCGCGTGTGTATCAACTTTCCAGGATTAAACTGTGTATGAAGGGCGTGGATACTGAAAAGTTTATCGTTGGGTACTTATGTCGCCACCAACAACGACAACGCCCTAAAACAGTAAGGATGGCTGGGTTTTCACGACAGCCGTTGTCTCGCTTAACCTTCCTTAAATTGGTTTGTTTGCAGACTTCGTTAAGCGACTTTAAAATGATACGTGTTTTCACGGGTACGGTTTAATGAAGAGGGAGCACGTGCCAATACAATAACAATAATAATAATAATAATAATGGCACGCCTGTACTATTTCCCATTTGAACAACCGCAAGCCACTCCTCATTGGCCGAAAGTAATTGCCAACTCGCTTAAGCTACCTTGGTTTGGTGGCTTAAATTTAATGAGAATGCCATTGAATTTTGCCGTCTCGCTTAACATTAAGCGAGTTGAAAAAGCAACTATTTTCACCCGATTTCCGGTTGTCAGTTGCTAAGCGACCTTAAAAACCGCTGGTGAAAACACGGCCATTATTGGCTAAATGATAAAATATTACTGCGCTGCACGTGCGACACGCATTTTTGTACATTTTTCTCCCGTACTGAGCACGTGATCAGATTTCAGAATTGTGACAACGTGTGCATACGGCTGTGAATCTTTCATTCGAGCTCTTTTTACTTAAAATCCGTTCGTATCAATCCAGTTATAGGATAGTCCGCCCATGTTGTACAACATGGAAAAGATGGAATGATTGTGAAATGTTGAAACGCTTTCGTCGACAGAACGCCAAAGAAACGTACTGTGGAACCCTGTCAACCGGCCTAAAAAAAATGGCCGTATTACCGGGGTAGGGTGAAATTCATGGCTATGGGGCCGTAGCATTTTTCTCTTTAATGAACAACGGGAATGTACGTAGTAATTGAATAACATACTTGAAACTTCGCTCAGTAGGTAAAACGCTTAAAATTGTTAAGTGTACCGCACGTTCTGAGCCTAAAATCAAAACAAGAACAGGCCCTGCTTACTTTGCTTCTAAAAAACGGAAGCCGCCAAAATTACCGAACCGAAAGACTTGATGAAAGCACAATGACTTAATCCCTTCGCGATTTGCCTTACTGGGTGTTACAGTAGTGTCAAGATCATGTTTGTGATGAAAACAGGGAGGAGTGTTGCTGACAGTACTTTGTAAAGTAAATCGGCTGTTCGATTACCGTGTCACAGTAGTTTCTAAAATTTAGCGCGAGTGGCAGCATTAACGGGGTGAAATTATAGAGGATTCTACTGTTTGCGATTTAAAATTGTGGCCGTTGGCCGTATTAACGGGTGACCGCATTAAAGAGAGTTTTGCTATAAGAGAAAGGAGGGCCGTTTTGCTGGGTCAAAAAAAAGTGGTCGCAATAACGAAGTGATGGCCGTGAGGCGGGGTTCCACTGTGCACAGCTATTGTTTTGTTCCGTGAAGTAGGGATTTTTAGATCTGCGACGGCCACGTCGCGTCGACGAAAACGTCACTTCAAATATAACTTTGCGAAATCGTAAGTCTTTGGCGATTATTCCATCTCGTTCAAGTAGTACAATGTTGGCGAAGAATCCTAAAAATAAATTAGTACGAGCGGTTTCGGAGTAAAAATAGAAGATGATACTGTTGTTTTGTGACGTTCTCGTTAACGACCGCCATGGCTACAGGAGTTGGCTGGCTGGGAAGGGTTTCAACATGATAAAAGCCGCTGGCTGGCGCCCACAGCGAAATGTATACCTTCCTGGCTGGGAAAAGGCCTCAAAATAATGGATGCTGGATATTTATTTCCCAGGGTAGTTAAATATTAACCAAAAATGCCTTAATGGATGCCCACATATCGTGTAAGTCAATAGCAGATGAATTCAGAAAAAGTGTTCGTTGGGTACTCCTGTGGCTACTTACTTAAACCAGAACTTTCTTACTTAACGTCCCTGATATCATGAACAGTAACTCAAGCTAGATTGGCGTTTTGCTCGATAAAACGTTTCCATGATGCAATTGAAATGTTCATACGTAGAATAAATGAAAGCAAGAAATTCGAGACAACACAGGATAAATGCAAATTACTTTCAGTTGAGAAAAGATAACTTTAGATGTTGTACAAAAGAGATGAAGTAATTTTATTTAAATATGTTGATCAATTTACTCCGTTGTTTTACAACTAGCTGTTCTCAGACAATAGGAATTTAGGGTTTTCGCCCAATAAAACTGCTTCTATTCCTGGTTTGCATTTGAGCTGGTTCTTCAAGTTGGAATCTCTTTGTGTCTGCCGCTGGTCTATCTTTTCTACGTCGACTGATTTGGAACGAGTTTTAGACGCGAAGCCACCTCTTGAATCGTCACGTGATCTTTTTAAAAGATTGCGTGACAGACCGAAGAATGTTACGCGCACCGTAAAGAAACTTTAAAGGCATCGACTTTCCGGTCACCCTTTAATAACCGCGATTGGTCTCAGCTTGATGGCCTTTTCGCTGATCCCTGCATCGTGACCTGAAAAAAAAAAGTGACAAGAATTTTCAGTTGAAAGCGAGTCACCCGCAGCATCCGAACTACTCCATGCAACGTGACGTTACATCAGAACTCTATTGCTGACATCACGTTAGAAACCTTACTAAATATCTCTAGTGCTCTATCACATCGAAATTTCAGTATTTTATGCAGGAAATTAAGCGGAGAGCGAGCATTCAGTTGTTTTCATTCACAAACTGAGTCTCTTGCTGACCCGTCGGTAAATAAGTATAGGCAATCATATGATTTCGAGTAAATAAGCGGGAGTAGATGTTTCAAACTAACAAAATCATTCAACAGCAAACTTGGAAACTTTGTAATTTGAACTTCTCTTAAAATACACGAGATCTTTTTGAGATGGACAATAGATTTCTATTTTAGCCAATCAGAAATGAGTCATTTTTTCGTGTATATTATTATCATTATTACTATTCATGGAGTTCTCCCAGGGGAAAGGAGGGGGGGGAAGGTCCTTGTTCCCTTTAAAAATTTGGTTGTGTTCCCTTGTCCCCGAAATTACTTCAAAACTTGTTCGCAACTTTTTGATCCCTAAAATGATTTATATTCCCTTGTTCCCTAAGATATTGTGTCGTTGTTCCCCTGTTCCCCAGTTCAAATTAGGCACCTTCCCTTGTTCTCCAAAACCACTGGGAGGGTTTCATTAATGGCATTAACTCATTTTTTTGAAAAGTACTCACAAGTGTTGACGACATCGGTTACATTTTTGTATGATTCAGGAGCCTGGGAACAAAAAAAAAGATAATCGAGGAATGATTCAGAAAAAAAATCTGCAAGGATTGCAGACTTTTTAACAGGGTTTTAAACAAGTAACAGTGGGTTTGCGATGAAAGAAGGATTACAACGCTCACTGTCGATCCTCTCTGCAAGTTTGAAGATATAGCAAGATGCCGTCTCAAGCGCGCTAGCAACAATTGTTTTCGTTTGTCTGAAGTTGATATTAATGTATTAAAGTTCACGCTTTCCGACACGTGATGAAAAGTCAGGTAAACCAAACAGGCTTTGTCGGTGACCCGAAATCTTTATCATGGATAAGAGAAGAGTGGTTGAACCATAAGGAAGGAAGTTCCTCTTTAACAATAGGAAAAAGCTAAGACTCAAAGGATTGTTATTGTTTTTAACCTGAGGAAGCTCATGAAATCTCGGTTAGTAACAATCACTACAATAGTTTTGATGAGCCAATTTCAAAAAATGACATTTGACCCACTTTGACTCATTACAAGGTTCAACAAATAGTCTAATCACTTTTTGCTGTTTGAACGAGAATGTTCAAGTGCAATACGTTTTATACACGATTCTGATTGTGTTCCAGATTATCCTTTTAGGAACTTGCAAGGTGTTGAAGAACTTCGTGTCCCCTATGTAGGGGCCCAGTTAGTGGGGTTGTGTCTAGTCTGCATTTCAAATCTTGAGAATTGTGTGTCGCTGTTGGAATGTTGTACAACACCTCTGCAAAGCTGTTCCTGGTTTACACTAGCTGCCTTGTCATCAACACTTTTCCAATTGGCAACGTGGTGGGTGTTGCTGGTTGTCTGAAACCACCTGCCCTGCTTGTTCAAATTGGCATTTACTGAAGCAAAATGTGAATGTTATCTTTGTCTAAGTGTATCGTTCAAAAGAAAACACAAGCAAAAGTCGGAAAGGCCAAATTTCGCCTGTCTCAGTGTATCAGATCAATTTTTAAGGTTCTGAATTTTGTGCAGTAGCTAAAACATTTAAAACAGCCTCTAAAGCATTCAAATCAAAGCCAGTTTCAGAACTTAATCATTCAAAATGTGTGATGTTGTGTCATTTTCCAATAAACTACTGGAGGTTTGGATTGAGATACTGCCTAATAGTAAAGCTAGGAGTTCAAGCCAGGATCCCAGCCAGGATCTTTCGTCAAGATTTCCAATCCTCATTCTGGTGACCTAATTACTAAAATGAGTGTTTAATCCTAATCACTAAAACGAGTGCTTAGACCTAATCGCTAAAATGAGTGCTTAAACGCAATCACTAAAATAGGCGCGTAGATCTAATCACTAAAATGGGAGCGTAGACCTAATCACGAAAATGAGCCCTTAGTCCTCATCACTATCATGAGTGCGTAGACCTTCATTGTAATCACTAAAATGGGCACGTAGACCTAATAATTACTAAAAGGAACTTGTAGACCTACTCACTAAAATGACTGCTTAGACCTGGATTTCACAAGATACTGGCTTGGATCCTGGCCCCAAATCCTGCTCTGAATCATAGCTCGAGATCCTGGCCTGACGTTTAGGTACCTGAGTTTACATTATGTTTCGCCGGTATGATCTCCAAATAAAGCTCTTTTCCAAACCCGCAATCAAACCTCTTAAAACTGGTCCCGATGAAGGCTTGGAGCCGGCCAAAAAAACAAACTCCCGTAATGTCAAAATATTAATTAATATTTATTGGCTGATACTGCATACTAATTACTTATTGAAGGCAGTCAGGCATTGGCATTTGAAAAGATTCCCCCGCATTAGCCTCTATTGCAAGCTAGTTCCTGTCCAATACTGAGAATACGAATATAGTCTATTGTATCATTCATTTTTGATTTTGCGGCGTTAACTTTGAGCAGTGAGTTGCAACAGAGTTGGCAGTTTCAAACTGAGTCCACTTCAAGAAAAACTTACTTCCATTTCTCATTGGTAAATTTGAAAGCGTTATGCACGATAGATTGAGGAAAAGAAAGACCCTAGATTATATTCACCGTTGCTCGAAACAGTACTCTGCACTGACATTTTGTCATTTCCTCTCCAAATAATAAAAATGATATACTATAATGGCTCGGTCGGTACCGTGTATCTGTCTGACAACAACATGTTTTCAATTAAAATTATGGCTTTTAACAAAAAGCATGCCATTAAGCGTGGATCATTTTAATTTTTTTTAATTCGGTTCAACCCATCTTAATCTGTGAGGAATAAGCGATTTTTCACGGTTGTTTCGACTCCTTGTTTACCTTTTGGTGACAATTGAAAACTGAACTATAAGGTAATATGACAAGTAACTTCGCGGAAAGAAAACAGCTGAAAACAAACGAAAACTATCTATATGATTTTGCTGCATATATGCAAGTCGACCGCTCGCTGAGCCTGTTTGTTTCGGTTAAGAGTTTTTCTCCAGGATCACCTGAGGTGGACATTACATTTCAAAAACAGAAAAAGGTATATTTTGTATTACTAGAGATTACTAGAACTCGTGAGCGAATCGAAACAGTCGTGCTTGTCTTATAATACGTTTTCCGAAGTTAAAGTACTTTTAAGTTTTATATGAAAAAGGAAAGGAACTTGACTTATTATAAGTGTGTAGTGGTTCTAGCGCTGGAGCACTAATTGGGACATTGTAAACTGAATTTAACAATAAAATCAAGTCAAGTGTTGGTTTTTTTGAGGAAAGGGGAAACCGGAGGACCCGGAGAAAAACCTCTCGGTGCAGAATAGAGAACCAACAAACTCATCCCAAATGTGACGCCGAGTCTGAAAATGGAAGCAGGGCCACATTGGTGGTAGCCTGTTCCAGGCTCTCAGATAGTCGAGAAAACGAAACGAACTGCGTGTGAAAAGCAAGTGGGGGGCAAGCCCCCACTCGCTTTTCACACGCAGTTCGTTTCGTTTTCTCGACTATCTGAGAGCCTGGACCAGGCTACATTGGTGGCAGGCGAGTACTCTCACCACTGCGCCATCCCTGCGCTCTATTTTACACTCTCGTGTCCTTCATTATAAAATCTAATAGTTTTTAGGTGTTACGTTGAACTACCAACTCTACGTACTTAGCGCGGAAAAGGGGAAAATCTCAATACACTCTCGCCGATGATGCCGACTTTGCATCCATTTCTTTACAACGCAAAACTGCTCGGTTCAAGTTCTACTGACTACAACTCAACTACACAATCTATAACAACCAAATCACATGAAGAGCAAATTCAACCCCTTTTAATTTATAGCGCGCGCGCCAGTAGCCATGTGTGACTGAGTAAAGCCCTCCTTTTCCTCAGTTAACACAGCGCTATTTCTCAGTGCAAAACGAAAGGCTTTCTGGTGGTCCCACTTTTAATTTATAGCGCGCCAGTAGCCATGTGTGACTGAGTAAAGCCCTCCTTTTCCTCAGTTAACACAGCGCTATTTCTCAGTGCAAAACGAAAGGCTTTCTAGTGGTCCGTAAATTAAAACTTAACGGGAAAAGACGACTCTAACTGACATCGCTCGCCACATGCAAACAGTTGGGAACTTCGGACCTGACCACAAGGTAGACGATTTCGTAAAGAGGCATGAAATTTAAAATTGGGAAGACCATCGCAGGAAACTAAAGCAATTGCAAAGGAAGCTCGAAAACATTTAGGCTTAAATGAGATTAGGGGCCGTGGAGTACGTTTGATAGTGGGCAGCCCCTAGGGATTCGAACTCATGACCGTGCGATTAAGCTGCACTTGCTGTACCAACTGAGCCATGAAGCCAGTTTGGAGCTAGTCGCTTGCGAGGTCAAGTTTATCTCGTACCAGGTGAAGTTAAACGAAATGATGCTTTATAATATTTTATAAATTTTTCATGTATTCTCAAAAAGTCGTCCAGAAAAGAACCTTGGAACAGGGCTTACAAACCTTTCATTTTCTATTTTTTACTCTGAAACCGCTAGTACCAAATTTATATTTAAAGAAAATACTTAAACCACAATGTACGATGTAAACGATATGGAATAAATCGCGTAAGAATTACTATACTGCCAAATTATATTTTGAGGGCCAGTTTTCGTAGACGTCGCCGAGATCTTCAAGTTCCTGTTTTGAAAATGAATGCAGCCAGGTGTAAGGGAAGTTTTAATTAAACCAACAAAAATTATTATTATATATTGGTGTCACCAGCTCGATTTTGATTGGCTATAAGCACGCAGCTAATTCTTGCTTGCTCTGTTTCTCTTACGTCATACCTACAAACAATAGATTTTATACATGTAGAATTGACGTCATACCTACAGACAATAGTTTTACGCATGCAGAAGTTTTGTCATGGCGGAGCTCAGCTCAGGAATATGCATAATAAAAAAATTATTGAATTCGGTTTTCGCATGTTAGCGATAATTATCAAGGCCTCAGTCCCCAAAAAAAGACATACTCGTACTAGGTCACCTTTAAATGCCATGTAATAACAATTACTTCGTGAGGTTCACTACAGAATTGACATGATATTCAAACCGCGGGCAGATGTAGTGAAAACTATTACTAGTAATTAAGCAAATGACTCACATCCAAACTTTAGAGGGCCAAAAAAAGAGAAAAGGCAAGAAAACATTTGTTCCATGAAGCAAAAGTAATTTCTGCTTTGGGTGACCACCAATCATGTTTGGTGTGGTCACAAAAAGTCACGTACCACTTTGTCTTCTGACACAATTTCATTGGCTTTATGAAAAAGAGTACTTCTATAACGCTTCACCATGCAGCCGAGACGAATGTGCTGACTCCAGCAGGCTGTATTTCCATATTTGAAAAGATCTGTTCTGCCTTAGGAGTATGGTGTGAGTCAGCTCACGGGACACTTTTCTCTGAACCGCCATGCATGCGAGTTGAAGCATACAAGCCGGAGGATGGCGGTTCAGAGAAAAGTGTTGGCGAGCTGACTCGCACCAAACTACTGCCTTATGCCGCATGCATTTAAAAAGTTTCCTTCGCAATGATCTCAAGGCAAGCAACATTGTCCGCAAAAAAAGCTCCAACCATGTTATGATCGATTTTGGGTAGAGCGTTAAGCCATAATTGGTTTGGGCTCAAACTAGGAAAGCCTGTGGTTAATTCAGCACTAAACGCTATTTAGCCCCCGAAGTAAGAAGTGAATGCCGTTACAGCTTTGCCAGTGACATTTTTTTTTATCGAAACGAATGCTAAAGGCGGTATCCTCCCGGGTATTCTGAACGGTGGGATCTTATCGAAGAGTCCGAACACTGGTAAAAGATTCTACTACATTAACCGAAAGGCCTTGGGAGAGACCTAGCCCAGAAATTTTTACGAATGCAATTTCTGAAGTAAGATTTTAGGATCGGAAATCAAAGTACATAGTTCCGAGGTAAGCAGCGAAAGGAAGTGCGAATTGTCCTAAAATTCGGTGCACGTTTTATCTAGCATCGGTCTACCGTGTAGCAAATTGAATTGATACCCATGCACAGTTTTAGAGATATCTTTGAGTGATTGATTAGTTAATAATCAATAAAAAGGAACAAATCCACGAAAAAGGAATCACCAAAAGATTTTCAGCGCTTCTTGGTTAATAATTTGAGGGGCTTTATCATAATGAGACAATTAACCATCAAGAACAGGTTCATTCTTCAATAATCCGGCATGTGTGAAATAAGCGAGTTCAGAGTTTCAAAAAAACTGCGCGCGTCGGGATACAAGGCGAGCACATTAAAAAAAAAGAGAGAAAATATTTCTAATGCATATTCTTGCAACAATTTTACGATCACAAAAATGATACTTATATACTAGTTTTTAGCTTACTTCCACTTCAGGAGTGAAAGAAATCCACGGCTTTCTATGTTCTCTCCCTGGTTAGTTCCTGTTCGATTCCTTTACACTT
>NC_090875.1:20557360-20567360 GCF_036669935.1 Montipora foliosa
CCAGTAAAGTGTCTTTACTGATGCAATATAATATCTTAAGCGTGGATTACAAGTCTGCATTGCATCAAATTAAATCAGAGTTGAAATTTAAACAATTCGCTTTCTTGGCCTCGGGCAAAGTGCAACCACGCCGGATTATGGAAAAAAAAGGTATCATTTTTATTGTCATAAAGCTTTTCTTTCACCAAAATTCAGATAAACAAATTGGGGTTGAGAGTGTTTGATTATAGGAAGTAGGTGTCACGTAATATTCAGTCCTGCAACCCTTTTTGCCGTTTTGTTACTTGATTTGCCCACTGGTCTTTATGGCTAATTTTCAAAATTCTTTTTGCTTACTAACATTTTGTTCTTTGCATCTGTTTCCAGTAATATTAACTTCTAACCATGTAACATTGTAACCGAAAAGCCCAAATTGGGAGTTACAATAAACGTATGTATGTATGTATGTATGTCTTCAGAAGCAAATGGTAAGTTGGTCACCCTCTTCAATAGACCTCGTCCGGACGAGACGGGACAGGACAAAGAAATCACGGGTAACCTTTCGCCCGTCCTGATTTTCCCGTGATTTGTTTGGCCCCTTGCTGTCTGAGTCTCCACTGAGGATAAAGTGACTATCAAGACTTGCACATCATTGTTTTTCAGATGAGTGTCCCAATCATTTGTCTCTTCATAACGCCAAGTAGTTGGCCAAAAATCCTCGTGCTTGGCTCGCGCCCCTCATCGGAAACAAACGATTTGTGACTTTTCCAGCGGTTTGAGTCACCTGCGCACGGCCGCGTTTTCTTCGATCCTTGATTGCAGTTGGTTTACTTAAATTCTTTTTATAGAACGCAGAGCTGCTTTAAAGGCAGCGTTTAGCAGCAGTGCGATTGACGAGCCATGTGTGAATCGGTCGAGAGAGTTTTCCTTGCAAGGCGCCTGCTTAGCCTGCATTTGCTTTGAGTCCAGATTGCAATCACTTTTTCTAGTTTGATTTCACAAGCCAAAAGAGCCGCCTAAGAATAGACGTTGTTGCAGCGACTTGCGATTGCTTTCAAAATCTCACGCCAAAAAATGCAAAACCAATGGTGACTTTCCCGCCCTTTGGGCCGGTTGCACGCACTTTCTCTGCGTTCGGTTGTTTATCTAGGATCATTGGGATTGGCTAATTTAACTAAATTTCCAGGCGGGGACATTTAATCTAATATAATTTGACATATAGCACTTCTTTATTTCCGGCTTTTGTTTTTAGTTACTCTTTCAGACACCGACAACAACCAAGGGACGCCAGTCAAAACAGCAGCAATTGTCCTGTATTCTTTTAGCATAACTATAGCATTGGCTGGGAACATTTTTGTGATCTACATACTCTACAGAAAAATCGAAACAAGACGCTTAACAAGTTTTATGTACGTGAACCTCGCGGTGGCTGATTTGCTAGTAACTTGCTTTGTCATGCCTCGCCAATTGCAGGCCATTCTCATGGACAACAGATGGTTTGGTGGAGCCTTCAGCGAATTTCTTGCCAAGTTTGTAGTTTTTACATTCTTCGTTGCGGTCATGGCGTCCGTCTATTCCTTGACTACTATCGCGTTCGACTCCTTTTTCAGCATCGTACTTTCCCTTCGACAATTTCCGCGGTTTCGGAACCAAAAAATCCTCGTACCGAGTATCTGGCTTTTTTCGATGTGCGCCATGTCCCCTTGGCTACTCATTATTAAAGTTCGCAATCCAACGGGACAATTATTTCAAATTCAACAAGAATTTTCGCAGTTTGGCGATAAGAACTCAGCCATGAGAGGTGTTTATCTCTATGTTGTAGCCATAATCTATGTATTCCCTTTAGCTATCATGAGCTTTCTTTACGGATGTATTTGCCAAAAACTGCGTTCACACAAAATTCCGGGTGCGTCTGTAAGCCATGACAAAGCGCGCCTACGTATGAACAAAACAAAACGGCAAATGATCAAGACGTCTATTGCTATTGTAATTGCGTTCGCACTATGTTGGCTTCCAGCACATATCTGTCACGTGATGCTTGTCGTAGACCGTGTATGGGCGTTTAAAAAGTTTCCCTTTTTCCCCTACTTCATGTTGGTGAGTTTCTGGTGTGGACGCGCCAATAGCGCGGTCAACCCCTGGATGTTGATCTACTTCAAGAAGCGGTTTCGCGCGGAGTTTGGTAAAATGGTCACTCTTCCGTTTTCGCGCATGTGTACGACAAGCCACTTTAACTTCCGGGAGACATCCACAAAACGGGCTTCATCTAAGGCGGTGACATTAACAAATTTTTGTCAAGTTACAAGCTCTTTATAAACTATACTGGATACTTGCCATAATTTTAAGAAAGTAAGAAAGGAGAACGCTTATGACAGTTACAACGTCTCCTTCGCAGTAGTAACTTGCAACGCAGTCACGCAACCTGTCACGTGCATAGCTGCCACGCAACGCTTGGGACGCCGAAGACGTCACCTCAAAATATAACTTTGCAATATAGTAAGTCTTTGGAGATTTTTCCATCTCCTTCAAGTCGTACAATGTGGGCGAAGTATTCTAAAAATCAATTAGTACGAGCGGTTTCAGAGTAAAAATAGAGGATGGAAGGTTCACATTTGTACGCTCGCGTTGTCGTCAAAACCTTAAAAGGGACCTTAATCAAGGGTGACGGTCACGAAAACGTCGCCTAAAAATATGAGGGAATTTAAGATCTACTACGGCGACGGCCGGCGACGAAAACGTCACTTTAAAATGTTTCCAGTTCTTACTGTCGGCTTCGATGACCTGTAAACACCAGCGAGATTAAGTAGATAGCGATGAAGATAACGAGAGCCTCTTCTTAAAATAATCATTTTTGCCATTCCAAGTCGTTTGGCATGGTGTGTGTGCGCGTGTGTATCAACTTTCCAGGATTAAACTGTGTATGAACGGCGTGGATAAAAAGTTTATCGTTGGGTACTTATGTCGCCACCAACAACGACAACGCCCTAAAACAGTAAGGATGGCTGGGTTTTCACGACAGCCGTTTTCTCGCTTAACCTTCCTTAAATTGGTTTGTTTGCAGACTTCGTTAAGCGACTTTAAAATGGTACGTGTTTTCACGGGTTAGGTTAAATGAGGAGGGAGCACGTGCCAATACAATAATAATAATAATAATGGCACGCCTGTACTATTTCCCATTTGAACAACCGCAAGCCACTCCTCATTGGCCGAAAGTAATTGCCAACTCGCTTAAGCTACCTTGGTTTGGTGGCTTAAATTTAATGAGAATGCCATTGAATTTTGCCGTCTCGCTTGACATTAAGCGAGTTGAAAAAGGAACTGTTTTCACACGATTTCCGGTTTTCAGTTGCTAAGCGACCTTAAAAACCGCTGGTGAAAACACAGCCATTATTGGCTAAATGATAAAATTTTACTGCGCTGCACGTGCGACACGCATTTTTGTACATGTTTCTCCCGTACTGAGCACGTGATCAGATGTCAGAATTGTGACAACGTGTGCATACGGCTGTGAATCTTTCATTCGAGCTCTTTTTACTTAAAATCCGTTCGTATCAACCAGTTATAGGATACTCCGCCCATGTTGTACAACATGGAAAAGATGGAATGATTGTGAAATGTTGAAACGCTTTCGTTGACAGAACGCCAAAGAAACGTTTTGTGTTTGTGACGTTCTCGTTAACGACTGCCATAGCTACTTACTTAAACCAGAACTTTCTTACTTAACGTCCCTGATATCATGAACAGTAACTCAAGCTAGATTGGCGTTTTGCTCCATAAAACTTTTCCATGATGCAATTGAAATGTTCATACGTAGAATAAATGAAAGCAAGAAATTCGAGACAACACAGGATAAATGCAAATGACTTTCAGTTGAGAAAAGATAACTTTAGATGTTGTACAAAAGAGATGAAGTAATTTTATTTAAATATGCTGATCAATTTACTCCGTTGTTTTACAACTAGCTGTTCTCAGACAATAGGAATTTAGCGTTTTCGCCCAATAAAACTGCTTCTATTCCTGGTTTGCATTTGAGCTGGTTCTTCAAGTGGGAATCTCTTTGTGTCAGCCGCTGGTGAATCTTTTCTACGTCGACTGATTTGGAACGAGTTTTCTTTGACGCGGAGCCACCTCTCGAATCGTCACGTGATCTTTTTAAAAGATTGCGTGACAGACCGAAGAATGTTACGAGCACCGTAAAGAAACTTTAAAGGCATCGACCCTTAGGTCATCCTTTAATAACCGCGATTGGTCTCAGCTTGATGGCCTTTTCGCTGATCCCTGCATCGTGACCTGAAAAAAAAAAAGTGACAAGCATTTTCAATTGAAAGCGAGTCACCCGCAGCATCCGAACTATTTATCGACTCCTTGGTTGCCACGCAACGTGATGTCACGTCAGAACTCCATTGCTGACGTCACATCAGAAACCTTACTAAATATCTCTAGTACTCTATCACATCGAAATTTCGGTATTTGATGCTGGAAATTAAGCGGAGAGAGCATCCTATAGGCCACTTTGGAAAATACCATAATACTCTTTGTTTGTCCCCCCAAATTTTACATAAGCATTGTTTTTGTTTTCTCTTGGGACCATTGTAAGTCCCAAGAGAAACTGGAAACAATGCTTATGCAAAATTTGGTGGGACAAACAAAGAGTATTATGGTATTTTCCAAAGTGGCCTATTGTTTTCATTCACAAACTGAGTTTCTTGTTAACCCATAGGTAAATATATAAGTATAGGAAATCACATGATTTTGAGTAAATAAGCACGACCGGATTTTTCACAAATTTGTGATTGGTTGAAAAAGATTAGAACATTTGCCAAATTCAAACTTTTACAAGACTATCATTCAAAAGTCATTTCACAGTAAACTTAGAAACTTTGTAACTTGCGCTCCTCTTTAAATACAAGAGATTTTTTGAGATGGACAATAGATTTCTTTTTTGGCCAATCAGAAATGAGCATTTTTTCGTGTACATTATTATTACTATTCATGCAGTCCTCCCAGGGGGAAGTGGGGGGGGGGGGGGGGGACGGGGAAAGTCCTTGTTCCCTTTAAAAATGTGCTTGTGTTCCCTTGTCCCCGAAATTACTTCAAAACTTGTTCGCAGCTTTTTGATCCCTAAAATGATTTATATTTCCTTGTTCCCTAAGATATTGTGTTGTTGTTTCCCCGTTCCCCAGTTCAAATTAGGCACCTTTCCTTGTTCTCCAAAACCACTGGGAGGGCTTCATTAATGGCATTAACTCATTTTTTTGAAAAGTACTCACAAGTGTTGACGACATCGGTTACATTTTTGTATGATTCAGGAGCCTGGGAACAAAAAAAAAAAAAGATAATCGAGGAATGATTCAGAAAAAAAATCTGCAAGGATTGCAGACTTTTTAACAGGGTTTTAAACAAGTAACAGTGGGTTTCCGATGAAAAAAGGATTACAACGCTCACTGTCGATCCTCTCTGCAAGTTCGTACTACCTGGTGAGCATAAAATTCTAGGACCCCAAACTTGGAAATTTTAAATCGATTTTCCTTTAGAACAAGTTACTAAGTCAAAGTTTATATAGAGAAACTTTTTCATAGTTTTGTCATTCGTTTTCTTTTGCCCCGTCTACACGTATCCGGAGATTTTTATATCCGCAAATTTTTTTATGCGGATACAAAAATATCTGCGTCCACACGTAGCGTTTACGAATCGTATACGACCGTCCACACTTATCCGATTCGTATCCGGACATCTCAAAGAATTAGTCAACAGAGCATGCGCATTATAAAGAAACCTGAGCCTGCGATAAATTTGGCGCCAAATTTGCGGCTTTCTTGTTTGTTTACTTGAGGTTTCAACACGTGTGAGCTTAGACGTCTTCTCAAGGAGTTAAAGTTTAGATTTAACATTGCAACATTTAGTTCGAGACACGCTATTAGGCTTGAAAGTAGTCCTAGTAGCATTGAACACACAACGTTTCTGCTCGCCGCCATTTTGGAAAATCTCGCGCGGAAAAAGACTGGTTCTGATACTTTGACGTCAGCGTATACAAAAATATACGGATACGAGCGTCCACACGTATCCGGATACACAGCGTATACGAAAATTTCCACTCTGGAGAGCGTATACAGAAATCTCCGGATACACCGAGCGTATACGGCGGACACGTGTGGACGCTAGGTGTATCCGCATAAAAAATTTGCGGATACAAAAATCTCCGGATACGTGAGGACGGGGCATTTGTTAATATCTAATTCATCATCAATAAAGTTAAGCTCCTCAGTTTTTTTTATTTACAAACTGTATGTTTCGGGAAAAAAATGATTTAAAAAACTAATTTTAATAGATAAATTCAAGGAGTGTTCCAGGAGTTGATGCCAAAATTGAATTTATCAGGAGTTTTCCAAGGCCCTGAAAGAAATATTCAAAAATCCAGGGGCCGGTTCTTGAAAGGTGCAATAACTCCAGGGATAAATGTGCCTTATTCCAGGAATACCTTTATCCCCGGAATAAATTCTTTTTCTGAAAGAAGGAATAGCGCTATTCAGGGAATAAATCTGGATATAACTGTTATATCTGGTATACTTTATTTCTCCTTCTGGCAACATTTTAACCCTTTCAGCCCCGATAGTGCCAAATGGCACTTATAGATTTTACTCTGTCTAACGCCAGACGATTTTACTCGTCAATGGGGAACCCCTCGGGGCTTTAAGGGTTAAGCTAACAGCATGAAAAAACTATGTCCCCGTTTAACCCTTTCAGCCCCGATAGTGCCAAATGGCACTTATAGATTTTACTCTGTCTAACGCCAGACGATTTTACTCGTCAATGGGGAACCCCTCGGGGCTTAAAGGGTTAAGGGCGTCTGCGAGACCTCAACTGTTACCATGGTAACAGTGCAGTGCTGCTAAAAGACCTTCCAAAACTTAGTTTTTGGAAAATATGGAGAGTTTCACGTCTCTGCGCATGGCCATACTGGCACATCAGCCCATTTAATTCCATTATTGTTGAAACAATCGAAAGCACTGATGCAGGAAACGGAAGCAATGCCATAGAAGTGGAATTACTCATTGGAAGTACTTTTGCAATCATTTCCCTTGTGTTATGAACCAACTGCGTGCGAATAGATAACTCGTGCGTTATGACAACTCGTGCGTAGAATAAGACGTTCGACCCGTGCAATAAATTCGACGGTGAAAATTAAATTAGATATTTTCTGTGTAAACCCGCATTATCTCCACCAAATCTGGGCTTCAGTCATTAATTCAGTCATTCATTCAACTTTCGAAAACCCATTAAATTCTCCTACCTAATAAGTGGTATGAGGAAAATTCATCGAGTTGAACTTGAGTTATTTATCCAAGCGCTGTTGGAAGATTTCTTTAAGCATGTGAGGAAGCAAATCTTGCACGTCACAGAGCTACCTTTGGAGAAATCCAACCTCAGATGCTCACCGCTAACAAAGTTTATTTTTGATTTTCGTGGTTTTAGGTCACATTTCTCTTTCCGGTCGCCAATTTTGATCCATCAGCTTACTTGAGCTGCTCAGGTATTGCGCGTTTGGCGCGTGTGGTGGACGGTCTAGAGCGACCTCCAACAGGTACAAAATCTAAGTTGATGTCTTTGATGGCACATACTTAATACTATTACCCCTATTAACGGGCAAATATTCCTCTGTGGTGAGGGTGTGGGCGGATTTGTTTCTGAGGGTGGGGAGAGAGGGAAAGAATGAATTACCTCTTCCATGACAAGTTTGGGTGAGGCTACTCGGATGGATATTCCTTGCGCTTTGAGGTTTTCTAGCACATCTTGATAGTCAAGCTGTCGGCTGACGAACAAAAAAGATTGATTACACAGGCATCCATAAAATACAGCGATTTTTCTTGTTCCCAACATTTTATATTTTCGTTGCGCAAAGTGAAGATACCATGTTTATCTATTACACGTGACAATATTGATGTCGTCATGGTTACGGACATGCCAGCCAATAATCTTCCACTTGAAAAAATCAGTGGGGGGGGGGGGGGGGGGGAATAGATTGAGACCACCAGGGACTTTCTTCAGTCAAGGTGATCACATTTTCCGTGCTTCTAATAATAAAAAGACTAGGAATTTTCTTATCTACGGTATATAATAAACAGAACATTACATGACCGTACATGGACACGAATGTTATCTTCTCGTGAGGACTACCATGATATCCCCGCGCGGTCATGTGATTTCCTTTAAGTCTATGTTCTAGATGACGGTCACCGTGTAGTAAGCAATTTTTCAAAAGAGTCGCTAAGAAGCCCAGAAAAGAAAAATCGGTTTCGAACGGGACCGTGTGATTTCGCTGTAGACCGCCCTACCCACTAAGTAATCAAGCTTATCTGGGAGCTCGTCAATGGCGAACTTGTATTAACTATGCCCACTAGAGGACGATGGGAACGAACACGTCCACACCATACATAAGCGTCTTCCAATGATATATTTTTTCAATCTAAATTTAACCCGTGGTCATGATACGCGGTTAGAGCGAGTTTCAATCGAGTGTCGTAAAACCAAAACCAAAGTAATTACTTTGGTCGATCAAAAAGAAGACAATCCAGTAAACGAATCAAAACTCGAAGTAATTACACGTAGCCGACACAAAGCGCGGGAAAATGTGCACGCGCGAGCCACGATTGGTTTTGGTTTCACTTCTGATTGGTTGAAAAAGTGGCGCGAGAACTGTGAACCAATCACTGAGTGAAGAAATGCAAAACCAAAGCAATTCGCTAGTTACATTCGACACTCAATTGAAAACCGCTCTATTTTAGAGAAGACACCTGATTGATTACTTGTAATTGACCATTGGCTGTGCGACCATAGGCAGGAGACCAAAATAACTTTCACAGCATGGCGCGAAGCTTAAAATACATTGGGGCATAGGGCTCATTGTTGTATCTCGTGCGAGCATACAACGGCGTAGGTAAGTCCACATTTAAACAGAACTCGAGCCCCGGACAAGTGGTTATGGAAGGCTTCCATTGGATAACAAAATCCTATCAAATTCGAGAAACAGCAATGGACATGATCTTCGAAGTAGCTGTTTCTCTCTTAGGAGGCCAGTGCAGCCCAGTGGTTAGGACGTTTGGCTTGAGATCCAAAGTTTCCGGGTTCAAAACCTGCTCTGACCACTCGTTGAATTTGTTCCTGGTAGTCCTTGGTTCAACTTCTCAACTGCACTTGTAAATAGCCAACTGGTTTGCCTCCGGCCAGTTGGGATTCTTAACAGTTCTTGTTGTTGTGTTCTGTCGTGTCGTTGATTGTGTTTCATTGGCCCTGAAAATCCCCCATGGGGAGTGGTCACTTATGTAATTTTTAAATTATTTTATTTTTTGTTTTTTAGAGGTGATTATGCGTTTTCCAGCTCAAAATTTGAGCTACTCACCGAGATTTGGCTCTGGACAAAGCTCTGCCCTATAAAATTATGAAAAAAAAATGGTACCGCTTACATTACCTGCTCCTGATAAAGAGAAAAAGAATGCCACGGGAACAATTCATTATATGCTACAACTGAGTGCTAAATAAATAAAGGGGTTTAGTTCAGTTCTGAAGTAACTGTGGTGCTACATCGGTGGGTCGTGAAACACAGAGAAGCCACGGGTTTATCAACTGAGTAAATATGGTAAATTGACCACAGTAGAGAAATTCGAAAGATGACGTTCCGAGTGTTGTTTCGTCAGAGCGAATTAGGAAATTACCGGTTGTTAGCATTTCGTAAATAAATGCTTAGTGATTTAGATGCACGACGATTCAAATTAGCGTTACAAAGTATCCACTCCCTCGCCATATTACTACCTTACAGCATTTCTAATAATATGCAGCAAATGCTAACAACTTAAACTGCCCCTGTGACCAAAAAATCAATTCTTATTTTTCTTTGGATTTCAAATCTATGTTAACTAAACACTAAGCGACCAAAGTTTTGAGCCTTGATTTCAAAAAGACACCTGTTTATCTTAACTGGAATTTTCCTATTTAATGGTCCACCGTTACTAACTTTAAGGTCTTG
>NC_090875.1:20569860-20572360 GCF_036669935.1 Montipora foliosa
ACAACTGGAGCAGCCCGAGTATAGCTTAAAGCAACGAGAAATTGTGAAAAGATAGATTTTTTTGTCACGACTGAAAATAAAAAACAAACAAATTTACAGTTTCTTTACCAGATGTATAAAGCCACGTCACATCTGACAAGTTTCATCATTTCTTTGTCCTATTCGGCGTATTTTAAAGATGAGAAACAAAAAACTGGATGAAGCTTACCTGATAGTCCACAGGGATAAGAGGATGATGGGGCGGAAACGCCCTCGTCGAACCTTTCCTGTGTACAAGAAGAGTCTTCTGAACGCCGTCTAAAATCTCATGAACGGTTAAGTCAAATTTAAGTTAATGTCCGCGATGCAGTCCTTAGCTAGCGTCGAAAGAGTAAAATCATAAATGTTAGAAGCTCACGCGGACCCAAACCTTGAATATCCAAATCCAAACCCACTCTGTCCGATCACAGAGGAGGCAGGAAATCAAATGAACTAATGCAGCTGGTTCCAAGAGCGAGAAAACACAAATAGACTTGGGTTCGCTTCCAATTGGACTCGAATGGCAAACAAATATGGCCACATACGGTGGTTGTGTTGTCGCCATTTTGACACGATGGCGACATTCACTCACGTGATCATTGGTGGTGTTTTTTTCACCGAAACAAAAGAAAACATTTACATGAGAACAGAGCTCCAGTTTTCTATAATAATAATGCAGGGATGGCGCAGTGGCGAGAGCACTCATCTCCCACCAATTTTTTCTCCAGGTACTTCGGAATTCCTCTCTCCTCAAAAACCAACATTTGACTTGATTAGCGTTAATAGTTAATTTCAGTTGACAGTGTCCCCAATTAGAGCTCCAGCACTAGAACGACCAGACAGTTGCAGAATAAAGTTCCTTTGCTTTTTCCCGTGAAAGTCAAGAAAAGACAAAAGCTACGGTCATCAAAGAACGTGGATTCGGTCGAGTAACATGGTCTACGGAAAGCTTAAAGGGCCACCGACAACCACAAGTCTTTGCAGGCGTGCAAGCTATCGGCGCCATTTTCTGTAATACAGAAACTAGTATTTCTTGAAAAGTCAAATTCCATCGCCTCACATCGTCGAGTTTTGGATGCCCAGTAGCTTCAAACTTTGTTAATATTTTCCTTAATGTTTAAATATTGTATTTTGGCGTTATTTGGGTGTTGTGTTCGTGTTAACAGCAAAATGAAAACTGTGAAGAAAGGTCGTCTGCCGAGGAAGGAAAAGCGCCATGTTATTTGGCTCGCTACTTCAACCTTAAGATTATGGAAAGAAAGGAGGAAGGCGTTTGGATTAAAAGACAAATCGAACAGCGAATTCGCAGAAGTTCTTCTTCACGGGATGATGTTGAAAACCACGAGTTCAGAGGATTGCCCGGATGATAACAACAACAAAGGCGCGCAAAGGACACTGGTTGTCGGTGGCCCTTTAATTAACTCAAAGTCGCTTTTTCGCGAGAAATAAAATTGGCATTTCACGACTCACGAAAAGACTGAGACGATGAGATAATTTTTCCGATGGTGACTCGGGAATACTCGGAAAAAGTCCGAGTGACTCGGAACAGGAGTCGAGCTTTCGACCTTGCGATTACGAGTTCGGGTGCTGTACCACTGAGGTGTAGAGAGTCGTGGGGCTAAGCCATTAAACTAGTTTTCTTCATCACAATAACATAAAATGCTCCAGTTCAACAATTTGAATCATAGTAGTATAGCGGCACAGTTGTCACCTAAACCTGGCCTAGCTTCCACAAGACTCATAGATCAGTGGCAGAGTATCCAAACTTGTAATCGCCGGAAGGTCGTAGGTTCGACTCCTGTTCGGAAGCACTCGGATTTTTTTGAGAGTATCGCGGAGACACGATCCAAAAAAATACTTTCTTTATTTCATTCACTTGAGCATAGTTGATGAAAATGGTTATGAAACTCGGCAACTTTCTTTCTTTTATGTTTTTGTTCGCAGTTTTGGCCCTCCATACACAAACCACAACGTTTTTCTAAACGACAGCCGATCAAAAGTTACGATTAATTTATTCAAAACTCGGTTGTGAACCGAGGACAAAATGGCCGCCATTTTAGTATTCTTTGGTTGGAATGCAAATTGGCCCTTTTTGCCTCGTTCAAGGTTAAATGTTGTTTTGAATTTTACGTTTAAAAGCGAGGCCAAAAGGGCCAATTTGCAAAAAAAACAAAAGAGTAACAAAATGGCGGCAAATTTGGAATAAGGTGTATGCTTGCGATCAAGTTAACATGAATTGCGATGTTACTGTACTCGCTTTTGAAGTATCCAGAGTTTCATAATCAGTCCATCTATATGAAGTATGACTGGGGTTAAGGGAGATTTTTTGTCATATAGTCTTTCAGTTTTTCCAAACTCGACAAAAGTCGCTGTGTAAAATCAAAACATATTTTCGAAGGGAGTAATGTATGTATGCCCGAAGTAGTCTCTTTAAAAAGGATACATGCTCCTCTATCTTCGCAATATTATGTGACACGTCATA
>NC_090875.1:20577360-20582360 GCF_036669935.1 Montipora foliosa
CTCAAATAGCATCAAATCAAAGTCACACTGCTTAGAGGTACGCGTACGTATTTGGTTTAAACTCAAACACTATAGTAATAACGCAACGTAACAAACAAGACAAAGACCTTCTCTAAGAGACCAGTCAATTCCCATGGAAAGAGCCTCTTCCAAATCTCTGAAAAAAAAAGCCAAAAATAAGGAAAAAACGAACCACAAAAACATCTAAAATTAATGTGCTTCTTCTGTCTCTTTCAGATAGTAGGGAGTTATAAGCATGAGACATTTTTTGAGCAATGGACCAAAACCGGAATTACATTGTAAGCTGTTGTCTTGACACTACTCCATTTATATTGCTAAGCATCCTTTCACTTTTAGAAATTATTTTTAAAATCTAGGAGAGACTACTGTTTTGGAATGTGGAATGTTCACTTTTGGTTTTCATCTGTGAATTAAAAACGTTTCCTCAGCTAAAGATCCAAAATAATTTAACAGTCACTCTCCTTACACACAGCAAAAATATTTGTTTCTTGGCAAAATTATAATTATTATTCTGGCCTGGGTTGCTCGAAGCATGGTTAGCACTTAACAGCGTCAAATACCATTAAAAAACTCATTAATAATTCATGAGCCTGACAGCCTATCAAAACAGCGATAAAACGTCACATGTATGAGCTTTATATCCTGATAAAACACTCCTCGTTAGTAATTTCTTTATATAAAGAATACTAATGAGGCATAGCTTGTTTTTCTTGTATGCTAATATTCACCCCTCACAATTTGAACCATTGTTTTGAGTCCAGAGGGACATGCTCTTTGTGGAATGTTTTTTAAGCCGTTCAAAAAACTCGCAGCACGTGTTTTATCGGGTCTAAAAACACTTGGCTACGTCTCATGTTTTTAAACCCCGATAAAACATTGCTGCTCGTTTTTTTAACATTACTTGAAACTTTGGGTTTCAATACCTCTTAACCAACGGTTAGCGCTAACCAGGTTTGAGCAACCTGCTCCAGCTGGCTACAACTTTGCAGCAAATGAGGGGGATCATTTCTCTGACAAGGCTGGCTTGAAATATAATTATAACAAAATATAACACAGGTCTTACTTTGCTCCCATGGGAATTACACCTTTGGATCCAACACCAACAGGAATGTGATTAAAAAGTGACTGGAAAAAGCAAAAATGAATTATTGTAAATATAAAGTTACAGGTATGAAACACAAAGTTGCTCACAGGGTATTAAGAAAGGAGTATTGCAACGACCCTAGATGAATGGTACGTAGCCCATTTTCAAGAGGGTTCCCCTTTATTGGTAGGAATCATACATAGGAATCACACATTGTCATGTACATAGGACTTGACCATTTTTCCATTTCTTAAGTCTATTCTATTTTTAATATTTAGTCACTAGCCATTTTATTCATTAGATTTTACCCTCGTTACAGTAAATAATGTTGTCTTTGTCTTTGTCTTCGTTTTCTTTTTTTCTTTTTTTTTTTTTTTCTTACTCCAACTTTATTGAACATACACACGTGCAGTTAACATTCACAGAAGACAGTCTGCAACACTAAAAAACACTACAACTTGAAACTGACAAAAAAGAAACCTCATACAGTAAAAACTTTAGTGCTACCCAAAATTAAATGAGAGCGCAACCAGTTGAGTACAACTGAGTTTCATTCCGTATTTAAAAGAGACGAAAAGACAGACCATTTTGTTCTGAACTCTTTTTCGCAACTAGTCGTACAAGAAAATTAATATATTTTTCTAGCCTAATTTTATCACGAGCTAGGGAAACAAAGTCATTAAAGATGTAAAATTTGCTGTTAAGAGCCTTTACGTAAAGAAAATACTTTCCTATAATGACCAAATGATTGAGGGCTAAACAGAATTTAGAATCGTTATTAATAATACCAAACATAATTTCTTTTATTGAAAGCGATAATTTTGAGTTCACCATGTGCAAGGCCCAATCCAGAAACTCTTTCCAGAACAAAGTGGCTTGCTCACACTCAGTGAAAAGATGAATGATGGTATGATCTGTTTTCGTCTTCGACTTCGACTTCGACTTCGACTTCGACTTCGACTTCGACTTCGACTTCGACTTCGACTTCGACTTCGACTTCGACTTCGACTTCGACTTCGACTTCGACTTCGACTTCGACTTCGACTTCGACTTCGACTTCGACTTCGACTTCGACTTCGACTTCGACTTCGACTTCGACTTCGACTTCGACTTCGACTCGTCTCCCACAAATGAAGTCCAGTTTCAACTCCCAGACTTGGCGTCACATATGGGTTGAGTTCCAGGCACTCCAGGTTTTCCCTATCCTTAAAAACCAACCTACATCATCATCATTATCATCATCTCACTGTAAGGTCTACACAGCAGCTTAAACAGGTTCAATACTATTATCAGCTTCAGGCTTCACTAAAAGAGACACCAGGAATGGATTGTACCAACCTGTGCAAGCTGTTCTTTGACAGGTTGAACATCCTTTTCATTGAGATTTGTTCTTAGGAGTCGTACGCCACAGTTAATATCAAAACCAACACCACCTTAAAGACCCATTACAAAATAAGTAAATATTGTTAATAAAATGGTTTGATGTCTTGAGATAAGGGCACATTTTTCATAAAGTTTCCTTCCAAGAATGTAGTTTCAGAAATACATGTAAATACATTGTTAGTGTATCAGTTGGCCTCAAACAACTACTGATGGTTTGACTTTTGATTTCACTTTAGGAAAACAAAGTTGAATGTCTTAATGTCAACTCTAAACTTAACCGAGTGTCACTTATTTTCTAGTATTCTTAGTAATGTGCAGATTTAGAACCCATTTCTAATATGGGATATGTATTTTCTTTTTTGCAAGACTGCATGTTATTTTAAAAATACAATAATAATAATAATAATAATAATAATAATATTATTATTATTATTATTATTATTATTATTATTGTTATTATTAATATTATTATTATAATTACTCCTATTAATGTCAACATTAGTATTTTGTAGTACTTAGTAGCAACTGTAGTAGTACTTAGTAGTTATAATAAGTACATTGTAAGTGGATTTAGTACAAACTTTAAGGTATTCAAGACCTGAGGGAAATCATCCCACTAAAAAGGATGAGAGAAAAAATGGATAATGCATGATTCTGTTGTGCAATGAAGAACAAACATTTTATTTTCTTACCTGGTGATACAACTGCTTCTGGTAGAGACATGTCAAATGCTGCCATGTTACCTAATATAAAATAAGGAATTTATTGTTGTGTAAAATTAAAACAAGAAGGCAGTTGACTAGTTAATAATTCAAATGACTGATAGGTTAGCCACAGGGTGGGTAAGTTGTTTGTTTGGATTTATCAATATTGGATTGATTTCAGTGATTGATAATGATTATTATATTACCGATTGAAAGATAGATGGATTCTTATTAATTGATTGATTAAAAATGACTTACCAATAGCAAATCCATAACCAGAATGTACATCTGGCAACCCAACAGATTTCTGCAAGACATAAGTTAAATTATAATAAGAGAAATATCATACATGTACATGTAGTCCCTCTGGGAATTCTTAAAAGGGTCATTTGAATACAATACAACAAACCTTAAGAAACTAAGAGTAGTAAAAAAAATATGTCTTACACCAACAATACCAGGCAATGCTGCAACATTTGCAATTTGCTTGACACCAGGTAGAAATCCTCCAATGCCTTGAAAGGAAAAACAACAACCCATGCAATTATAAATTAAAGGGGAAGTCAACAGATAATCATTAGCCTAGTCTCCTCTGAAAAGGTTTTAGGTCCGTTTGCCTGCAACAACTTACAAGCATGAAAAAGAGCATTAATTTTCATTTTCTTTTACAAGCGTAGGAGGTGTCATGCTCTTGCCAGTGTTAAGGGAGATGGGTTTACCTTCATGAATATGTGCTAGGGATGAATCCAACACTATTCCCGACTGGATGTTTGCAGTGGCCCTTCCTTTAAAATTAAGCCAACTGTACTTTGTAAAAAAACTAACTGGTTTCCTCACACCAGTTTGGCTTTTGAGTGTGTTGCAATCTATCTTTCCCTGCGCATTATGTAAAGCACACTTGAGAAAATTAATGTACATAGAGTGAATGCACTCTGTAAATGACACAAAGATTATAGAACATTCAAAGCTTCCTTTTCCAGAAAGAATGTACCCTGCTCAAATCACATTTCAAACCGATTTAACAAAACAATTCGGCAATTTAAATTACTCCTCTCACCTACTTCACAACAAGTGAAATAACAATATATTTGTTATTACTAAAACCCTCAATCCGCACATGATTGTACCTTGACTTCCAGCCCAGTTTTTTAACTCATCAAACATCAATTTCTCAAGATGATCATTAATGTAAAAGACACCTTCAACCTAGAATTAACAGTATGCAAAGTAACAAGGTTATTATTGGACATAGCAGGCAACATACCCCTGTGAAGAGTTTTCAGGTAAATTAATTAAGCTCATCTTCATGTCTTAATTACCTAATTAGAAGCTACAGGCTTGTCTTGCCTGCATCAACATTTAACCCAAGTCCCCGTACTGTCCAAGTTCTTATTCCCAATTCCTAATCCTTCTGACCCAGTGGTCGCCATGAGATGATGAACACTACTTAACCCTTTGACGTCCAAACCGGCCTAAACCGGCCAGACTTTGTATTTTACTCTGTCTAAGGCCAGACGATTTTACTCGTCAATGGGTTAAAGACATGAGCAACGTCTAATACAAAGGGAAACTTGTGGAAAGGTGGAAAGAGCAGGGTTGTTGCACTCTACCAATGTGTCCTAGGCTCAATTTGGAGGTTCAGTGTCAAACATGGGGTGAATTTCTTGGTTTTCAATTCTGCTCTAAGAAGTTTTCGTCCAGGTATTCCTCATTTTCCACTAAACAACTATTCCACTGGATCTGTTTGAATTTGATTTGACTGGCATTCTTCCCAATTAGTAGAGCACTTGTGCTCGGCTGCATATATG
>NC_090875.1:20594860-20604860 GCF_036669935.1 Montipora foliosa
GAGTTTCGTGACATTCGAGGAACGCCTTCTCTCTCAATGAAAACATTAGGGAGCTTAAGCATCGACAACGGCGACGGCAACGAAAACGTCATCTCAAAATATAAATTCGCGTTATTGTGATCACTTCGTGACTATTTCACCTTTTTAATATGACAAGGGTGTGGTATTTCCTCAAAAATGACACTCGTCTGAACGGCACTTAATTTAAGGGAGAAAATTAAAATTCATCCTGAAGTTCTGACGTTCTTGATAACACCTCAAATTTGACCATTTCACGTTGTTGTTTTGCTGACGACGACAAAGAAATGGACAAAGGTGAAAAACGCACGTGCAGGGCGTGCAAAGCTATTGTTTTTGCCCACTAAATATGCAAATTTGTGGCGTTCTCGTTTCCGTTGCTGTTGCTTCAGTTCCCTATTGGTGGAAGGCGAATGTTCGCACAATGTTGCCGCAAGCGCCATTTTCAAAGCGAGTCCTGGTGCACAACCATTCAAATGGGAAATTCATGCAAATCAAACTCATTTCCCTTACAATAGTTTGGAGCACCAACACTCACTTCGAAACCGAGACAAACAGCAAGTCGGAAATGGCCCATTGCGCCCTCCCTTGATCTCTAAATATTGTGTTCTAAAGCATACTTGTTGTTGCAAATTTCTGTGATTTCGCTTTGAGGAAGTTTAAATCAAGACTTCTCCAAGTTCTAAAATATTGTACAACCTAACCTTCATCTAACTGTTTGTTTTGTCCTTGATTATTTCAGCAACAAAGAAAGCTCTTCAGAAGTTTATCTTCTCTGCTACCTTAACCCTTCCTAAATCGTTCAGAAAAAGCGGAAGAGAAAAGACAATTACGAAAGGAGATGTTCTAGGTAAACGTAGTTTGTCTTGATTTTGGATTTGATTGCTGCGGTTAATATATCAGCAATTTTTTTTCTTTGGGAAAACTGTTAACTAAACATAAAGCAACCAATCCTAATCGGCTTTTGAACAACTGGGCCCTGGTAATTCGTCAACGTCGTCATTACTTTTGACTTGGGTATGGTTATACCGTGGCACACTGAACTTTATTTTGCAAGGAACATGTGGAGACTCAACTTTTTCGTATGGCCTTTCCTTAGTATCTCTTATGGACAAAGTGGGACTCAAAAAGAACAGTTGTAAAGTGATCGATATGACAAACAAGAGGGGGACTGTGGAAACGCTTACAGAAACAAAGATTTCTTGTTCTCTTGAAGAAAAGGTTTGTGATCGCAAGCGCTAGCTACAATCCCCGACATTTATAATGGAAATTGAAGACCACCCCTCCCCCCAGTTTCAATGATGAGAAAATGGCGGGTTTCAACTTGCGCGCGGATTCATCATTAGGGAACTTAAGCAACGACGACGGCGACGGCACCGAGAACGTCATCTCAAAATATAAATTCGCGTCATTGTAATCACTTTATAAACATGTCAACCCTTATATGACAAGGGTGTGGTAGTTCCTCAAAAATGACATTGGTCGGAACGGCGCTTAATTTAGGGGAGAAAATGAAATTTTAGTGTCAAGTGCTGACGTTCTCCTTAAAAACCTAAAATTTGACTATTTCACGTTGTTGTTTTGCTGACGACGGCAAAGAAATGGACAAAAGTGAAAAACGCACGTGCAGGGCGTGCAAAGCTATTGTTTTTGCCTACTAAATATGCAAATTTGTGACGTTCTCGTCGCCGTCGCCGTTGTCGTTGCTTAAGTTCCCTATTGATTTTGGGGGAGGTGGTACTAATTTTTCATTTCATTTTGTCGAAGATTGTAGGTACGAAGTTGTTCACTCGTTGTTTGCAATCAAATTTGTTCGAAATTTTTTCGAAGCGTTTGTAGTTGAAATTGGACTGGAACTAGCTTGCAATGGAGGCTAATGCAGGGGAATCTTTTCAAATGCAAATACTTTTTAATATATTACCCCGCATTAGCCTCCATTGCCAGCTACAATAGACCAATTTCGATATATTAAAATTCAGTCGTAAACGAAAGACATCATCTCGAGGATCTGGGGAATAAATATAAGGATTTGTATGAGTTTATTCCTCAGAGCCTCGAGATGATGCCTTTTGTTTAGGACTGAATTTTAATATATCGAAAGTGGTCTATTGCAGTTCCAGTCCAATACTGAGAATACGAATATGGTCTATTGCTATTATAGCGAAGTTTCTCATGACGTCACCTATTGTTATTAATGTGCCAACCAGAACCTAATTGGCGGTTGAAACATTGATTTCTTTTGTTCCGTGATTGGCAAATTTGAATATTGTGAGTTCGGAATAACTACGAAGATCTTCAGTCTCAAAAGTACTTTATCCTACTGTTCAAATATAAGGGTCGTTCATATAATTATGCTGTCTTTGACCAAGAGAAATCTTGCTTTGACAAATATCTCCAACCTTTATGGCTTTATGAAGAACTAACAAAATGGCAAGCTCCTAGTTGTCCTGGTAGCTCAATACATGGTTTTTACCTGTCGTCACAGCAGCCATTTTGGTGCACAGAACAATAGAGGAAAAAGTTTCATGGGAATGTGACTCTATTGTTATGCAAAAGATGAGCCATAATTTGCTATTGTTTTGATCACCAACATGGCCGTCTCGTCACGTGATTGAAAACCATGTTATTTTAAAACAGACTGTTTTCGGATTCTCACGGCTGGACTGGATCTAGCATGAAATGGAGGCTAATGCGAGCAAATCTTTTCAAATGCAAATTAATTTGCCCGCATTAGCCTCCATTTCATGCTAGATCCAGTCCGACCGTTAGAATGAGAAACTGGCCTATTGAATTTCGCGCGAATTAGACTCCCGCAGGAGCCTCATGACCAATCACAAGAAACCAACTTCACGTCAAAAGGTTGTTGTTCGCTGCTAATCATGGGATCCCTTTCAAACCAGAATTTTTCAGGATTTCCTTGCGCAACTGCAAGAGTAGCGATAATTGCAAAGATCTGCTATCCCTCAAGAACAAAAATTAAAAAATGTGCATAAAACTACTCTGTAGATTTGCTGGTATTCAGTGTTCTCTTTTTACCTTTTTCAGGATCTTCACCTTTATTATTTCGTATCCCGGTACCCAGGCCGCACGCTGGTTTTTTCGAACACTGTTGACTGTGTCCGGAGACTGGGCTCGTTGTTCAGACTACTGAACTTTGACCCTTGGGTTTTGCACGCTAGTATGCAACAAAGGCAGAGGTTAAAGAACTTAGATAGGTCAGTGAAACATCGATTTTTTTTTTCTCCTTTCAAGTTAAGAAATTCAAGATTCTGTTGTTATTGATGTCTCATCTTTTCGTGTTCCTGTGTTTCAGGTTTAAGTCGAGTACAAGCGGCTTGCTTCTTGCTACTGATGTGGCCGCGCGGGGTCTGGACATTCCTGCAGTGGAACACGTGATTCACTACCAGGTCCCTAAAGATCCAGACGTAAGTCCAATCCTTCTCGTCTGGGTTGGGTGGAGCAAAGCGCACTATCTTGGGTGGAGATCACTTAGGGTAAACCTATTTGGTCCTGAAGTAATTGAATTTATTTCTGAATCATATTGGCTAGCCTTTCGTAAGTATACGCAAATGAATAAAGAACTCCAATTTGCTGAAACTGAGGAATGGTGACTATTTTTTATTAGTGATGTAAACAGCTCCCCATTTCTTTTCCTTTAAGAAAAATATTTGTTTATCTGCAATTCGCCATATCACATAGGACTGACAGACATTGTAAAACGTGATTATACCTCAAGCACATGGAAAATGAGTTGATTGGCGCTCGTATAGAATCAGTTTTCCAAATTAGTTTAAAGATAGAGGAAGCAAAGTCCACAATATGGATTGAGAAATGTAAAAAGGAGTAAAGCCCGTAACGACTATAAAGAAATTAGTATTTTCTGTAACAAGATTTTTTTAGAGTAGATCTGTGATCGTTAAACAAAATTGCTTGAAGCTTGGGTGGTATTTAGATATGAAACCCAATTTGAAGATGAAGGCTAGATTACGCTTTACAAGGCGAGGTGTCTATTTGGTGGTCAGCACCATTTTATTCCGGAGTAGCCAAATCCAGTCCCTCACTACCCTCACTACCCCCATCCCCCCGTCCCCCCATCCCCCATCCTCTCCCGACCACTAAATCACACTACATTCATTGGCAGTATTCTTGATTTCCGTTTCCGTATTCTTGATTTCCGTTCTCACAGCTTTATATCCACCGCAGTGGTCGAACCGCCAGAGCCAGTAGAGAAGGTTTAAGCGTTGTTCTTGTCGGGCCAGAAGAGTTTGGATCTTACAAGAAAATTATGAAGACGCTAAATTCAGGTAGAGTAATCGTTTTATCAGAATCGCACTGAGACTCGCTCGCTTTTGAAAAGCTACTGACGAAGACTTGTCGGACCAAAAGAGCTAGTTGTGTAGACCGAGACGAGGCGAGACGTTTGAACAATTTCTCAAGCGGTGTGAGATATTTCCAGACAACTGCGGTCTGCAATTGTCTCAAACCTTTGACAAGTCCGTGAAACGAACTTCCGTCGTCGAAGATCCACTTTAGGGAGCTTACGAAACGACGACGCCGACGGCAACGACGACGCTACAAAACAATAGGTTTAGCGAGCAAAAACAATGGCTCTGCACGCTCTGCACGTGCGTTTTACATTTTGGTACATTTCTTTGCCGTCATCTCCTAAATGACGACGTGAAATGACCAAATTCAAGGTTCTGTGGAGGACGTTAGCACATGATGATGAGTTTTCAGTTCTCTCTCTACGCTTCCAAGCCACCACTCATACCAGTTTAATTCATCAACAGTTACTACACATTTTTACCGCGAAACGACATGAAATAGTTTCGTAGGGATATAAATAACGCGAACTCGTATTTTTAAATGAAGTCCTCGTAGCCGTCGTCGTCCTCGTTTCGTAAGCTCCCTATTATGTCGAGGCTATTCTCGGTTTTAACGTGACGTCACGGCCGCCATGTTGGAGCCCCTAAACAAAGAAACGGCGGCCATCTTGGTGCCCCGACCAAATCCTCCGGGAATTGAACTCTATTGTTATGCAAACGTTTTCCTTTGTTTTCAGTGAAAAACATAGCTATTGATCACGTGAATGCAAACCAACAATAAGTTTGATAACGAATCACGTGAGCCTGCACTTTGGAGTTTGACTGCTGACCGCTAAGTTCCTGGTAATTTTTTTAAGCGGCACATTACTTTTTCTCTTTGTTTCAGGAAACGACCTCGATTCTTTTCCTGTTGACGTAGCTTTCATGTCGTCCATAAGAAAAAGAATCTCTCTTGCTAAACAAATTGACAAAGAGGAACACAAGTGAGTGCTTCAACTGAGAATAACACGATTCATCTCACAGTTTTGTCACTAGAGAAATGGCTTTGCTATTTTTTCCCCTTATTGTTTGCGAAGTCTTGTTTTTAGGGTGGATACGCGTTGTTTCGTAAAGAGAATCTTGCTTTTTAGCTTTTCTGACTATGTTCTTTTGTTTGGACTCTGTTGATTTTTTTAGGTTTAGACGGAAAAAGTCAAACAATGACTGGGTTCTCGCTTCCGCTAAGGCCATGGACATCGAAGTGGACGAAGATTTGTATCCTTTTGGATACACGATTGTTATCGCCGTAGCCGTCGTTTCTTAGATCCTCTGATAAATGTCTGTCTCCTCTTCAGAGGGAGTCTAATTGCGAAAAAACTTTCTTATGAAATTAGTCTTCATTCGTATGTAAAGTAGACCTAATTACCATCACAAAAACTTCACACTTAATCTCGCTTTGAAGAACGAGGCAAACATGAACTTCGGAAATGGCCTAATTAGCTGGCGCTATGCTCGGGAAAAACTCAGATATTTCAGTCATTCACCAAGTGTAAGAATAAAAAGCCAAAGCATTCTGGGAAATACTTTTGACCTTCAAACGTTCTATTAAAAAAATAGTTCTCTGCCAAAAATGTGTTTGTGTCTTGTCACATTCAACCCTTAACGCGTTATAACAGATTAGAAGATCTTGGAGATTCTCAAGAAATAAAAAAAAGACAAGGAAAGCTTAAACAAATGAAAGGTAGAACATATAATAGGTGCTACTTAATGAAGGATCGGAGAAGATCTTTAATTTTACGATGTCATGAGATAGATTTTGCATCGCGCTTACTTGAAACGACAAAAAATCAAACAAGTTTCTTTCATTGTTGGTAAACCGCAAATTTCACTGGGCCTGACGTTTTCTTTGGTATGATTGGTGGAAAAGGCCATGTAAAGGAAAAGCAATAATTGTAACCAGATAAAGGCAACTCTGGTGTTTAAAGCAGTTAAAATGTTTTCTTTCCCGGCCCTTTTTTCTTTCAGCTGAGCTGTCGAGTTTATTGAAGACACCGCTCATACCTTCAGGATTTAGTGGAAAGTATCCCACGAAATCGGGGTCTCTTGTCCTTCCCGGAATAAATTGTAAGTAAAAGAGCGGTTTTCAGCTAAGTGTGGCAACCAAATTCGTCACTAAATCAAGGAGCCAATCACATCGTACGACATGAGTCAGATTAACCAATCAGAACTGGAAACAAATATATGCAGCCGTCTCAAAACGCGGGAAAACACGTGCAGATGTTCTGTAACCTTTTTATTGCTTAACAATCTGGCGCAAGATTTTTAACTCCATTCAGTTGAGTCAAGTGATTTGTTTCCCACAACAAATTAGAGCTATTTCGTAAACATTTTCTTCGTATATCATTTGCAGTTATGTGTAAAGACTTGCCTTATATAAGATTTTCTGAAGGAAAAAAACGAAACTCCTCCAAAAATTAAAGGGCAATTCTAGTGATATTTTAGTAAGTGTTCACTGCGAAGATATGCAACGATTGATAGAAAACTAGATTTATTTTCTCCCTAGGTCATCTAGGACCCATTTCACTAGAGTTTTAAGCCAATCACCTAAGAAATCGCTTTATTTAAACCCAAAACCAAAGCGCTCTCAGTTTCCATTACTCGACTGAGCTGCTGTACTTCAAGATGTAGCCTTCATAGTATTCTCTGCTAATTATTGACACTAGTTCTCATGATTATTTACGCAGCTGACACAAGGTGTGAGGATGATAAAAAAGTGGCGATTGAAGACGCAAAAACCAAGAAAAGAAGAAAGAAGGAGAAAACGTGACAAGAGTAGGAACGAGATGAGTTATACCGGAAGGCAGGCATCCTTTGGCTCTGAGAAGCAACGATGATCCACAAGGCCAAGACTGAAAGGAATTCAAAGCAAATGGTTGCCAGAGGAGCGCCTTTCATTAGCTTGCGGACTTTTAAAGTGCTGCACCTAAACTCAAATATTTTTAGTGTTGTCCCGGGAAAGACGCGCAAACTTATCAAAACAAACAAAAAATTGGACCCACGACCGTGATGTAAGAAGCATGGGTCTATTCTCGATTTTACGTCACAAAGTGCTTTGCAATGCAAAATTTCTTTGACAACAGGAATGCAAAGCACTTTGTGACGTAAATCGATAGTAAATTTCCGTTATTTTCTTAGAGCGAGTGTGAATCGAGTGTCGTAAAACCAAAACCGAAGTAATTACACGTAGGCGACACAAAGCGCGGGAAAATGTGCACGCGCAAGCCACGATTGGTTTTGGTTTCACTTCTGATTGGTTGAAAAAGTGGCTCGAGAACTTTGAACTGATCACTGAGTGGAGTGATGCAAAACCGAAGCAATTCGCTAATTACTTTCGACACCCAATTGAAAACCGCGCTAAATTGCCCGTATCAATTAATTCATATTTTGGTTTTGGGTTTTTTTTTTTCGCTTTTAATCGATTAATTAATTAGTTTAGTAATTTACTATTTAAGACTTCTTTGTACATATTTAGATAAAACACTACCCGCCTAGATTGGCATTTGCTATTTGCGGGATATTGTACCTTTTACCATTGTAATAGCAAAATAAGTAAGTTAATAAACTTGAAACTTGACTAGACCCATGCCCATCACATCACGGTCGTGGGTCAAAATTATTGCTAGGTTGGCTTCCACGGCATAGAAAAAGCGAGATTCTGGGTAACACTGGTGATATATGTTTGCTTTGGATGGGAAGATTTATATTAGGAACGAAAAATCTTTTAGTTTAGGTCCACTTGTAAGTTCGATACCCAAGAACGATTTAGTTTTCCCCTGTAATCAATAGGGACATGAAATGAGATTTACGACGGCGACGTTGACGAAATTTAACCCGAGAGTTTCGCGGTTGTGTCTGAATAATGGCATCCAAAAGCTTTTACTGGTCAAACAAACAAAAAAGATCACTGAAAGCATTAAACTCATTTCTATTTTAATTGTGTTTAAAAATACATTTTGCCGTAAACAGTGACATTATTTTCATTGAGTACATAATATCATGATTGCAGCCCATTTCTGAAGTTCCTCAGAACTGTCCTTTTGTTCATAATTTTCCTTGCAAGCGCGACATGTCACGTGCCAGGGCCCTGGTCTCTAAACTTCGGTCGTCGTTGGTTGGTTGAGGCCGCGAGGGACTGTCGCTTGGAAGGTGGTACGTGATGCCTTGTTGATATTGAAAAGAGCCCAGTCTTTCTCGGGTTCAATTTCATTTGGGACATCGGTTTGTCCTCGGGTTGAAGAAGAACTGCGAGAAAAGAACATGGCGAGAAAGACAATAGTATTTCCCAAATACTTCTTCCCAGCTGTCGGCGTGTCTCCTCCCTGAGGCGTAATCCCAAAGGAATTTAGTAGAGCAACGTTGACCCCTCCCAAGATCGAAATGTTTATTCACCTAACTAGTACCATAGAGTTCTTTGTTGGCTAGTCATGAAAATTTGGTGTTATATCAAGATCGTACCTCTTAAGCTGAAAATGTTCATTCTCAATACCTGTCTCACTGACATTTCATTGAAATTGTGAAGTATTGTTTAATATATGAGCAGGAGGTTATCAAGTTCAAAACACGAGGCACACCCGAGTGTTCTAATACTTGATAAAATTTATTGAATAGCTTCAAATAACTTTACTGTGCATCTATATTGCTGACCATACAAAGATTAGATTTCGGATTATTTTGGTCAAGAAAGTGGGACATAAAATTTAGCCGTGTCAATATCAGATACGAAGACATACGTTTTAAAAATTAATTTTCCTTGCAAGCGCGACATGTCACGTGCCAGGGCCCTGGTCTCTAAACTTCGGTCGTCGTTGGTTGGTTGAGGCCGCGAGGGACTGTCGCTTGGAAGGTGGTACGTGATGCCTTGTTGATATTGAAAAGAGCCCAGTCTTTCTCGGGTTCAATTTCATTTGGGACATCGGTTTGTCCTCGGGTTGAAGAAGAACTGCGAGAAAAGAACATGGCGAGAAAGACAATAGTATTTCCCAAATACTTCTTCCCAGCTGTCGGCTTGTAACCTCCCTCAGGCGTAATCCCAAAGGAATTTAGTAGAGCAACGTTGACCCCTCCCAAGATCAAAATGTTTATTCACCTAACTAGTACCATAGAGTTCTTTGTTGGCTAGTCATGAAAATTTGGTGTTATATCAAGATCGTACCTCTTAAGCTGAAAATGTTCATTCTCAATACCTGTTTCACTGACATTTCATTGAAATTGTGAAGTATTGTTTAATATATGAGCAGAAGGTTATCAAGTTCAAAACCTGAGGCACACCCGAGTGTTCTAATACTTGATAAAATTTATTGAATAGCTTCAAATAACTTTACTGTGCATCTATATTGCTGACCATACAAAGATTAGATTTCGGATTATTTTGGTCAAGAAAGTGGGACATAAAATTTAGCCGTGTCAATATCAGATACGAAGACATACGTTTTAAAAATTAATTTCTGTTGTATTTCCTTCATGAATTATTGTTGACGAGCCAATCACCCGAATTTTCAACTGAATCAGCTACAAAATGCGCAGATTGAGAAATAAAGCCTAAGAAATTATTGTGGTGTTTAGGGTCTGTATTACGTTGAGGTCAATGTTCGTTTTACATATTTTTAATGGTAAAGTAC
>NC_090875.1:20614860-20639860 GCF_036669935.1 Montipora foliosa
AAGTATCAAAAAGGTCAAAAGTTTTTTGCGTTTATATTACTTCCACAGGAGCAATATCGAGCGGCGATTGACGTTCACAAAAAAATTGATTTCGCTAGTAGCTAAAGTTGCTTCCACAGAACATACACTAACATAAAAGAATACACCAAACACTACGTTTGCTTGATAAAAATGGCTCTTTTATTTTACCACGCCTAAAAATATACACGCTATATATTAAAGCGCTGTGCAGTGGTAAAACAAAATATATCTTAACGTATGACATCGACAATTTACGCGAAGTTGTTGAAATATAAATATCGCAAGTCAACTGAACTGTCTACTCGCTGTACAAGATTGCGACTTCAGGAATCACGTTGTTTAACATTCGAAAGAAAAAACGAAAATCAAAGAACAAAATTAAATACCCGCACGATGTGATGATTTGAGGTCGATACGTGACATAAAAACTTAAATAATATCACACCGGCTGATCGTTTTTCCCCCCATGGATAAACGTTTCGCTTGTTTTCTTGCACGACAAAATCTTTTTTTTCTTTAAAATTGTCGCAAACTATTAGCATTCTTCGTTGAACCGGACCTTCACACGGGCGAAAACTTGAATGACGCGAGAATATTTTCAGTGGCGTTCGATCAAATTGACCGCAGCTTTTCCCCTTTCACGTCGAATTCCTTATGTGAAGTACATAAAATATTGCCGTCAAACGTTTGCCGATGGTCATCTAGCCACAAAATCAATTGCATGCTGATTCCCTCAATCGCAATGTCGACAAGGCCTACATTGCCACCCCTCCCCTAACACACATTTGGTGAACCTCCCAGATTCTGGGAGACACGTGACCAGCCTGAACCAATGGAGGCAGAGAAGAGAGACCCTGGAAAGGAGGCTGTAAACCAGTTTGACCGCAATGACTAGCCCAGAAACTTTGGCTGCGGGAACTTAAGAGATTTGACATGATTTCTGCGGAGCCCCTCTTGCTCGCCCGTCGGTGAGTTTTAGAGAGGCTTTGCTCGCAGGGTGGTCGACTACGTTACTGACCAGTGAAAAAACTGACTGCATGTGCATTGACTCCTTCACTCACTGATTCACCACTTGCACAATCCCATAATACACCTCTATTACTCCCCAAGACTTTTGCATAACCATTGTTTGCAATTTCTCCTGGGACATGAAAATGTCCCAAGAGAAGTCGAAAACAATGCCTATGCAGATTTTTGGGGGGTAAAAGAGGTGTATTATGGGATTTGTGCAAGTAGTGAGTTTAACATGTAAAATCCGACTTTCTCCACAATCAACTACCGACTGATTGTTTTGAGAAGTTAAAGGGGCTGTGTCAAGTTTCTCGCCCCGACTCGGTATGCAACTTAAACGTTAACTCAAAGTTACTTTCCACAACACAACTCAAATCTTCGTGACAAAAACATGTCTGTCGAGCATACATAATTTAAATTACTTTACCGGTAAGTTACAAACTGGGATAAACTTCGAGAAACTATCTGGCTGAACAATTTTCAAAAACCCCAACAGGCCATTTCTGAGTTCATGTCTGCCTCCTCTTCAAAGCGAGTCTAAGGGCGAAGTTTTTCTTATGACAATTAGTAGAACTAATTACCATCACAAAAACTTCGCACTTTGACTCGCTTTGAGAAGGAGGCAGACATGAACTCAGAAATGGCCTGTTGGGGTTTTTGAAATTGTTCAGCCAGATAGTTTCTCGAAGTTTATCCCAGTTTGTAACTCGGAAATGGCCCAATCCAATTCATTTTAATCTTCTTCAATTTCGCCCATCACTGTCTCCTTTTGCATTTCATTGCAGTGTTATTCAAACCTTCCTCTGATGCTCAAGTAGTTCTTTCTACGTTTCAATTGATTTGGTTGCCAGCCCGGGGGCGGAGGGGGGTACTCCCTTATATGGGCTGTATAGGTATGTGCGGCCCCAAAGGGTAGGGTTTTTCAGCCGATTTGGTCATAAATAGGGTATCGATTTTGGCCAATTTTCCGCCATTTTGGTCATAAATAGGGTATCTATTTTTGCACTCTAGTCTTGAATTCGTTTTTTATTTAGAAGCTACTTCTTTATCATGTAACCTACCTAATAAAAGCAGATAAACATTGCCTTTAACATTGGTCTGAACTAGGGAAATAATTATAAGGCAGGTCTGCACCAGGGTATTGATTTAAGGATCAGGTCATAAATAGGGTAGGAAAAATCGCAGATTTTGGTCATAAATAGGGTAAGGGTTTTGGGAAGCGGGCCGCACACCCCTACCCAATTTTTCTGGGAGTACCCCCCCCCCCCCCCCGGAGGTTGCCAGTTCCCAGTCGCTGAACTTGACTAAATTTCGTGACACATCCCCTCAAAATCCAAACAATGATTCACAATAAATTTAAACTGACCCCTGTGCTCTCATTGTATCTTCTACCAGGTGAACGAGTGTAAGAGGCTTTTGTTGCCTTCTGAGCAAATTTCCTCGCTTTTCTTTCACCAGATTTCTTCCTAAATTGTGCGTCCACTCTGAAAATGTGTCCCTCAGTGCTAAAGATGTAGTTAGAAGCATCTCGATTGACGTGGTTTTCAATGTCAAATAACTGCAGACGAAATACGTAGAACTGGTATTCAACACAAGGTGTTCTTTCGCGAGGTGGGTTGGCAATGGTAGGCATTATTTTTTTTAGATATAAATATAAACACACTAGCTCCAACAAGGGTGTATTTGCACACACTAAAACTGAAAAGGAGAAAGACCAAGAATAGTACATAAATATCATTAACAACTGCGTCGCTAAGTGGAAGTTGGGTTCCTGAGCCATCCTGCAGCTTCCACTATTGGCAGTCAGTTCCAAGATGGAGACTGCACCGATGGCTGGAAAAACCCGACAAACCAGCCATGAGCCTACACGCCCCCAAAAAGACAGGCCCCTGTCACACTGATAAACAGTGGAAAGTAAAGGGAGGGGAAGGAAGGGGAAAAACTGCTAAACGCTTCACTCAAAATGTTCCTTCTTCCCGCCACACCGATGAATAAGCTCTGCAACCCAACGCGCAAGGAATCCAACGCATGCGCAAATATAACAAAACCACTGATAACAATTGACTGCAGTCGCTCCTAGTTACTAACTCAGTTACACTGCATTTAACTTCATTAAGACTTTGACAATATAGAAAAATAAATCTTAACAATCGAAATAATTTTATAGAGAAATGTCGAACCTTACATGGAAAGCATGGCATAATCCAATTACTTTTTAATGTAATTCTTAAAAACAAATAAACCTCTTTCATAATGGCGGCCAAATAAAATATTTTTCCGTTTTCATAATGCTAATGCTTCTAGCCTCGCTACGACGAGCGAATTTCAAAAGAATTTTTGGTTCAAAATAGAGCGGTTTTCAAATAACTGGCGTAAAACCAAAACCAAAGTAATTACTTCGGCCAATGAAAAGGGACGGAGACAATCCGGTAAACCAATCAAAACTTGAAGTTATTACACGTAGCCGACATAAAGCGTGGGAAAATGAGCACGCGCAAGCCACGATTGGTTTTGGTTTCACTTCTGATTGGTTGGAAAAGTGGCACGAGAACTTTGAACCAATCACTGAGTGAAGTAATGTAAAACCAAAGTAATTCACTAATTACTTTCGACACTCAATTGAAAACCACTCTAAGGGCAGTAGGTCTAATTAACATAAATACAAAAGAATGGTGAAGGGGGTCGTTATTTATGAAAGTGGTCTATAATGATCCCACTAATTTAGCTGCCTGCATATGTTAGAATAGACCTTTTTTACAGCTGTATGCTTAGTTACCTGGTCTTTAAATGAAAGCGAGGTTGGAGTTGACCACGATACAGACAACCCTGCCTTTCTTATGTTAATGATGTTGCTCTCATGCTAATTTGTTGGCATTCGCACAAGAAAAGCAAGGTTTCTATGAAAACAAGGTCAACTCTAGCCCCACTTTCATTCATAGGCCAGGTAACTAAACACACAACTGTAAAATGGTCAATATTCTTCTGTTTGCTTGTTTGTTTTAATTTCACAGGGTTCAATTGGGTGAAAATCCAGATAAGCAATCGAAGAAAATTCGGCGAGAAGAGGCGAAAAATTGCGTTTGAATCAAAAATAAAAGATACACATCAGCAAGCTAACCAACACTTACAAGATACAAGTACTTGCATGTTTCACTTAAGAAGAAGCTTTCCATTCGATCCTCTTGGGTTTTATCTTTGACACTGTGTAAGGTAGCATATCCACATCTAACAAAGGACGAGAACGAATGGAGCTTACTGAAAAGTGGGATTGAGCTATTGGCCAAAGCAAGACAAAAAAGGAAGACTTACAGCAGCAGGAAACCGTTCCTCAAGTTATCAAAACAAAAGCAAACAACGACATGGAAATATGCGCACATGCGCGATATGCAAGTCACTTTAAAGTGCTAAAAAAAATTCGCCCGAATATTGACGCTGCTATGGGTGTTTTCGTACAGTGTAGGCGCGGACGAAAATCGAGAATACGTACAACTTTTGCACCCGTTTTCACAGCAGTCAGGAACACCTCGACATCAAATCAATTATAGAAATGACATACTTGACTTTGGAGTGCTTTTCAATGTCCCGTATGATTTCCCGACCAACGTGGAGGTAAAAGGGATGATGAGTGGCCTGTGCCGGAAAAACAACGAGAAATGAGTAACGCACAGGCTTTGTAACTCAAGGATAAACACCAAACATTACGGCACCGAGTGAGTGTATGAGCTCGAACTGAAGGAGCCCCGAAACAATAATTTTAGCGAGCTTTGTGCCAACTTTCTAGACGTTTGTACATTTCCATCCTATGTCCGCTAATCTGCAAATAATATAGATATTAGGGAGTTGACGAAAGAGACGTTTTTGAGTCAGGGACCGCAACCGGAAGTGAGCTGTTTTCCTGTTCTTTTAACTTGCCTTCAAACTACCATATTTGTATTGTTAACTGTCCTGGCATATAAGAAATGTTTGTTCACTTCCGGTTTCTGTCGGTGGCTCAAAAACGTCACGTGCTTAAGCTCTCTATTTAGCAACACGTTTACATAAAACCGGAAAAGCCAG
Source organism: Montipora foliosa (assembly GCF_036669935.1). Lineage (NCBI taxonomy): Eukaryota > Metazoa > Cnidaria > Anthozoa > Scleractinia > Acroporidae > Montipora > Montipora foliosa. The sequence goes on from NC_090875.1 coordinate 20,619,949, forward strand.
TTTGTAGCCTGTGTAGCTGGCGGGAATGTTGGCGCGAGAGGCAAATGCCGCGCGGAGAAAGGGGAGGGCGCCGTGTTCACAGCGCCCCAACCCATTCTCCGCGCCAACAGAGTCGCCAGCTGCGAAGGCTACCAGATTGCTCCTGGTTAAAAGAGCATAAAGATTCACCTATTCTAACCACTAGGAAACCTCTAAAAGTAAACAAGTGTCTTGGATTTTTGGCAAAACGCAAATTTCCACCTGACGTTTGCCCTGTGCGCCGTAAAATGCGATGAAAATGTCTCCAATGTGACCATCTCAAGTATTTTGGAAAACGTGAACATGAAACGCCTTTCCTTCACGTTCCGCTCGTTTATATTTCGGCGGCTAGTCTATAAAAATTGAACAACGTCGAAAATTTGTTAACGAGAACAACACTTTTTAATGAAGTGGTTTTCCTTGATGTCGCCGTCGAGTATATTAGAGACATTTAAAATGGAGGTTTAATCATCTTACTGCAAAAGGCAAACCGCGGTTGGCGGTTTTGAGTTAGCCACCTGACCGTATTTGGGACAAATTAGAATAACAGAATGGACAAGTTCACGGAACGCTATGCAAAATCTCTCGATAAAAGTCAGTAACAAACAAACACAAAACCGCGGACACTCACGTGGGAAAACGTTTACATTGAAAAGAGACAGTGTATCGTACCTGGTGCAAAAGGTAAGTGGATTCTACAAGCTCAGGTCTGAGCGGAGAAAAATGTACTTCTGACTGCTTGATTTGCCAGTTAAAGCGCTCAGGCATAGCTTCGTACTTTTTCCAAATGGCATAGTACAGAGCATGCGTGCAGATAGCTTCTGTGATGTCTCCTTTCAGAACCTTAATAAAAAACCAATAGAACTTTGCATATCACAATGTTCAATTCTTTTTTTTTTTTTTCCTATGTGCAATAATTAACAATTATTCCATGAGCGCGCGTTGGATATGAGATGATAGATTGCCAACGAGGCGCTTAAGAGAGGACCCTGGGAACGAGGTTGGAGAAAGAGTTGCTTTGTGGCTGACAGCCTTTTTGTCTGAGAACTTCTACTTTTTATCATCAACAGAAAAACGCTTGCAAACGCTGCTGACTAACGGAAAACCTGTCAAAACGATTTTAAAGGTGAAACCTTTTGAAAAAGCTCCAGTTTTGGTTTCCACAAGAGAAATGACGCGTACGTTAATGTTAACAGCTTTTAAAAACGAATTGGCGTAGATAAGAGAAACAGATGATTTAAAAAGGATGGAAGATGCTATTTCCGCTAGGATGATATTTTTCTTCGTTTCCATCAAAACGAAAATGAACGAAATTTTTAAAAACATATTAGTATGTATGGAGACTAAAACAGGTTAAAAAGTGTACCTGAACTCCAGCAAATGATGCAGAGAGTGCGTCTATCCACGTATTTGCGGTTTGGCCATTATCCATGTGGACATTAACGTACAAAGGTGTACTTCCATTGCCCTGGTTGCATTTGAGTCGACTGAAGAGTGCAAAAAAAAAAACGGAACCTTCAGTATCTGGATGTCCAGCACCCGGTAAATTCCCTTTGACTAACGTGAGGCATCGCGCCATTCCGGTCATACTAAGTAGGGAGTTTAAGATCTGCGACGCGACGGTAACGAAAACGTCATTTAAAATTGCAAGTTCAGGTTTATTAATCGTTTTCGTCGTTATGTCGGCTTGTCTATCTTCTAAAAACTAGTGTAACCTTCCAGGAACTGAATTAGGAGGTGCGGTATTGAATCTACGACAGAAAATTCAAATTCGCTGCCTTTTGTTCACGTTCTCCGTAAAACTTGAGAATTGGTCATTTCACGTCGTAGATTTGCCGAAAACGTGAAAGAAATGTACAAAAACTAAAAATGCACGTGCAGAGCGTGCAAAGCTATTGTTTTTGCTCATTAAATATGCAAAATTTGTGACGTTTTCGTTGCCGTCGCGTCGTAGATCTTAAACTCCCTAGTACTCTGCGTAGCTAGCGGAGGGAGTTTATGAAACGACGACGGCTACAGCAACGACAACGCCAAAATCAGTAATATTATTGGTTAAAAGAAACAAAATGATCGTGCTGCACGTGCGGCACGCATTTCTGAACAATTATATCCCGTACTCGTCAAAACTACTACGTGAAATGTCCAAATTTTAGGTTTTGACTGCAACGTCGACAAACTTAACAGTGAATCTTTCAGTCTCACTCTTTACTTCAAATCCGTCCGTATTAATCCTCTTATAGGACACTTCGCCCATATTGTATAATAAAAACAAAGTGGAATAATCATGAAACACTCAAAATAGCTCAAACTTATATTTTGAAGTGACGTTTTCGTCGCCGTAGCCGTCGTGGTTTCTTAAACTGGGCACCCAACGTCAATTTTCGAAAAATATCTGTTTGAAAGACGATTTGAGATCTAGAATTTTCGGAACATTTGTTGTAAAATTTCTTGCTTGCCTGCCTCTACTAGGATTTTCCAACATCTGAAAAATGGTATACCGGTAATTCCCCATTTTTAACGGATTTTTGCCCTAAAAAGGTCACCCAAAATTTTCGGAAGCCTTTTTTCTGGCTGAAATTTTCGAAAAGGTAAGTTTTGCTCCCTATAATTTTCGGATCACTAGACTTTCGGCTAGGAAATCCGAACAGATGAAAAATTTTTAGGGGATAAAAATATGCCTATATCTACCATTTAAATACTAAAATAAGTTTAACAATGCTATGTTTAAGTGGTTTTGAACTATCATCTCATTGGGTGCCCGTGATTCAAGTCACATTTTGCTGGGACCCACCACAACTTCGGGACCTCCATTGCCCTACAATCCCCTACTTCAACGCCCAACAGTCTCTTTGCGAAGCAGGGCCTACGGTTTAATAGTCCTTATCTGAGAAGACTTGAAAGTCTAACCTCTTACGGTAACCTTGACCAAACTTCCCACACATAACAAAAAAAACGAGTCAAATGTCCCACCCCCTCCCTACTGGAGATAACAATCAATTTTCCCAGGTAAGACAAGCTAAATGCCTAAGGGGTGGGGGGTGGGGGAAAAGGGGTAGGGAAACTACATTTTTTAATGTCTATTACTGTACATTACCCTCTGCGAAGATATTTGTTAATGGCTCTATAAATATCATTAAATCTCTTCAAATCATCTGGATCACCAAACATGATGTAGCCCTGCAAATGAAATAAAGAAAATCTTTTTTTGCCAAAAGTGACATACGAAGTTTACTAAATTTCTGAAACTTCAAGAAAAATAAATCACACAATCACCTTCAGAAGGTACTCATAAAATGAGTCCATGCCAGCACCCAATCCACTCATCTTCCCGGACCATTCTCCAGTCTCTACATTTATAACATTACCTACAACAAAAACCTAATTTCCTTACAAAATGATTCCATACTAAATTTGTAGTTTTCCAAATTCATCTCAGGGTCAAAGTTTGGATCAAGGTAGTCTGCGAGCAGTCTCTCTTTTGTTCTTAAACATTAAAACGAACAAACACTTCAAAATGGCTGAAACTGTGGGTCGCAAATACCGTGGGCGTTTGTTAGAGCGAAAAACCATTGCCCGCAGTATTTGCGACCCGCAGTTTCAGCCATTAAAAGTTCAATGTACGCATTCGTTTCAACAATTCTACAGCAAAAGAGAGACTGCTCGCAGTGTAGGAGCAAGGTACTTGCAGAGACCACAGTTCAAGTGCAGTAATTCAAACATTATTTTATCCCACTTTTCACTCCAACCCTTCACCAGACAGTATTAATATTTATTTGTTATTATTGTCTCGCTTGAAGGGCAACATATTTTAACTTACCACTAGCAGTGTCTGAAACTTGTAACGTTAGATTGTTGTAATAATAAATAATACTACATGCAAACAATATATGGTAATTTTTATTACTACATATATTTAGTGCATGTTGGCAGTTTTTCAAGTTCCAAAAAAACACGGCCTTTTTCTCAACCTACGCCTACCTCTTCAATGGGCCTCATTACAATTAGTTGAACGAAGTTGAACAGGCCATTGGATGATCATGGGTAATTTGAGATGTCACCTCACAGCAATAAAAAGTCGGAGAGCATCAGTGGGCCCATTTCAATTTCTTCAATGGGTCTCATTAGAATTAGCTGAATGAAGTTGGAGTCAGATCATGGGTATTTGAGATGTCACCTCATGGCAATAAACAGTTGGAGAGCATCACTGGGCCAATATTGATTCCTAGGTCTAACGCGCAGGGGCGGGTTGCTCAACACATGGTTAACGCTAACCATTGGTTAAAAGGTATCAAAACCTTTTGGTCTCCATGGTATTTAACACTGGTTAGCGCTAACCTTGCTCTAAGCAACCCAGGCCAGATGGACTTCATGGGAATAAAGATAGCACTTAAGATAGCTGAGTGCAAGTGGTAACAAAAAAAATCAAACTTTCATTCGTTACCAACCTAAAAGTCCCGTTTCCCTAGATCTCTGTCTCCAAAGAGAAGTCACTGCTTTCCTAGCTAAATTTTCAAATGTAGGATCCCCTAACAACCTGCTTAGTATTCCAAATTCCAACAGTACTGTCCCAGCACCAGCTGTACAAGTTTCTTTATGGAAGGTCGATGGAAGGCCACTCCATAAATTAATCTGTGTTAAAAAAGGCAGCAAAATCAGTCCTGGGCTATTTGCAAAAAAAAAAAGAGTTTCCCGTGAATTGGAGTCTTCATGTTAAATGGTCTGGTCCTGGTCTTTAATTTAATCACATATATTTTGATATATTATTACTTTCCAAAAGCTCAGCTTACCCTCCCAAACCTTGTCAAACTGCAAGCCATGCAGTGGGCCTCGTGAGTCTACGCCTCGTGTTTTTAGACCTGATAAAACATGGCTGCAAGTTTTTTTTGCAGGGCTTCAAAAACGCTGCACAAAAAGTGTCCCTCGGGAGTCCGACAAAGGTTCAAAATGTGAAGGGGAAGATATTAGCATACAAGAAAAATAAGACGCGGCTCGTTACTATTCTAATGAGGAGTGTTTTATGGGGCTAAACGCTCATGAAAGTGACTTTTTATCGATGTTTTGATAGGCTGAGAGGCTCATGAATTATTAATCATAAATGAATTTTTGAAGTTACATAAATATAAAAAAAGATGTTTTCGTAGCCAGAGCAATCATTCTTGTTTAGGTTCTTTATAACTAATTCACCGACATCATCTCCTTTCAGTACTTACCCTAGGATAAGGAATTTGTGTTTTAGATAATTCAAAAGCTGCCAGCAGCCTGTTTGCAATATCATGGGCCAAGAGCAACAGTTCATCATCATACTCAGATGGCACCATATCACCAAAAGGCTGAATAGGATCCTTTATAATTAAATGAGCCGAGAGCAAGGATCCAAGAACTCTAAAATTCAAACAGACCAGAAAACACAAGGTTAGATGCTCACAGAGGATGCGTACACGGTGTGTTTAGTCAAGAATTTAACCCCATGCAGTTGTGCAAGATGCACAAGCCCAGTGCAGTTAAATAGTTTTATTTTCCCAAAGAAAATCACCACCTGAAAAAGATCACTCGAACTCACAACAGATTCATGTCAACACGTGTGCCCACCTCATCTCAAAGTCCGACGACCAATGCGGTACACTATGTCATCCATTGCCGGGCATATGTCAACGTGTTGTAACGTTATAATTATTCTATTTTGATCATTACTAGATTGGCTATTATCACTATGAAGTAAACATGAACGAAACACACATGTACAAATTGTCACAGGTTGTAACATTAAGATGAAAAATGAATGGCTCAGTGTTGTATGCTCATGTTGTCATTCAATTTGGTTATTTCAAGTTGTTGTTTTGTAGACTACAGAAAAGAAATGCACTATAATAATAATTAATGCACACTTTGCAGCTATTTTTCTTTATTTTTTCTTTGTGGTGTTGCCCTTGCCATAACTGTTGGAGTTCTTAATAATTAATTATTAACTCTCTCTTCTATTTCGAGAAACTGAGACTGAATCTCAAACTTTTTTGCTCTTACTAAGTCCTCACCTTATTGTGGCTTCAAAAACTTGAACTGTGTTATTCTTTTGAAATGTTACAGAGTCTACAACAAGCTGAACAGCTCGTTTGAACTCACTGCTATTGCCCATGATCTAAAATACACATAAATAGAATAATATATTTAATTATCTATGTACTGCAATTGACACATTCATCCAGACAGATCCCACACTTGTCACAAACACACAGGGTCAGATGCTGCATGAGAATCGCACCAAGGCAAAAGATGGCAATGATTTCTTTGCAATTCCTACATTAAAAATTAATTCCCTCAAAGAATTGGAGTGCTTAAAGTAGAAGGTGATTGGATCTAACAACAAAGGACTGTTGTTACTCTACCACAAAGCTGCCGGTTTCTCATTCTCAACTAAAGGCAGCTAATAGGTCATTATTTTCACCTCGTAGTCGCAGATCAATGCTCTTTTGCAAGAGGTGATCATACATGTACAATCGGCAGATCACTAGTTTCCACTCTACCAGCGGAGCTAAAGGAGATATAACTTAATCCACTTTTTGGATACATCCTACTTCATACCAGAATCTTTCCAATTTTTTTTTTTTTTTTCGTGGAACTCCAATGGCAAACAAACACATTTCCCATGTCTAAAAAACAAACAAGTAACCATGGTAAGACATCGTAAAATTACAAAAGGCGTTCTCTGGTTAACAAGGATATGAAGTTTACAAGCTTTCAATTGACAGTCTGCGATATCAAAGTGTGCTGTCTGGCAATCAAACGATTGTAATTTTTATACCTTTGTTTAAGTAACCAGAGGACACCTTTTTTAAATTTCATGACATATTTTTTATGCTGTGATACTCACTGCTAATGTACCAAGTGACTCTAATAATCCTAATGAATAATCTCCTAAAACATCATTGATATTGATATTTGACCTTAATGAAAAACAGATAAAAATTAGAAAAACAAAAACTTAATATATTAATTAAGATATAAACTGAGGACAGTAATAAAACAGACATAAAATTTACCTATTACTATGAGATTTAAGGTAGTCTGCTCCTTTTTCCGGAGGTAGACTTTCTAAAAGTCTGTTAAATTTAATTAATTCAAATTTAACGAAGTCAATTATCACAAATTTGATGGGCAGCTGTTAAGTAGCTGTCTAGAAGAAAGCAGCAAACTGGAGAGAACTGAGCAGGATGAAGCTATCAAGCGGCCATGGTGACACAGTCAATGTCAAAAATGTATGTGAAGGCTCGGATGGAGCCACATTCCTCAAGTTCTCATACAGTTTATAGCAGTACTTAGAATTTGCTTCCAATCATTCCCCCACCCTACCCCTCTATTTTTCCACTGAATGTACCTGAGTGTAACGAGTGCCTCTGATGCAGGAATATACATGGCTGAGTTGTGGGGATTTACCAGCAGTTAATGGAACAACTTGTAATGAGCAATATTACTGTGAAAGAAGCCTGAACAAATCCAGGTTTTCTATCACTCATCTTACCATGGCTCCCTCTCTCCCTCCCCCACCCCAACCCAACCCCCCCCCCCCCCCCCAAAAAAAAAGGACACCTGGGTTATATTAACTTCTTCCTAAATGAAATTGTGTTGAGTGGGGAGGGAGAAGGAGAGGTGATTTTTGTTCATGATTGTAGGGGCTCTAATTGGCCAGGGTGATAAGCGCTTGGATGCAAGAATCAGGCAAGACGGGTACATGTAATTCTAAGGATCCTGAGCTTTCTTGAGTAAATTAGCCACAAGAAGCTAAACACTTGAATCACACTCATTTGAGAGAGTGGTCAGTGACAGATTGAACAGTGTTCAGGACTAAGAGAAACTGCTTACATTCACAAACCTACATGCAATTCCTGTATTTGGTCAATGGTAAACAAGGCTTTAACAAAACGATCGATATGGAACCTGAAATTTCGACTAACGATTTGGATAAAAGCATATTTTTGACAACTGATATTTTTTGGTTTATTTTTTTATTGCCTGAATAATAAATGTCTTGGCGAATAAAACGATATTTATTAAATGCGTAATTATTCATTCATTGACATACGTCAAAGTGAGCCTCGTGAAATAAACGTATAAAAGTTATGAAATTCCAATGAAAATTAACCATTAAGTCACTGTAGTTATAAAGACATCTAGAAATTTTGAGAAAAATTCTAGTTAATTGTGGTGGTTGCATGAGGCATGAGGAGATCTGATCCAATATACTCGATTATACAACTTCCAAGAACCTATTTACTTCTGTAAATAGTTAAATTAAAATGCTTTCATAGGTGAAAAATTCATTGACACAAAACTTACGGATTTTCATAGTCTGGTCCTCTCCCTGTACAATGAATCGGATCAAGTTCATCTTTGGGGAAGGCAAAATTCATGTAGTTGTCGTACCCAAAATAAAACATTTGTTTGGCTTTTTCCCGAAGTTTAAGACGTTCTGTTTCGGAAAAATACTGATATCTCCCATCGCGATTAGGTCGGCAGTCGCCTTGTGTCTGTGAATGAGCCTCTTGTTTGGTGATTAAAATTGTAAATGCCGTAAAAAGGAGAAAATACTGATTCATTATCAACCATGCCGAGAGAAATGAACTGTTCACGGAATAATCAAAATGAAATTGCAACCAATCACATCACAGTACGCCAGAAGACATCATTGGACAACTCGTTCGCGCGAAAAATTTAACATTTTGATAGTTGATTTATTTTTCAGAAAGCAGTTGTCGTTAACGATGTACTGTATCAGTCATTTTACAGAGTTATTTTACCGTTTGGAACACAAGGTCACCAATCTTTCCAAGATTTTTGGGAAATTCGTGAGGAAAGAAAGCCGCCTATCTAGATACGTTAAGGTGATTCCCTAGTATTGCACTGCGCATCCTGTTCTGCGCATAACACAGCCAAGGCCACGTTCGTATGCATGGCTAAGGGCCTTTATGGTCAAATTTCATGGCTCGGTTCTGTTTTCTTTGTCTCACAAGTCTCAGCGGATATTTATGAAAAAAACAATGTTTAAATCCAACCAGAAAGACTCCTAGCTACGTGTGAATATTGATATATCGCAGGTGGCCAAAGACATTTCAAAGTGATGATGATGCTAAAGTGAAATTTCAATCCAAGATTGAAGGTGAAACCGCGCTATCAGGGAGAGACGTGTTGTCGAAGGGTCGAGCTTGGTTTATTTTCTGTTTTCTCTTAAACAAAGTTGGTGACCTTTTTTTTTTTTTGGCATAATTTTATTCTCTTACTCCTCATAACTCGTGTACTCAAAATTGTATCCTCGACATCACGAATCCGAGGAATACTTGAAGTCAATGTCTTTTCAAGTGCCCTGTGCCATAAAACAAACATTAAATTATTCCTTTTGAACAATACAATACACCTGCTTTGTTATTTCAAGAATTGCGTCAAAGCTGTGCTTCCTGTGCCTGCAAAATGTAGCGTAAACCCATACAACAAACTTGTCCTTGATGGATAAAGTCGCAATGATTAAATCAGTAACTTGAGCAGGTTATATCTCCCAAACGACCTTGCTCGCCTATTTTCTTATTTGCGCATTTCGAGTCACCGTAATGTAGGGAACAATCTGGAAAAGTTTAACAAAAATCTTAAGACAACTTCTATTACATTACAACACAGCATTTTAGGCGTCCTAGTCTGCATGAAACCATCTATCAACTCTGTCTCGAAATGACACGCGCGCGTCCTTCTTACCTTACGAGTTCATGGCTGTAGAATCTGCTAAACTAAAATGTCAATTCCTTGTAAAACCAGCATCTTCATTTTGTACAAAATGCGACCATCGATTCTCTTTTAAAAACAGGAAACTCAGTGGTACGGATAAAATCAGGTAGCGCATTTCGCAACTTAGCCTATACGTTCGAAAAAGAACTAAGACCATGACTAGTTTTTTTAGGTTTATTCAGGAACAGAATGTAATTTCCGCGAAGATCATGCATAAGAAGATTTTCAATGCGCTTATTGTATAGGGATGTAGAGTTAGAGTTAAGTGGTAAGAAAAAGGACAGGTAATTTGCAAATATAAATATCTCAGTATTCTCTTATTTACATTATACCCTTTGCTTGACAAGAAATTACGAAAGGCCAGTTTTTTGCAACGAGGATAACAGCGAAAAAAAGCACTACTTTGTTGCGACTTTTCTAGAGTGAAAACATGTTCAGAAATCAAAAGTCTACTTTAACAGCACACACCAAGGTTACTCTTTAGTAGCTGGCTAGAGATCTTCTTCTCACTACTTTTTCCTCCGGCCGCGCTTTATATCAGCCATTTGATGAGGGCCAGTCTCCCGCCTCTCCAGTTGCCTCCTTCATGGCCAAAAAGAATTCTGGGTAATTCTGCCATTCCGTGATAAGGAAAGCCCCCCGATTCTCATTTCATTGATTTGTTATAAGTGACGGGTCACCCAGTCCTACCAGCAAAATACAGCACTGATTGAAGTTTTAAGCTTTCAAATCTTGCCCAAATTGTATCGGTAGGTGCTGGATTTCGTCCACAGAAAGGCCAGAGAGACAACTTCACTCGTGAACCGCCATGTTTACAACAGAGCATTTTAGGTGACCCAGTCTGCATGAAATCATCTCTCACCTATGTCTCGAGAAGACCACACACGCGCGCTTCTTACCTTACGAGTTCATGCCTGTACAATCTGTTTAACTGAAATGTCAATTCCTTGTAACTTATTTATTTATTTTTTTTTTGGGGGGGGGGGGGGGAGGGAGGGGGAGGGCCTGGGGTAAGCTACGTATCGGAGAGCCAGAACATTTACGCATGCGCGGACGGAATGTTTAAACAAGAAAGAAAAACGCAGTACCTCCAGACACCGGCGCTGGAGCGTCGTACCAAACGAGTCATCCCGGGATTTCGGCCCGTGCGATCGCTTTTGGACGCAGTTGGCCCTTCACTGCTTTCTGCTATCGACCTTGCCTCCCGGTACGGCATTGAGGGAGAGATATGTCGGCCCCTAAACCATATGTGACAAATCCCACGCCCACTCACAGCTCCAAACCGCCCTTGTCAGTTTAAGGTAAGAATTCGATGGCATATATATTGAAGGAAAAGTCATTTTCTCTCTCATATGGTAAGCACTGAAGTCGCAGATTACATATTGTGCGCACGCGCCCTTCTAAAGGCAACACACAAACATGCATGCATGCATAAACTTTATTCCATCTCGAATTTCAAAATAACTACAAGAGCTAATATCTTCGAGACATTAAATTTACAGCCAAAATACAAAGCATATACAGGTACATAACTAAATACACAATATTTAAAGATATATTAATTAAAGAGAAAAGCCGCTGTTCAAAATGCGACCATCGATTCTCTTTTTAAGCCAGTAAACTCAGTGGTACGGATAAAATCAGGTAGCGCATTTCGCAACTTAGCCTATACGTTCGAAAAAGAACTAAAACCATAACTAATTTTTTTAGGTTTATTGAGGGACAGAATGTAATTTCCGCGAAGATCATGCATAAGAAGATTTTCAATGCGCTTATTGCATAGAGATGTAGAGTTTGAGTTAAGTGGTAAGAAAGAGGACAGGTAATTTGCAAATATAAATATCTCAGTATTCTTTTATTTACATAATACTCTTTGCTTGACAAGAAATTACGAAAGGCCAGTTTTTTGCAACGAGGATAACAGCGAAAAAAAGCACTACTTTGTTGCCACTTTTCTAGAGTGAAAACTTGTTCAGAAATCAAAAGTCTACGTTAACAGCACACACCAAGGTTACTTCTTAGTAGCTGCCTAGAGATCTTCTTCTCACTACTTTTTCCTCCGGCCGCGCTTTATATCAGCCATTTGATGAGGGCCAGTCTCGTGCCTCTCAAGTTGCCTCCTTCATGGCCAAAAAGAATTCTGGGTAATTCTGCCATTCCGTGACAAGGGAAGCCCCCCGATTCTCATTTCATTGATTTTTTATAAGAAAAGCCGCTCTACAAAATGCGACCCTGGATTCTCTTTTAAAACCAGTAAACTCAGTGGTACGGTAAAAAAAAAGTAGCGCATTTCGCGATTGATATTGCTTTGGGTGAGCTTTAGCTTTGGGATATTTTGGCCAAGCGTAAAGTTGATTTTCACTTTCTTGAATCAGTTGGTAAAATCAGCCTCCCGCCTACCACGTGCACAAGGTCAAAGATCTAGAGAAATTCCCGGATGACAGGATTGCCCAAACTGCAACATGGCAAATAACTAACTAAGCATGTCACACTCAGCATATATCTATTTATTTCCTCGGAGCAATAATTTTATTTATTTATTATTTTTTTTATGGAGCCTGTACTGACAAGACACGGCTCGCTGGTGGGGTCGAGGTGAGATACCTTTTGCAACAGTTCAGAGACGCTATTGCAGCCAATGTAACAGATAGATCATGGCTTAAATTAAACTGATGCAAACTCGATGCAAGTTTGTTTCTGCATTAAAAGACAAGTGCCTTCAGCCAGGCACTTATTTCATAGAGGACACTGAAAACAGTCAATGTTTTGATGGTAACCGTGAAACAGTCCAAAAAAATAAAAGCATCACACATCCTTCTGTAACCATAAATTCAGGGAAAAATAGAAGATTGTCACTCATTCATGGAAGATGGTATATGCTTGGTTGCTGACCAGCGGTTTTCGTTAAAACAATGGTTTGCTGGGGGTGCTCAGTCTCGCGGGCTCAGAAAACCTAGTTGTGGTCATTGTTATTTAAGGTTTTTCTATATGCTTTGGAAGTTGAACTGGCCGCCATCTCGAAAATGCAATAGCGAGGGTAATGTGAGAAGTGGGCTACTTTCAGAATAAATAATCACGACAGCAAAATTAAGAGCTGCAATAAATACAATCTAATTCAAATCCTTCTAGTTACCAACCCGTTAGCAATTTTTTTGCCTTAAAACTTAGACGGTAACATATTTTAAGTTCCTTCTTCGTCTTTTTTCTTCTTTTCTACATATTGGAAATCGTTCCTGAAACTGCGCATGCCCGAACCGAGGAAAGCACGTCCACGTGACCAACTGTTACGCGTGTACTTTTTGCGAAGAGGGTCGAGGATATTACGAGCGACTATTTGAGGAGTAGAACGAGATGATTATGTTACCTTATCTGGACGGGGGCATCTTTCACTTCCATAAAATCAATTGTAAACTGCGTAACAAGCAGTCTGGCTAAAGTCACCCACAAAGTATTGTAAATTAGTCCTGAAAAGCCCCGTGGGGGAGAGACTAATAGCCTAACGATTGTATTTTGTATTCCAGATAATCAGAGAAACTCTGTTCGATAATGATCAATTACAAAAATCGTGGAGAAGGCCCGTGTACAGTTCCTCACTCTTTTAGCGCGCAAAGGGATCATTCAAGTAGAGCAAAGAATCAACAAATTTGGAGCGAAAACAACCTTATTTCCAGGCCCTTTCCTCCGCACACCGGTGGCTCAGTTGGTTGAGCACCGGGCTGTCACGCGGGAGGTCGTGAGTTCAACTCCGGCCGGACCAACACTCAGGGTCTTTAAATAACTGAGGAGAAAGTGCTGCCTTTGTAATTACATCTGCGAATGGTTAGACTCTCTAGTCTTCTCGGATAAGGACGATTACGTTCTAATTCGCTTCGCTCAAACGAACGTAAAACATTTTACCCTTAAATTCCCGTAATACAAACAAATACCACAAGAAATATGGTAGGATGCGCAAGCGTATCCAAAACAGTTTATTAAAAGATAGAAAGTACAAAAAGAAATTGTTACTGCTCTTTTTTTTTTTTTTTTTTTTTTACAACTCTTAAGATACTACTATATGCAGAAACTAATCTACGCTCGATAATACGTTACAAACCTAAATACTTAGTTACATGCAACCTGTTTTCAAGGCTTTCTTCAACATACATATCCTTGGCAGAATCAGATTTCCACCTACCATGAATTTTAAGAAGTCTTTCTGGAATCGAATTCCTACTATGTCGTACGGCAGCTGTAATGCCACCGGATCTTAAACTATGAAGACCATAATCATTAGGGTTGTAGTCCAGCTGACTTAAGGTATCCCTCAAGATATCTCTACAGGTAGTATAAGAAATCTTTCCGCTCCTCAGGGTATAGCTAGAAGTACTACGGTGAAAAACAAGTGGTCTAAATAAAGGGAGAGGACTGTTTAAGTCAATACCAGATAAATCTAAATAACGTCGTAAAACACCAACAGGACAGTACTTAGATCCAGATGCACTAATATAGACGAAATTCCCTTCCCTATAAACATCTGTCTTACTACGAGGCACAAAAATTCTTATATAATCGCTGTGAAATTCGATATGCTCCGGAATGATATTGCATAATTCGTCATAACGAAAAAACCCTGCGAAGGCTAAAGAGCACAAACAGCAATACGGAGGTTCTTTAAATTAGCATCTTTCTTGTTATGAATATCTAAAATACGCCTTATAATTTCTGTGGAAATAGGCTTCTTTTTCATAACTTGCTGTGCGGACTTCTGGCGTTTAGCAGATTCGATGACATTTCTGCAAAATTCACTATCTAAAGGATTACGATCCAAACTAGGGACAAAAGAATGTAACCATTTAAGGGCCGCATGGGCTAAAATTACTGAGGAACTAGAAGCGGAAGACTGCTGAACTTCAAACAAATGTAGAGAAACAACACTAAGAGGAAAAGGTAACTGTATGTTGAACTGTCTTCTTTTAGACCAGTCTAAGAACTTTCTGATAACACGAACGTAAGCTTTAGTGGTCGAATCCGTCCTGGACTTCAACATAACATTTAGCACTTCATAAACGTTGATTAAAGAAAACTGTTGAAAGACTTTCCAAGAATTACTTGATAGCATAATCTGTAAAGACAAGAACAAAACATACATACTAGAAGAACAAAAGAAAGACAGAACATCCTTTAATAACTGTACAAAAACCCGTCGTTGATGAGGCCAGTGCCACGTAAGACGTTAAATGATCGTATGGGCCAGTGCCGCGTAGATCAACAACCATTGATTAGGCCAGTGCCACATAAATCAACTATACTCCTATTAGGACAGCACCATATGAAATGCCAGACCAAAAATTAGGCCGGTGCCTTACAAATAAACAGCATAATGCCTTGGCCAGCGCCAACAACTGAAAAAACATAGGCTAGTAGACACACCGTCCAATAAATTAATCAGTAAATTTTAATCTAAAGGCAATAATATTTCCTGTGAAAAGATCAGACCCCAAGAGCGAATTAAAATTTCTTCCGTGGGTAAGAACCTCATTCCCAATATGAATAGTGTGAGCCACAAGATAACGACTATACTTGTGTGCAATAAAAGGCCAGAAATGAGACGAAGGCCAAAGAGGTACAACGAGCGTAGCAACGGCCTGCTGAGATTTAAGATAATGTAATACGCGTGGGATGATACCAACTGGAGGGACTACTAAGCAATTTTCCCCTCGAAGAGACTGAAAGAAAAAATCAACACCCGAGGAATTGGGATTCCAAAACCACAGAAATACCTGGGGATCTTGTGGTTATAATAATTTTCAAAGCAATCTGCACTATGCGGACCCCACAAGTCATCAAGAAAAAGAAAAAATTCTTCAGTAATTTGCCAATCATCAGTATCAATTAAACGACTTATATAAACAGCTTGTTGATTCGAAGTGCGAGGGATCCACTGTACATCTAAATCGGAATTCCCGATCGGATACAAATATCAAAAATTCTTCTGGCCATTTTGTGCAAACTTAATTTCATGCTGCCCACTTCAACAATCTTAGCAGCTACTTGGCTATCCGTAAACCAGTTAACATGTGATCCTTCCAACACTGAGGCAAATGATTGCAAAAAAACTCAATTAGGTGCGGTTACACTCACCATGGTAAATGCCATTTCCCATGGTAAATTATCCCGCGGTGCCTCACACTTGAGTTTTAGTATACCGCGTTAACTAGGGGTCACACGTTACGAAGATTACCGAGGTAAAACGAAATCTCACGCAATTCATTGGCGGGAAATTTAATCACAACTTCATCAGCATAGCGATTGGCTCTTGTACCTCGGGCATCAAAACACCCTTCCAACTTCCCACGTTAAATGTCATGGGCGCTTCCACTGATCTTTTTGACGTATCCATGGATATTTAACACGGGAAATTTACCTCGGGAAGCGTCGGTCACACTACTAAATACAGTTTTCCTTGGTAAAAAGGCAATTTACCACGGTAAAAGTGCCCCGTGTAACCGCACCTAATAACAGACAGTTCTCTCCACGTTGAACTTTGACCTTTCTCGTTCTCCGACCACGTTTTGTGGCACACAAAATCATTGTTAAAATCAATAATTGCTCCACCTCCGGTGGCACTGGCGTCAGAATACACAAAATAACTTCGTACCTTACTTACAAAGCAATACCTAGTGTTGATATTAACCATATTTTCCTTCCAAAAATACAGTTCTTCCTTGCAGTAATCGTCAAGAAGAGATATAGAATCCCAATTATCCCTGCACGAGGTGGACAAGGGACAATGTCTGTTCATTATCCTGCCAATGTTACCTACTACAGGCCCGGTAGAGATAACTTGACCTGTGAAGGGAGACAACTCTCTCGCGGAAACTTTGAAATCGGCTTCAATAATATGATCAATTGAGTTAATGATCTTAACAATTCTCCTTTCCACAATTTTAAAAGTACCTAATGCAGCATTCCAGGTAATACCCAGCCAGTCTAATACTTGGGTGGGTTCCCATACCGATTTATCTTCATTGACAACAAAACCTGCGTTGCACAAATCCGCCCTTCCAGCCCAGCTACTCTTTTATATATCCTTATTTAACTTATGGTTCTATATTGTGGGGTAACAATTATTATAGTCCTATTTATGATGTAGTTAAACTTCAGAATAAGGCAATAAGAGTAATTAATGATGTTCCTATAATGGATAATATTACCCCCCATTATGTCAATCTAAGCATTTTGAAATTTCCTGACATTGTTAAACTCCATACGTGCCTTTTATTTTTTGATCTTTTATGTGATCACAAACCCTCCAATTTTGTAATACCTCCTTTATCAGAACAACATAGCTATACCACTCGCAATGTCTCTTTACAACAATTGTATATTCCCTTTTACAGAACAAACATCAGAAAGTTCTCTCCCACTATTATTGGACGTTATTTTTGGAATGATCTCCCCCTTTCCATCCGCTCTAGGCATTCTAAAAAACTTTTTAAGAATTCCCTTTTCAGTCATTAATTATCCCAATACTAATAAATGCTGATTGACATGTTGCTTTATTTTGCTCATATTTAATTTATATATTGCTTTTATGCATGTGTGTGTGTGTACTGTGTGTTTTATTCTTTTGTATCCACTTAATTAATTAGGTAATTTTTATATGTTTCCAACTGTTATGGCAAGGTATTAGTTTAACTATTTTTGCCCTTTTCTCATTAAGTCTTCATTATACTTCTCTGTAAACCTGTTTATGTTTGAGAGAATAAACTGTCTGTCTGTCCGGGCCTTAATGCGACAACTTTCTCTATCCTGAACAATCGCCCAACCATCATCCAAGAAGATGGCTATACAAAGACCCTGTACTCTCCAATACTTTTCTCAAGGCTTCAAAACTTTAGTGAAAACCCAAGGGGCAGAGGACAGACCGAACAGGAGCACAGTAAAAACATAAAATATTTCCTTAATGGAATCAGGCGCAGGCCATGAAAACCCCAGAAAAGTTTGGTGCTCTTGTGCAATGTCTACATGATGGTAACCACTTTTTAAATCGAAGGAAAACATGAACCCATCCTTCACAAAATAAGACATAGCAATTTTCCAGTCCTCATACTTAACACTTTGCTTAATTAATGACTTATTGACATGGCGCAAATCGCAGAAAGATGAATAAACTGTATGGAACCGCAAGCGTGAATGGTACTCAAGAGACATCGGAGAGTATAAATACTAATAACTGCCAATCCTGACATACATGAAAAACAGAATGCCCAATAGTGGGTGCGGCAGGTGTGAAATGAAAACACCGCAACTAATTACTTGGAATACCAGCGGAAAATACATTTACGTTCTAATTCGCTTCGCTCAAACGAACGTAAAACATTTTACCCTTAAATTCCCGTAATACAATACAATACCACGAGAAATATGGTAGGATGCGCAAGCGTATCCAAAACTCATATGAACATACAAAGTATAGAGGAGGCTCTTTATCTTACACCAGCGCCCAAAGCAATTCTTGCTTTCTTTCCACGACCACTGGAGAGTTGTTCTTTTTGGCGTCTCTTGCGACTCGCAGCTTCCGTTGCCTTCTTACAACGTTTTTCATCTTCGGAGTAGGATGCAAGTTCGTCTGACTCGTACTCGGCTACGACCTGCCAACAGTCCTTGCTTTTATCAGCAATTTTTATCAGCTTCTGCCGCTTTCGAAAACGTTGCCTGCCTTCTTGGGAAAGCTTCTTGATTTGCGACAAATTTGGCTCGATGCACACCCGCACACTTGTCGCAAAGAATAGGGCATGTAGTTCCCGGTGTTGTGGTCTGTCTTCTGTGATGTATCATGGTTGGGAGGGTAAATGCTCGGAGATATTAGCTACACCAAGCTACTCTAAAAATCCGAGGGTAAATAATGATATGATATGATATATGTGAGAGAATGGGTGATGGGAATTGTCCCTAAAGGCTGACCGAACCCTGATGGTGACAAACGGTTAAAAAACAAACGTTTGGTTTTGGTCGCAGATTTTTTTGTAGCCTTGTGTAGATATCCTTTCACCTTTTCGGTGAATATTATGTCAAAGGCGAATATATTCAAAACAAACGTATTTTCCCACCGTGTTTTTGCTTTTATTAATGGCTCAAAAGTGCTTCCTGTTTCAAGCTTTTTTGACTGCTCTAACATAACGAATTCTAGAGTTCTAGATTATAAATCTGGTTTTACGAAGCAGGTTTATCTTGTTGCTGCACTAATTAAGAGTCATCCAGTGGTCATCTTGGAAAATGGTGACCACGATTGACTTGATCCCACTTTTATCTCCGTTGTTAACGCCTTTATAGACTTCCAAAGCGAGTCCTTTGCTGAGCTTCAGGCGGTTACTGAAGCCAACAGTCTTCATAAAGCCTCCGTCATGCGCAGTGTAGCACGATCCCCAGCCCTCGTTCAGCTTTAGAGTAATAATAAACCGACCGGGATAAAAAGAATGCCTGGGTTTAGGTGTTACACCGAACCATCGCAGAGCCGATAAGTTCGCACCAGAGACCCCTTGAACTCCAAAACACGGAGCTTGATACACGTACAATTTCTTGCCGACAGTCTGCAAGCCCACAAACTTCTCACCATCTGACACGCCATACCTAATAGTGCTGTCCGCCCTCTTTCCGATGCTGACGTCATTTGCGACCACAATCTCGACAGTCAGCGGTGTAGAGTCTTCAACTGCACCAAAAGAAATCAATGGCACTTTGAGAAGAGCTGCTTGTTTCACTGAGATTGGGTTCAATGTCAGTTGTGTGGAAGTTGATGTATGAGCTTTGCTGATATACGAGGCATGCCTCTTCAACCAATCAGGTGTCATGACCTGATGATAAATCACGCCTCCCTGCAAAGAAGGCAAAGAAGGTTAAGCAAGTGGTTTTACGTTGGAACGCAGAATTTAATTGTCTTCGAGCTACGTGTTGTAATTCGTTCACCATTTCTTTGGGTTTCTAGGATATTCAAACTATGTCGAATTTACTAAACCATTTACTTTTATGACCATTAACTTCCTTTTTGGTGAATAATTATTTCTGAATATTCAGTTGAAATTTACTAGTCTTATATAGGTCAGTGGTTTGGCATGCGAACTGAGTAATCGGCAGAAAGTCGCAG
>NC_090875.1:20644860-20652360 GCF_036669935.1 Montipora foliosa
GACAACGTTCTGAGCTTAGTAAATGTTTATGAATGTTTCGCCTAGTTGTTATATAGTGCAAACGATTTTTCAAATATTCTGGAACTCAAGGTGATGTTCGTAACATCAAAACATGTCTTGGAAATTAAAAAATGTCGTAATCTTGTTAAAGATAACGATTTGCTTTCTGCTGTCTCGACCTTTTGGTTCCATTATCCACGAAATACAAGGTTCAAGTTTTTCATCAAATGGAGCCCTTTGAAGAAAACGACAAAACTTTTAAGATTATAAGACATGTTTCGACAGAAACGTCTGTCATCTTCAGTTGATTAATGTACAAAGCGTTAGAACTTGAATTTATAAGTAGGAACAAGTGCTTATTATGCTAGTAACAACGGAATGTACATAAAACGTGACAATGTGAGAATTAAAAGGATAGTTTAAGATTTATCTAACGTTTTGTACATTAATCAACTGAAGCTAACAGAAATTTCTGTAAAAACATGTCGTATAATCTTAAAAGTTTTGTCTTTTTTTTTTTTAAGTTCTGATTTGCCTGCTAATATCAAGATCCTGTGGAAATAGAGCCCTGCTTTAAAACTGAATTTCTTTTTTCCATTCTTTTAAAAGCGCTCCCGGAGCCAGGAGATGCGATTCATTCACTTTGTCTTCCTTTGATTGGATCAAGAATTGGACCAAGAATTGTTTGTTGGAAGTTTTTTCACGATCACTAAACAAAAAGTGTGCGATAAACCATAATACTACCCTTTACTAAAAACCTACCTGTTTCCACCTTTTCTCCGGGATTCTCAATGGGTGCTTTGTTTTTCGAAGGAATGAACTACGATATTAATAGCGCTTGTCGACTTCGTCCCAAGTCTTTAAATCATGATGTGGGCGGAACATTCTTCAACTTTGATAGATCACGTGTCTCCGCGTTAATCGAGGGCTTTTGTAATGCTATACCCTCTCGATAATCCTCGACGAATATCAACGATTTATCCGAACAACAAATAATATCACAAACAGCGGGATCGGTAATCAGAATTCGAAGTACCTACATGCAATGTGTTTTAGCGCGAAAGTAGAAATTTGTTTTATTAGTAGTTTTCTTTCTCATTGGTCGCCTTACAGGTGTGATTTTTCGTTTCTTTTGGGTTAGTGACTCATTCATTGACCTCTGTCCCCTGCCTCACTCAAAACTGGCGTTTTCAAAGAACTCAACTGGAAATAACTTAAGATTGTAAGTGTTAATAATGATCTTCAAAGGTACTTACTAAAATTTGACCAATTTCCTTATTAAATGAATTCTTCTAGTGATTTATTTGTTGGGTCAAAGATCGAATTGATTTACCTACTCCAGGTTACTTATGTAAACAGCTGGGCAGATAAGCTCTTTGTGCTTGACGTGTGGGTCTCTATATGTGTTTACGATAGGTGTTTTTGACCGGGTTTTGGCACCAAATACCTCTTAGATTATAGCAAGGCGTGGCCACTGACTGTGAAACCCTATCTGACAGCAGCTTTTTGACTTTGTTTAGCCTGCGCATTCGAGCAGTCAAGCATGCTCTTCATGTACCTCGAACTTCTGGAAGCCTTCTAGCAGGCTAGTCTTCGTAGAATAAAACTGTCAGTAACCGTTTGTCAATTGTGGCAACAACAAAAAAACAGGATTTTTTTTCCTTTCTTCCACCCTTTTTACATTGGAAATCAATATTGTTGACACAACCTAGTCACCTCTTTACTGACACCCATTGAATTCATTAACGGTGGACCATTCCTGCACTTTGACAGATCACGAAAAAGTGGTATAGCTTCTTTAAAAACTCCAGCAACAGAGAGGGCAAAGAAAGGTAATACAGTTTGCCAAACTCTTACTGCGAAACTCGAAGATCCGTGAACATTGGTGTGATTATTTATAGTATCCTATTGTGGGTTTTACTCTTCTTAATCACTATACATACAAGGTTGAAACGTCCTTCATATCTGGCTGCTATGTCGTGGATAATGGGACCAAAAGCTCGAGACAGCAGAAAGCAAATCGTTACCTTTAAGAAGATTACGACATTTTTTTTCTTTCCAAGACATGTTTCGATGTTACGAACATCATCGTCAGTTACAGAATATTTGAAAGACCGTTAGGACTATATAACAACTAGGCGAAACATGCATAATTAATTATGATTAAGTGACAAAAATTACATATTTGAGTGAGTTACAAAGTGTTTGAAAGAATGTAAAGCCTAAAGCGTAAGTGTCAGGTGACGTGATGAACTTGTTGGTTTAAATTAGGCTTTTCCCGATTTATATGCATAACCTCCTTAAGTTTAAGTTGAAATTTAGTAGGGGCGGAATCAAGGATTTCGAAACAATCCGCACAGCAAGATTGACGACAACGTTCTGAGCTTAGTAAATGTTTATGAATGTTTCGCCTAGTTGTTATATAGTGCAAACGATTTTTCAAATATTCTGGAACTCAAGGTGATGTTCGTAACATCAAAACATGTCTTGGAAATTAAAAAATGTCGTAATCTTGTTAAAGATAACGATTTGCTTTCTGCTGTCTCGACCTTTTGGTTCCATTATCCACGAAATACAAGGTTCAAGTTTTTCATCAAATGGAGCCCTTTGAAGAAAACGACAAAACTTTTAAGATTATAAGACATGTTTCGACAGAAACGTCTGTCATCTTCAGTTGATTAATGTACAAAGCGTTAGAACTTGAATTTATAAGTAGGAACAAGTGCTTATTATGCTAGTAACAACGGAATGTACATAAAACGTGACAATGTGAGAATTAAAAGGATAGTTTAAGATTTATTTAACGTTTTGTACATTAATCAACTGAAGCTAACAGAAATTTCTGTCGAAACATGTCGTATAATCTTAAAAGTTTTGTCTTTTTTTTTAAAGTTCTGATTTGCCTGCTAATATCAAGATCCTGTGGAAATAGAGCCCTGCTTTAAAACTGAATTTGTTTTTTCCATTCTTTTACAAGCGCTCCCGGAGCAAGGAGATGCGATTCATTCACTTTGTCTTCCTTTGATTGGATCAAGAATTGGACCAAGAATTGTTTGTTGGAAGTTTTTTCATGATCACTAAACAAAAAGTGTGCGATAATAAACCATAATACTACCCTTTACTAAAAACCTACCTGTTTCCACCTTTTCTCGGGGATTCTCAATGGGTGCTTTGTTTTTCGAAGGAATGAACTACGATATTAATAGCGCTTGTCGACTTCGTCCCAAGTCTTTAAATCATGATGTGGGCGGAACATTCTTTAACTTTGATAGATCACGTGTCTCTGCGTTAATCGAGGGCTTTTGTAATGCTATACCCTCTCTATAATCCTCGACGAATATCAACGATTTATCCGAACAACAAATAATATCACAAACAGCTGGATCGGTAATCAGAATTCGAAGTACCTTCATGCAATGTGTTTTAGCGCGAAAGTAGAAATTTGTTTTATTAGTAGTTTTCTTTCTCATTGGTCGCCTTACAGGTGTGATTTTTCGTTTCTTTTGGGTTAGTGACTCATCCAATGACCTCTGTCCCCTGCTTCACTCAAAACTGGCGTTTTCAAAGAACGCAACTGGAATTAACTTAAGATTTTAAGTGTTTATAATGATCTTCAAAGGTACTTACTAAAATTTGAACAAAGTTCCTTATTAAATGAATTCTTCTAGTGATTTATTTGTTGGATCAAAGATCGAATTGATTTACCTACTCCAGGTTACTTATGTAAACAGCTGGGCAGATAAGCTCTTTGTGCTTGACGTGTGGGTCTCTATATGTCTTTACGATAGGTTTTTTTTGACCGGGTTTTTGCACCAGTAACTACTCCACTGACGTCTTCGGAAAAAATCGTGATTCTTTAAACCGAAACCGTTGACGAGTTTCTTTAGTTGATTAAACGCGTTGTCGTTGTAAAGGGAGCTTTTTTCGTAATTTGAACTGTCGAGTTATTCCTGCCAAAAAACCGAAGGACGTAGCCAAGGTTGGAATAGGCGGAAGATAAAGCTTTTCCATGATTCTTTGGATCAGCCAAGAAATCCAATGTGTACTTGTTCAATTTTTTTCCGGAAAGTGTGAAATCACAAAATCCCCGCTTTTAAAGTATTGATGTGAGTTTATGCCACAAAGATTTTTTCTGAGGATAACCGAGTAAAGGGACTGCAACCCTTTTTTGCGCCATCTCCACTAAAATAATTACAAAAATACCTTTGATCTGTTAAATTGTGAAAGGTGAAATGGTACTGATCAAATGAGAACATTTTCCAGATGTTTGAGACACGTATTTGTAAATATTAGATCTGGAATATCACATTAGTAGATGCAGGGAGATAACAGAAATTTTTTTCGGACATGGGAGATTATAACGCCTATCCCGACCGCAAGAAAACGATCTCAGCGTGAAACTGTACTTACAGTAGAAGTAACTTGCGTTTTCAGCGGGGTTAGTGTTTGGATGGGAGACCAAAACAATATACCCCTCACGAAACAGAAGCATCGGACCGAAAATACTATCAACGCTAACAAATGCGAACTCAGCAAGGTCCATATTTTGTTAGCTTGCTTTATGCAAAACAAGAACATCATTCTAAAAGCTTATTCTACGCAAAAAGTAGGTTCTGGAGGTAATTTTGAGAGTGGAAATCAAGGTTACGCGGCAGACGGCAAATACGAAACTCACGATTTAATTCAGGTAACACACCAGAAGACGCTAACCTCATTTTGACAAGAAAATGCTTTACTATTGCCATAAAAAACTATCTAGTTAAGCTCGCATATCATAAAACATGATGTATTCATAAAGGCCACCTTTTCCAGCGAACAATTTTTTGAAACAAACAACATATTTGCTATTAGAGGCAAAAACCCCTTCTATTTCATTACGTGCGTGAAGAGAAGAAACTCAATCGTGTCAAATATGCGCATTATTGCAACAAACTAAATTTCAGGATCAAACCGTTTCCATGAAGAACCCTTTCCTTGAATAATGAAGCACAAAATACACGACAAGCTTTCTTTCAAATAATTCTTGGCCGTTACATTTCCAATTATTTTTTTAACGTGACTGAGACTGTGCAGAGTTGATCATAGATCCACGTAAGGTGTTCGATTCGTTCAATCGTTCTTTGTCTTTGTTGAACCCATAAGTTACCAGAGAATTTTCCATTTGATTTCAGTGTTCTACATAACCGTCACACTTGGTTAAATATTATTTTAGAAATACAGCTCACTTTGATTTCGGCTCGACGGGCGATAAATTGTTGTCCAAGTCCATTACTCGTCGCTTTTGAGATTCCAGGTGTTGGTTTTTCACCGCCTGCCTGGTTTATCCAACTGACTTTCCATTATTGAGCTTCATAAGGGTATATTTTATTCAAAGATCCACTAAAACGCCATTCGCGTTACATGACTTTCGACGCCATTGCAGGCTAAGTTAATGATTCTGCTGTGTAGAAATCTACGCATTTCCACTACCCTCTCGATCTTAAGAAAATACGCGCAGAGGGCTCTATGCACAAAGACACCACTTACCAGGGGAGTGACAGGCAAGACTTTTACCGACACGGAAAATAAAAAAAATTATGATAATCTACCCATTTTCCGACTGGGATTGCCATACGGCAACCCAGTAATTAAAAACCGTGCCCAAGTGCACCTTTGCAAGAATCGAAGCTATAATCTTGAACCGCTGACCGGTTGAGCATCAGAAAGGGATCAAAACTCTGACCGGATCAATACCGAGGGTCTTTAAATAACTGAGCAGAAGAGAAAGTGCTGCATTTGAAATAACATTTGGATACTGCCTTAAATTTTTAATGACAAAGAGACACTCTAGTCTTCTTAGATAAGGACGATAAAACGTAGCCCCCTCACATCACTTGTGTAGGATGTTAACAAATCCTGCCTACAGTTCGACAAGAACTGTGTGGTTGTCTCTCACTCACTATTTGATTTCAGTTAAGATTTCAAACTGCACGGCTGCCCTTTGCGCCAAAACAAAAGCAGTCTGGCAAAGTCCCCCACAAAGTGTTGTTAGCAGAAAAGTTATCAAAAGATTTGCTAACCCAAACACTGATTGAATTAAGAATAGGAAACACAGAAAACTATATCAGATTTGATGCCCCCAAATAACATTCTAACAACCGGCATTTTTTGATCGCGCATTCAAGCATCCTCTTCTCAAGTTCGTTTGCTACAAAAAAAAGTGCGAAATGATCTCAGCTATTTCGGATTTTTCAACTACCGCTAATTTTCTCTCTTATCAATAATTAAGACACCGTTGCTTAGACATTTTAAAGTTCTAATCTTTGACTCGCACTTTCCCCAAGCTCGTTTCTCCTCACCTTAAAGATTTTTTGCTCGTTTTTTCCAGTTACCTAATACCAGGCAAAAAAACAAGAAATTGGTTGAAATTCTTCTTTTTCTGCGATGCAAAATCAAATGCTCATTCCCAACTTGAAGTTTCTGACTTAAGTATTGAACAATTATTCACCGAGCCTGAGGTGAATAATTGTTTTAGTATAATTACATAGGTGATTATTTAAAAAATATGCATTTTCTTTACGACAATTAATTTCTTCGTCCGTCACCTCGACAAAACGGCTTGGGGACATTTTGAAAAAACCGATTGGGTGGTTATGGGGCAATAATTACGTCAATCAGCGCAGAGAATTTTCGATAATCACATATGCTTACTGCCCAATCTAGATGAGCTTATTCAGTCCCCAAGACTGCAGCAAGGAATGGACATTAGCAGATCCAGTTAAAATAATGCAAATTATCTGACAGGATAGATTTTTAAACGCAAGGAAATTAATCTTTTGTGCAACGTTTTAGTTTATAATTATTAACTTGGACCAACGTAATTTTTACAATTGTAAGCTCAATGCCGGGTAATAACTTGTTCTCGGCACGTTTGAATCTTGTAACTTGTAAAGTATTAAAAGTACACCAAGCAATTTGATTATTACGAATGGTTTCAGCGATAGCTTTACAAGTTCAGTAGAACAAGTTATAGCGTCATTTGGGCTACGATATTGAAGCGTCACCTTTTGAATGAGCCCTTGCCGATACCATCGCTTTAGTTTCTTCTCATGATTGTTATGTTCATATTGGTTAGTAGAAATCAAAACTCATCGAGATCAGAGATTTGCCCGCAAAGCGCTGAGATAAATCCTCTTTAGGATCATGTTTACTGACTGAATTAAAAGAAACAAAACTCTTTCGAATACCCCCAAAATAACATCCCAACAAAGATTTTTCTTGTCGTACACTCAAGCGTGCTCTTCTCGACATTTCCTGCAAAAAAAAGCGTCAAACGATCTTAGCTATTTCGGATTTCTCACACCTGACTACTGTAAAATTTCTTCATCAATATTTAAAAAAGCGTTGATTAAACGTTTTAACGTTCTAACCTTTGACTCACAGCTTTCCCCGGCAAATTTCGTCTCACATCACCCTAACGAGTTTCTTTCTCTTTTTGCCAATTTAAATTGCTAAGTTTAT
>NC_090875.1:20657360-20659860 GCF_036669935.1 Montipora foliosa
TGAAGATCGATCGGAGGGCGGGACTTAGGAGAGGGAAACTCCTGTTGTAAAGTCTTGAATGGCTTGCTGACAACTCGAATATCATGTTTTCTAAGGAGTCTAGTTAGAGGCTGAGAAATGCCATTAATATAGGGGAGGACTGCTCTACGATCTAACAATTACCCCCAAAATGTTATCTCCAACATTCTAAAGAAGAAATCTTCTACTCAGCGAACAAATCCCATCCCAACACCTGAGGAACTTGTTTGCATGTTTTTTAAATGGGTTGCACCCTCCGAATTCTCCAATTATGCAGTCCTCCCCTATATTAATAGGGAGCTTTAGCAACGACGACGGGAACGGCAACGAGAACGTCATGTAAAAACATAAATTCACGTTATTGCGATCACTTCGCGACTATTCCAAGCCTTTTAATATGACAAAGGTGTTTCAGTCCCTCAGGAATGAAACCGTTACGAGCGGCGCTTAATTTAGGGGAGAAAAATGGAAATTTTTCTCCAGGTGCTGACGTTCTCCATAACACTTCAAACTTGGTAATTTCACGTTGTTGCTTTGCTGACGACGGCAAAGAAATGGACAAAAATGAAAAACGCACGTGCAGGGCGTGCAAAGCTATTGTTTTTGCCCACTAAATATGCAAATTTGTGACGTTCTCGTTGCCGTCGCCGTTGTCGTTGCTAAAGCTCCCTAATGGCATTTTTTACGACGCCTACGGCAACGAAAGCGTTAGTCCAAAATATAACTTAGCGCTATCGCAAGTATTTCGCGATTATTCCGTCTTGTTCACCTTGTACAATGCAGGCGCACTATCCTGTAACTGGGTGGGTACGAACGGTTTTGAATTCAAAACAGAAAATGAATGTTTCTTTGTTATATGCTCACGTTGTCTTCAAAACCTGTAAAAACATGGTGATTTCACGTTGTTGTTTCGTTGAGTACTGCAGAGAAATGCACGGAAATTCGTGTTGCACGTGCAGCATTTGGCTTTAACGGGAAGCCAACCAACCGCCATGTTTACAACAGAGCATTTAGGGCGACCCACTCCCCGTAAAATCATCTCTCACCTCTGTCTCGAGAAGACCAGACACGCGCGCTTCTTACCTTACGAGTTCATGGCTGTACAATCTGTTGAACTGAAATGTCAATTCCTGGTAACTTAACCAGCATCTTTTTTTTTTGGGGGGGGGGGGGGAGAGAGAAAAGGAAAGGGGGGAGGGTACGCCTCCTATCGGGGAGCCAGAACATTTACGCATGCGCGGACGGAATGTTTGAGCAAGAGAGAAAAACGCAGTACCTCCAGACACCGGCGCTGGAGCGTCGTACCAAACGAGTCATCCCGGGATTTCGGCCCGTGCGATCGCTCTTGGACGCAGTTGGCCCTTCACTGCTTTCTGCTACCGACCTTGCCTCCCGGTACGGCATTGAGGGAGAGATATGTCGGCCCCTAAACCATATGTGACAAATCCCACGCCCACTCACAGCTCCAAACCGCCCTTGTCAGTTTAAGGTAAGAATTCTATGACATATATATTGAAGGGAAAGTCATTTTCTCTCTCATATGGTAAGCACTGAAGTCGCAGATTACATATTGTGCGCACGCGCCCTGCTAAAGGCAACACACCAACATGCATGCATGCATAAACTTTATTCCATCTCGAATTTCAGAATAACTACAAGAGCTAATATCTTCGAGACATTAAATTTACAGCTAAAATACAAAGCATATACAGGTACATAACTAAATGCACATTATTTAAAGATATATTAATTAACAAGAAAAGCCGCTGTACAAAATGCCACCATCGATTCTCTTTTAAAGCCAGTAAACTCAGTGTTACGGACAAAATCAGGTAGCGCATTTCGCAACTTATCCCATACGTTCGAAAAAGAACTAAGACCTTAACTGGTTTTTTCAGGTTTATTGAGGGACAGAATGTAATTTCCGCGAAGATCATGCATAAGAAGATTTTCAATGCGCTTATTGCATAGAGATGTAGAGTTTGAGTTGAGTGGTAAGAAAGAGGACAGGTAATTTG
Organism: Montipora foliosa; assembly: GCF_036669935.1. NCBI lineage: Eukaryota > Metazoa > Cnidaria > Anthozoa > Scleractinia > Acroporidae > Montipora > Montipora foliosa. Next base: position 20,659,397 of record NC_090875.1, read on the forward strand.
CAAATATAAATCTCAATATTCTCTTATTTACATAATACTCTTTGCTTGACAAGAAATTACGAAAGGCCAGTTTTTTGCAACGAGGATAACAGCGAAAAAAAGCACTACTTTGTTGCGACTTTTCTATAGTGAAAACTTGTTCAGAAATCAAAAGTCTACGTTAACAGCACACATCAAGGTTACTCCTTAGTAGCTGGCTAGAGATCTTCTTCTCACTACTTTTTCCTCCGGCCGCGCTTTATATCAGCCATTTGATGAGGGCCAGTCTCGTGCCTCTCAAGTTGCCTCCTTCATGGCCAAAAGGATTTCTGGGTAATTCTGCCATTCCGTGACAAGGGAAGCCCCCGATTCTCATTTCATTGATTTTTTATAAGAAAAGCCGCTCTACAAAATGCGACCCTCGATTCTCTTTTAAAAGCAGTAAACTCAGTGGTACGGTAAAAAAAAGGTAGCGCATTTCGCGA
>NC_090875.1:20662360-20667360 GCF_036669935.1 Montipora foliosa
ACCTAAATACTTAGTTACATGCAACCTGTTTTCAAGGCTCTCTTCAACATACATATCCTTGGCAGAATCAGATTTCCACCTACCGTGATGAATTTTAAGAAGTCTTTCTGGAATCGAATTCCTACTATGTCGTACGGCAGCTGTAATGCCACCGGATCTTAAACTATGAAGACCATAATCATTAGGGTTGTAGTCCAGCTGACTTAAGGTATCCCTCAAGATATCTCTACAGGTAGTATAAGAAATCTTTCCGCTCCTCAGGGTATAGCTAGAAGTACTACGGTGAAAAACAAGTGGTCTAAATAAAGGGAGAGGACTGTTTAAGTCAATACCAGATAAATCTAAATAACGTCGTAAAACACCAACAGGACAGTACTTAGATCCAGATGCACTAATATAGACGAAATTCCCTTCCCTATAAACATCTGTCTTACTACGAGGCACAAAAATTCTTATATAATCGCTGTGAAATTCGATATGCTCCGGAATGATATTGCATAATTCGTCATAACGAAAAAACCCTGCGAAGGCTAAAGAGCACAAACAGCAATACGGAGGTTCTTTAAATTAGCATCTTTCTTGTTATGAATATCTAAAATACGCCTTATAATTTCTGTGGAAATAGGCTTCTTTTTCATAACTGGCTGTGCGGACTTCTGGTGTTTAGCAGATTCGATGACATTTCTGCAAAATTCACTATCTAAAGGATTACGATCCAAACTAGGGACAAAAGAATGTAACCATTTAAGGGCCGCATGGGCTAAAATTACTGAGGAACTAGAAGCGGAAGACTGCTGAACTTCAAACAAATGTAGAGAAACAACACTAAGAGGAAAAGGTAACTGTATGTTGAACTGTCTTCTTTTAGACCAGTCTAAGAACTTTCTGATAACACGAACGTAAGCTTTAGTGGTCGAATCCGTCCTGGACTTCAACATAACATTTAGCACTTCATAAACGTTGATTGAAGAAAACTGTTGAAAGACTCTCCAAGAATTACTTGATAGCATAATCTGTAAAGACAAGAACAAAACATACATACTAGAAGAACAAAAGAAAGACAGAACATCCTTTAATAACCGTACAAAAATCCGTCATTGATGAGGCCAGTGCCACGTAAGACGTTAAATGATCGCATGGGCCACTGCCGCGTAGATCAACAACCATTGATTAGGCCAGTGCCACATAAATCAACTATACTCCTATTAGGACAGCACCATACGAAATGCCAGACCAAAAATTAGGCCAGTGCCTTACAAATAAACAGCATAATGCCTTGGCCAGCACCAACAACTGAAAAAACATAGGCTAGTAGACACGCCGTCCAATAAATTAATCAGTAAATTTTAGTCTAAAGGCAATAAAATTTCCTGTGAAAAGTTCAGACCCCAAGAGCGAATTAAAATTTCTTCCGTGGGTAAGAACCTCATTCCCAATATGAATAGTGTGAGCCACAAGATAACGACTATACTTGTGTGCAATAAAAGGCCAGAAATGAGACGAAGGCCAAAGAGGTACAACGAGCGTAGCAACGGCCTGCTGAGATTTAAGATAATGTAATACGCGTGGGATGATACCAACTGGAGGGACTACTAAGCAATTTTCCCCTCGAAGAGACTGAAAGAAAAAATCAACACCCGAGGAATTGGGATCCCCAAACCTCGAGAAATACCTGGGGATCTTGTGGTTATAATAATTTTCAAAGCAATCTACACTATGCGGACCCCACAAGTCATCAAGAAAAAGAAAAAATTCTTCAGTAATTTGCCAATCATCAGTATCAATTAAACGACTTATATAAACAGCTTGTTGATTCGAAGTGCGAGGGATCCACTGTACATCTAAATCGGAATTCCCGATAGGATACAAATATCAAAAATCCTTCTGGCCATTTTGTGCAAACCTAATTTCATGCTGCCCACTTCAACAATCTTAGCAGCTACTTGGTTATCCGTAAACCAGTTAACATGTGATCCTTCCAACACTGAGGCAAATGATTGCAAAGAAAACTCAATAACAGACAGTTCTCTCCACGTTGAACTTTGACCTTTCTCGTTCTCCGACCACGTTTTGTGGCACACAAAATCATTGTTAAAATCAATAATTGCTCCACCTCCGGTGGCACTGGCATCGGAATACACAAAATAACTTCGTACCTTACTTACAAAGCAATACCTAGTGTTGATATTAACCATATTTTCCTTCCAAAAATACAGTTCTTCCTTGCAGTAATCGTCAAGAAGGGATATAGAATCCCAATTATCCCCGCACGAGGTGGACAAGGGACACTGTCTGGTCATTATCCTGCCGCCAATGTTACCAACTACAGGCCCGGTAGAGATAACTTGACCTGTGAAGGAAGACAACTCTCTCGCGGAAACTTTGAAATCGGCTTCAATAATATGATCAATTGAGTTAATGATCTTAACAATTCTCCTTTCCACAATTTTAAAAGTACCTAATGCAGCATTCCAGGTAATACCCAGCCAGTCTAATACTTGGGTGGGTTCCCATACCGATTTATCTTCATTGACAACAAAACCTGCGTTGCACAAATCCGCCCTTACAGCCCGGGCCTTAGTGCGACAACTTTCTCTATCCTGAACAATCGCCCAACCATGATCCAAGAAGATGGCTATACAAAGACCCTGTACTCCCCAATACTTTTCTAAAGGCTTCAAAACTTTAGTGAAAACCCAAGGGGCAGAGGACAGACCGAACGGGAGCACAGTAAAAACATAAAATATTTCCTTAATGGAATCAGGCGCAGGCCATGAAAACCCCAGAAAAGTTTGGTGCTCTTGTGCAATGTCTACATGATGGTAACCACTTTTTAAATCGAAGGAAAACATGAACCCATCCTTCACAAAATAAGACATAGCAATTTTCCAGTCCTCATACTTAACACTTTGCTTAATTAATGACTTATTGACATGGCGCAAATCGCAGAAAGATGAATAAACTGTATGGAACCGCAAGCGTGAATGGTACTCAAGAGACATCGGAGAGTATAAATACTAATAACTGCCAATCCTGACATACATGAAAAACAGAATGCCCAATAGTGGGTGCGGCAGGTGTGAAATGAAAACACCGCAACTAATTACTTGGAATACCAGCGGAAAATACATTTACGTTCTAATTCGCTTCGCTCAAACGAACGTAAAACATTTTACCCTTAAATTCCCGTAATACAATACAATACCACGAGAAATATGGTAGGATGCGCAAGCGTATCCAAAACTCATATGAACATACAAAGTATAGAGGAGGCTCTTTATCTTACACCAGCGCCCAAAGCAATTCTTGCTTTCTTTCCACGACCACTGGAGAGTTGTTCTTTTTGGCGTCTCTTGCGACTCGCAGCTTCCGTTGCCTTCTTACAACGTTTTTCATCTTCGGAGTAGGATGCAAGTTCGTCTGACTCGTACTCGGCTACGACCTGCCAACAGTCCTTGCTTTTATCAGCGATTTTTATCAGCTTCTGCCGCTTTCGAAAACGTTGCCTGCCTTCTTGGGAAAGCTTCTTGATTTGCGACAAATTTGGCTCGATGCACACCCGCACACTTGTCGCAAAGAATAGGGCATGTAGTTCCCGGTGTTGTGGTCTGTCTTCTGTGATGTATCATGGTTGGGAGGGTAAATGCTCGGAGATATTAGCTACACCAAGCTACTCTAAAAATCCGAGGGTAAATAATGATATGATATGATATATGTGAGAGAATGGGTGATGGGAATTGTCCCTAAAGGCTGACCGAACCCTGATGGTGACAAACGGTTAAAAAACAAACGTTTGGTTTTGGTCGCAGATTTTTTTGTAGCCTTGTGTAGATATCCTTTCACCTTTTCGGTGAATATTATGTCAAAGGCGAATATATTCAAAACAAACGTATTTTCCCACCGTGTTTTTGCTTTTATTAATGGCTCAAAAGTGCTTCCTGTTTCAAGCTTTTTTGACTGCTCTAACATAACGAATTCTAGAGTTCTAGATTATAAATCTGGTTTTACGAAGCAGGTTTATCTTGTTGCTGCACTAATTAAGAGTCATCCAGTGGTCATCTTGGAAAATGGTGACCACGATTGACTTGATCCCACTTTTATCTCCGTTGTTAACGCCTTTATAGACTTCCAAAGCGAGTCCTTTGCTGAGCTTCAGGCGGTTACTGAAGCCAACAGTCTTCATAAAGCCTCCGTCATGCGCAGTGTAGCACGATCCCCAGCCCTCGTTCAGCTTTAGAGTAATAATAAACCGACCGGGATAAAAAGAATGCCTGGGTTTAGGTGTTACACCGAACCATCGCAGAGCCGATAAGTTCGCACCAGAGACCCCTTGAACTCCAAAACACGGAGCTTGATACACGTACAATTTCTTGCCGACAGTCTGCAAGCCCACAAACTTCTCACCATCTGACACGCCATACCTAATAGTGCTGTCCGCCCTCTTTCCGATGCTGACGTCATTTGCGACCACAATCTCGACAGTCAGCGGTGTAGAGTCTTCAACTGCACCAAAAGAAATCAATGGCACTTTGAGAAGAGCTGCTTGTTTCACTGAGATTGGGTTCAATGTCAGTTGTGTGGAAGTTGATGTATGAGCTTTGCTGATATACGAGGCATGCCTCTTCAACCAATCAGGTGTCATGACCTGATGATAAATCACGCCTCCCTGCAAAGAAGGCAAAGAAGGTTAAGCAAGTGGTTTTACGTTGGAACGCAGAATTTAATTGTCTTCGAGCTACGTGTTGTAATTGGCGGACAAAATCTGATGCGAATAAAGTAGAAATTAAACCCATCACAATTGTACGTTTCTGTCATGCATTTCTTGAGCTGCTTGCCGTAGTTCAATTGAGTTTTTTTTTTTAATTATCTTTGGAATACATATGAAAGTCTCAAATTCAAACTGTGGAGATGAAAGTTATTTCAAAGCAACTTAGGTTCATGTAGCGAGTTCATTTTATATCGGGCAAGAGTTGAAAGTAATTATGTAAATACGAACTCTT
>NC_090875.1:20677360-20692360 GCF_036669935.1 Montipora foliosa
TTGGTTTAAATTAGGCTTTTCCCGATTTATATGCATAACCTCCTTAAGTTTAAGTTGAAATTTAGTAGGGGCGGAATCAAGGATTTCGAAACAATCCGCACAGCAAGATTGACGACAACGTTCTGAGCTTAGTAAATGTTTATGAATGTTTCGCCTAGTTGTTATATAGTGCAATCGATTTTTCAAATATTCTGAAACTCAAGGTGATGTTCGTAACATCAAAACATGTCTTGGAAATTCAAAAATGTCGTAATCTTGTTAAAGATAACGATTTGCTTTCTGCTGTCTCGACCTTTTGATTCCATTATCCACGAAATACAAGGTTCAAGTTTTTCATCAAATGGAGCCCTTTGAAGAAAACAACAAAACTTTTAAGATTATAAGACATGTTTCGACAGAAACGTCTGTCATCTTCAGTTGATTAATGTACAAAGCGTTAGAACTTGAATTTATAAGTAGGAACAAGTGCTTATTATGCTAGTAACAACGGAATGTACATAAAACGTGACAATGTGAGAATTAAAAGGATAGTTTAAGATTTATCTAACGTTTTGTACATTAATCAACTGAAGCTAACAGAAATTTCTGTAAAAACATGTCGTATAATCTTAAAAGTTTTGTCTTTTTTTTTTTAAGTTCTGATTTGCCTGCTAATATCAAGATCCTGTGGAAATAGAGCCCTGCTTTAAAACTGAATTTCTTTTTTCCATTCTTTTAAAAGCGCTCCCGGAGCCAGGAGATGCGATTCATTCACTTTGTCTTCCTTTGATTGGATCAAGAATTGGACCAAGAATTGTTTGTTGGAAGTTTTTTCACGATCACTAAACAAAAAGTGTGCGATAAACCATAATACTACCCTTTACTAAAAACCTACCTGTTTCCACCTTTTCTCCGGGATTCTCAATGGGTGCTTTGTTTTTCGAAGGAATGAACTACGATATTAATAGCGCTTGTCGGCTTCGTCCCAAGTCTTTAAATCATGATGTGGGCGGAACATTCTTCAACTTTGATAGATCACGTGTCTCCGCGTTAATCGAGGGCTTTTGTAATGCTATACCCTCTCGATAATCCTCGACGAATATCAACGATTTATCCGAACAACAAATAATATCACAAACAGCGGGATCGGTAATCAGAATTCGAAGTACCTACATGCAATGTGTTTTAGCGCGAAAGTAGAAATTTGTTTTATTAGTAGTTTTCTTTCTCATTGGTCGCCTTACAGGTGTGATTTTTCGTTTCTTTTGGGTTAGTCACTCATTCATTGACCTCTGTCCCCTGCCTCACTCAAAACTGGCGTTTTCAAAGAACTCAACTGGAAATAACTTAAGATTGTAAGTGTTAATAATGATCTTTAAAGGTACTTACTAAAATTTGACCAATTTCCTTATTAAATGAATTCTTCTAGTGATTTATTTGTTGGGTCAAAGATCGAATTGATTTACCTACTCCAGGTTACTTATGTAAACAGCTGGGCAGATAAGCTCTTTGTGCTTGACGTGTGGGTCTCTATATGTGTTTACGATAGGTGTTTTTGACCGAGTTTTGGCACCAAATACCTCTTAGATTATAGCAAGGCGTGACCACTGACTGTGAAACCCTATCTGACAGCAGCTTTTTGACTTTGTTTAGCCTGCGCATTCGAGCAGTCAAGCATGCTCTTCATGTACCTCGAATTTCTGGAAGCCTTCTAGCAGGCTAGTCTTCGTAGAATAAAACTGTCAGTAACCGTTTGTCAATTGTGGCAACAACAAAAAAACAGGATTTTTTTTCCTTTCTTCCACCCTTTTTACATTGGAAATCATTATTGTTGACACAACCTAGTCACCTCTTTACTGACACCCATTGAATTCATTAACGGTGGACCATTCCTGCACTTTGACAGATCACGAAAAAGTGGTATAGCTTCTTTAAAAACTCCAGCAACAGAGAGGGCAAAGAAAGGTAATACAGTTTGCCAAATTCTTACTGCGAAACTCGAAGATCCGTGAACATTGGTATCCTATTGTGGGTTTTACTCTTCTTAATCACTATACATTCAAGGTTGAAACGTCCTTCATATCTGGCTGCTATGTCGTGGATAATGGGACCAAAAGCTCGAGACAGCAGAAAGCAAATCGTTACCTTTAAGAAGATTACGACATTTTTTTTCTTTCCAAGACATGTTTCGATGTTACGAACATCATCGTCAGTTACAGAATATTTGAAAGACCGTTAGGACCATATAACAACTAGGCGAAACATGCATAATTAATTATGATTAAGTGACAAAAATTACATTTTTGAGTGAGTTACAAAGTGTTTGAAAGAATGTAAAGCCTAAAGCGTAAGTGTCAGGTGACGTGATGAACTTGTTGGTTTAAATTAGGCTTTTCCCGATTTATATGCATAACCTCCTTAAGTTTAAGTTGAAATTTAGTAGGGGCGGAATCAAGGATTTCGAAACAATCCGCACAGCAAGATTGACGACAACGTTCTGAGCTTAGTAAATGTTTATGAATGTTTCGCCTAGTTGTTATATAGTGCAAACGATTTTTCAAATATTCTGGAACTCAAGGTGATGTTCGTAACATCAAAACATGTCTTGGAAATTCAAAAATGTCGTAATCTTGTTAAAGATAACGATTTGCTTTCTGCTGTCTCGACCTTTTGGTTCCATTATCCACGAAATACAAGGTTCAAGTTTTTCATCAAATGGGGTCCTTTAAAGAAAACGACAAAACTTTTAAGATTATAAGACATGTTTCGACAGAAACGTCTGTCATCTTCAGTTGATTAATGTACAAAGCGTTAGAACTTGAATTTATAAGTAGGAACAAGTGCTTATTATGCTAGTAACAACGGAATGTACATAAAACGTGACAATGTGAGAATTAAAAGGATAGTTTAAGATTTATCTAACGTTTTGTACATTAATCAACTGAAGCTAACAGAAATTTCTGTCGAAACATGTCGTATAATCTTAAAAGTTTTGTCTTTTTTTTTTTAAGTTGTGATTTGCCTGCTAATATCAAGATCCTGTGGAAATAGAGCCCTGCTTTAAAACTGAATTTGTTTTTTCCATTCTTTTAAAAGCGCTCCCGGAGCAAGGAGATGCGATTCATTCACTTTGTCTTCCTTTGATTGGATCAAGAATTGGACCAAGAATTGTTTGTTGGAAGTTTTTTCACGATCACTAAACAAAAAGTGTGCGATAAACCATAATACTACCCTTTACTAAAAACCTACCTGTTTCCACCTTTTCTCCGGGATTCTCAATGGGTGCTTTGTTTTTCGAAGGAATGAACTACGATATTAATAGCGCTTGTCGACTTCGTCCCAAGTCTTTAAATCATGATGTGGGAGGAACATTCTTCAACTTTGATAGATCACGTGTCTCCGCTTTAATCGAGGGCTTTTGTAATGCTATACCCTCTCGATAATCCTCGACGAATATCAACGATTTATCCGAACAACAAATAATATCACAAACAGCGGGATCGGTAATCAGAATTCGAAGTACCTACATGCAATGTGTTTTAGCGCGAAAGTAGAAATTTGTTTTATTAGTAGTTTTCTTTCTCATTGGTCGCCTTACAGGTGTGATTTTTCGTTTCTTTTGGGTTAGTCACTCATTCATTGACCTCTGTCCCCTGCCTCACTCAAAACTGGCGTTTTCAAAGAACTCAACTGGAAATAACTTAAGATTGTAAGTGTTAATAATGATCTTCAAAGGTACTTACTAAAATTTGAACAATTTCCTTATTAAATGAATTCTTCTAGTGATTTATTTGTTGGGTCAAAGATCGAATTGATTTACCTACTCCAGGTTACTTATGTAAACAGCTGGGCAGATAAGCTCTTTGTGCTTGATGTGTGGGTCTCTATATGTGTTTACGATAGGTTTTTTTTTACCGGGTTTTGGCACCAAATACCTCTTAGATTATAGCAAGGCGTGGCCACTGACTGTGAAACCCTATGTGACAGCAGCTTTTTAACTTTGTTTAGCCTGCGCATTCGAGCAGTCAAGCATGCTCTTCATGTACCTCGAACTTCTGGAAGCCTTCTAGCAGGCTAGTCTTCGTAGAATAAAACTGTCAGTAACCGTTTGTCAATTGTGGCAACAACAAAAAAACAGGATTTTTTTTCCTTTCTTCCACCCTTTTTACATTGGAAATCAATATAGTTGACACAGCCCAGTCACCTCTTTACTGACACCCATTGAATTCATTAACGGTGGACCATTCCTGCACTTTGACAGATCACGAAAAAGTGGTATAGCTTCTTTAAAAACTCCAGCAACAGAGAGGGCAAAGAAAGGTAATACAGTTTGCCAAACTCCTACTGCGAAACTCGAAGATCCGTGAACATTGGTGTGATTATTTATAGTATCCTATTGTGGGTTTTACTCTTCTTAATCACTATACATACAAGGTTGAAACGTCCTTCATATCTGGCTGCTATGTCGTGGATAATGGGACCAAAAGCTCGAGACAGCAGAAAGCAAATCGTTACCTTTAAGAAGATTACGACATTTTTTTTCTTTCCAAGACATGTTTCGATGTTACGAACATCATCGTCAGTTACAGAATATTTGAAAGACCGTTAGGACTATATAACAACTAGGCGAAACATGCATGCATAATTATGATTAAGTGACAAAAATTATATATTTGAGTGAGTTACAAAGTGTTTGAAAGAATGTAAAGCCTAAAGCGTAAGTGTCAGGTGACGTGATGAACTTGTTGGTTTAAATTAGGCTTTTCCCGATTTATATGCATAACCTCCTTAAGTTTAAGTTGAAATTTAGTAGGGGCGGAATCAAGGATTTCGAAACAATCCGCACAGCAAGATTGACGACAACGTTCTGAGCTTAGTAAATGTTTATGAATGTTTCGCCTAGTTGTTATATAGTGCAAACGATTTTTCAAATATTCTGGAACTCAAGGTGATGTTCGTAACATCAAAACATGTCTTGGAAATTCAAAAATGTCGTAATCTTGTTAAAGATAACGATTTGCTTTCTGCTGTCTCGACCTTTTGGTTCCATTATCCACGAAATACAAGGTTCAAGTTTTTCATCAAATGGGGTCCTTTAAAGAAAACGACAAAACTTTTAAGATTATAAGACATGTTTCGACAGAAACTTCTGTCATCTTCACTTGATTAATGTACAAAGCGTTAGAACTTGAATTTATAAGTAGGAACAAGTGCTAATTATGCTAGTAACAACGGAATGTACATAAAACGTGACAATGTGAGAATTAAAAGGATAGTTTAAGATTTATCTAACGTTTTGTACATTAATCAACTGAAGCTAACAGAAATTTCTGTAAAAACATGTCGTATAATCTTAAAAGTTTTGTCTTTTTTTTTTTAAGTTCTGATTTGCCTGCTAATATCAAGATCCTGTGGAAATAGAGCCCTGCTTTAAAACTGAATTTCTTTTTTCCATTCTTTTAAAAGCGCTTCAGGAGCCAGGAGATGCGATTCATTCACTTTGTCTTCCTTTGATTGGATCAAGAATTGGACCAAGAATTGTTTGTTGGAAGTTTTTTCACGATCACTAAACAAAAAGTGTGCGATAAACCATAATACTACCCTTTACTAAAAACCTACCTGTTTCCACCTTTTCTCCGGGATTCTCAATGGGTGCTTTGTTTTTCGAAGGAATGAACTACGATATTAATACCGCTTGTCGACTTCGTCCCAAGTCTTTAAATCATGATGTGGGCGGAACATTCTTCAACTTTGATAGATCACGTGTCTCCGCGTTAATCGAGGGCTTTTGTAATGCTATACCCTCTCGATAATCCTCGACGAATATCAACGATTTATCCGAACAACAAATAATATCACAAACAGCGGGATCGGTAATCAGAATTCGAAGTACCTACATGCAATGTGTTTTAGCGCGAAAGTAGAAATTTGTTTTATTAGTAGTTTTCTTTCTCATTGGTCGCCTTACAGGTGTGATTTTTCGTTTCTTTTGGGTTAGTCACTCATTCATTGACCTCTGTCCCCTGCCTCACTCAAAACTGGCGTTTTCAAAGAACTCAACTGGAAATAACTTAAGATTGTAAGTGTTGATAATGATCTTCAAAGGTACTTACTAAAATTTGACCAATTTCCTTATTAAATGAATTCTTCTAGTGATTTATTTGTTGGGTCAAAGATCGAATTGATTTACCTACTCCAGGTTACTTATGTAAACAGCTGGGCAGATAAGCTCTTTGTGCTTGACGTGTGGGTCTCTATATGTGTTTACGATAGGTTTTTTTTTACCGGGTTTTGGCACCAAATACCTCTTAGATTATAGCAAGGCGTGGCCACTGACTGTGAAACCCTATCTGACAGCAGCTTTTTAACTTTGTTTAGCCTGCGCATTCGAGCAGTCAAGCATGCTCTTCATGTACCTCGAACTTCTGGAAGCCTTCTAGCAGGCTAGTCTTCGTAGAATAAAACTGTCAGTAACCGTTTGTCAATTGTGGCAACAACAAAAAAACAGGATTTTTTTTCCTTTCTTCCACCCTTTTTACATTGGAAATCAATATTGTTGACACAACCTAGTCACCTCTTTACTGACACCCATTGAATTCATTAACGGTGGACCATTCCTGCACTTTGACAGATCACGAAAAAGTGGTATAGCTTCTTTAAAAACTCCAGCAACAGAGAGGGCAAAGAAAGGTAATACAGTTTGCCAAACTCTTACTGCGAAACTCGAAGATCCGTGAACATTGGTGTGATTATTTATAGTATCCTATTGTGGGTTTTACTCTTCTTAATCACTATACATTCAAGGTTGAAACGTCCTTCATATCTGGCTGCTATGTCGTGGATAATGGGACCAAAAGCTCGAGACAGCAGAAAGCAAATCGTTACCTTTAAGAAGATTACGACATTTTTTTTCTTTCCAAGACATGTTTCGATGTTACGAACATCATCGTCAGTTACAGAATATTTGAAAGACCGTTAGGACTATATAACAACTAGGCGAAACATGCATAATTAATTATGATTAAGTGACAAAAATTACATATTTGAGTGAGTTACAAAGTGTTTGAAAGAATGTAAAGCCTAAAGCGTAAGTGTCAGGTGACGTGATGAACTTGTTGGTTTAAATTAGGCTTTTCCCGATTTATATGCATAACCTCCTTAAGTTTAAGTTGAAATTTAGTAGGGGCGGAATCAAGGATTTCGAAACAATCCGCACAGAAAGATTGACGACAACGTTCTGAGCTTAGTAAATGTTTATGAATGTTTCGCCTAGTTGTTATATAGTGCAAACGATTTTTCAAATATTCTGGAACTCAAGGTGATGTTCGTAACATCAAAACATGTCTTGGAAATTAAAAAATGTCGTAATCTTGTTAAAGATAACGATTTGCTTTCTGCTGTCTCGACCTTTTGGTTCCATTATCCACGAAATACAAGGTTCAAGTTTTTCATCAAATGGGGTCCTTTAAAGAAAACGACAAAACTTTTAAGATTATAAGACATGTTTCGACAGAAACTTCTGTCATCTTCACTTGATTAATGTACAAAGCGTTAGAACTTGAATTTATAAGTAGGAACAAGTGCTAATTATGCTAGTAACAACGGAATGTACATAAAACGTGACAATGTGAGAATTAAAAGGATAGTTTAAGATTTATCTAACGTTTTGTACATTAATCAACTGAAGCTAACAGAAATTTCTGTAAAAACATGTCGTATAATCTTAAAAGTTTTGTCTTTTTTTTTTAAGTTCTGATTTGCCTGCTAATATCAAGATCCTGTGGAAATAGAGCCCTGCTTTAAAACTGAATTTCTTTTTTCCATTCTTTTAAAAGCGCTCCCGGAGCCAGGAGATGCGATTCATTCACTTTGTCTTCCTTTGATTGGATCAAGAATTGGACCAAGAATTGTTTGTTGGAAGTTTTTTCACGATCACTAAACAAAAAGTGTGCGATAAACCATAATACTACCCTTTACTAAAAACCTACCTGTTTCCACCTTTTCTCCGGGATTCTCAATGGGTGCTTTGTTTTTCGAAGGAATGAACTACGATATTAATACCGCTTGTCGACTTCGTCCCAAGTCTTTAAATCATGATGTGGGCGGAACATTCTTCAACTTTGATAGATCACGTGTCTCCGCGTTAATCGAGGGCTTTTGTAATGCTATACCCTCTCGATAATCCTCGACGAATATCAACGATTTATCCGAACAACAAATAATATCACAAACAGCGGGATCGGTAATCAGAATTCGAAGTACCTACATGCAATGTGTTTTAGCGCGAAAGTAGAAATTTGTTTTATTAGTAGTTTTCTTTCTCATTGGTCGCCTTACAGGTGTGATTTTTCGTTTCTTTTGGGTTAGTCACTCATTCATTGACCTCTGTCCCCTGCCTCACTCAAAACTGGCGTTTTCAAAGAACTCAACTGGAAATAACTTAAGATTGTAAGTGTTGATAATGATCTTCAAAGGTACTTACTAAAATTTGACCAATTTCCTTATTAAATGAATTCTTCTAGTGATTTATTTGTTGGGTCAAAGATCGAATTGATTTACCTACTCCAGGTTACTTATGTAAACAGCTGGGCAGATAAGCTCTTTGTGCTTGACGTGTGGGTCTCTATATGTGTTTACGATAGGTTTTTTTTTACCGGGTTTTGGCACCAAATACCTCTTAGATTATAGCAAGGCGTGGCCACTGACTGTGAAACCCTATCTGACAGCAGCTTTTTAACTTTGTTTAGCCTGCGCATTCGAGCAGTCAAGCATGCTCTTCATGTACCTCGAACTTCTGGAAGCCTTCTAGCAGGCTAGTCTTCGTAGAATAAAACTGTCAGTAACCGTTTGTCAATTGTGGCAACAACAAAAAAACAGGATTTTTTTTCCTTTCTTCCACCCTTTTTACATTGGAAATCAATATTGTTGACACAACCTAGTCACCTCTTTACTGACACCCATTGAATTCATTAACGGTGGACCATTCCTGCACTTTGACAGATCACGAAAAAGTGGTATAGCTTCTTTAAAAACTCCAGCAACAGAGAGGGCAAAGAAAGGTAATACAGTTTGCCAAACTCTTACTGCGAAACTCGAAGATCCGTGAACATTGGTGTGATTATTTATAGTATCCTATTGTGGGTTTTACTCTTCTTAATCACTATACATTCAAGGTTGAAACGTCCTTCATATCTGGCTGCTATGTCGTGGATAATGGGACCAAAAGCTCGAGACAGCAGAAAGCAAATCGTTACCTTTAAGAAGATTACGACATTTTTTTTCTTTCCAAGACATGTTTCGATGTTACGAACATCATCGTCAGTTACAGAATATTTGAAAGACCGTTAGGACTATATAACAACTAGGCGAAACATGCATAATTAATTATGATTAAGTGACAAAAATTACATATTTGAGTGAGTTACAAAGTGTTTGAAAGAATGTAAAGCCTAAAGCGTAAGTGTCAGGTGACGTGATGAACTTGTTGGTTTAAATTAGGCTTTTCCCGATTTATATGCATAACCTCCTTAAGTTTAAGTTGAAATTTAGTAGGGGCGGAATCAAGGATTTCGAAACAATCCGCACAGAAAGATTGACGACAACGTTCTGAGCTTAGTAAATGTTTATGAATGTTTCGCCTAGTTGTTATATAGTGCAAACGATTTTTCAAATATTCTGGAACTCAAGGTGATGTTCGTAACATCAAAACATGTCTTGGAAATTAAAAAATGTCGTAATCTTGTTAAAGATAACGATTTGCTTTCTGCTGTCTCGACCTTTTGGTTCCATTATCCACGAAATACAAGGTTCAAGTTTTTCATCAAATGGGGTCCTTTAAAGAAGACGACAAAACTTTTAAGATTATAAGACATGTTTCGACAGAAACTTCTGTCATCTTCACTTGATTAATGTACAATGCGTTAGAACTTGAATTTATAAGTAGGAACAAGTGCTAATTATGCTAGTAACAACGGAATGTACATAAAACGTGACAATGTGAGAATTAAAAGGATAGTTTAAGATTTATCTAACGTTTTGTACATTAATCAACTGAAGCTAACAGAAATTTCTGTAAAAACATGTCGTATAATCTTAAAAGTTTTGTCTTTCTTTTTTTAAGTTCTGATTTTCCTGCTAATATCAAGATCCTGTGGAAATAGAGCCCTGCTTTAAAACTGAATTTCTTTTTTCCATTCTTTTAAAAGCGCTCGCGGAGCCAGGAGATGCGATTTATTCACTTTGTCTTCCTTTGATTGGATCAAGAATTGGACCAAGAATTGTTTGTTGGAGGTTTTTTCACGATCACTAAACAAAAAGTGTGCGATAAACCATAATACTACCCTTTACTAAAAACCTACCTGTTTCCACCTTTTCTCCGGGATTCTCAATGGGTGCTTTGTTTTTCGAAGGAATGAACTACGATATTAATAGCGCTTGCCGACTTCGTCCCAAGTCTTTAAATCATGATGTGGGCGGAACATTCTTCAACTTTGATGGATCACGTGTCTCCGCCTTAATCGAGGGCTTTTGTAATGCTATACCCACTGGATAATCCTCGACGAATATCAACGATTTATCCGAACAACAAATAATATCACAAACAGCGGGATCGGTAATCAGAATTCAAAGTACCTACATGAAACGTGTTTTAGCGCGAAGGTAGAAATTTGTTTTATTAGTAGTTTTCTTTCTCATTGGTCGACTTACGGGTGTGATTTTTCATTTCTTTTGGGTTAGTGACTCATTCATTGACCTCTGTCCCCTGCCTCACTCAAAACTGGCGTTTTCAAAGAACTCAACTGGAAATAACTTAAGATTGTAAGTGTTAATAAAGGTACTTACTAAAATTTGAACAAAGTTCCTTATTAAATGAATTCTCCTAGTGATTTATTTGTTGCGTCAAAGATCGAATTGATTTACCTACTCCAGGTTACTTAGGTAAACAGCTGGGCAGATAAGCTCTTTGTGCTTGACGGGTGGGTCTCTATATGTGTTTACGATAGGTTTTCTTTGACCGGGTTTTGGCACCAGTAACTACTTGACTGACGTCTTCGGAAAAAAATCGTGATTCTTTAAACCGAAACCGTTGACGAATTTCTTAAGTTGATTTAACGCGTTGTCGTTGTAAAGGGAGCTTTTTTCGTAATTTTAACTGTCGAGTTATTCCTGCCAAAAAACCGAAGGACGTAGCCAAGGTTGGAATAGGCGGAAGATAAAGCTTTTCCATGATTCTTTGGATCAGCCAAGAAATCCAATGTGTACTTGTTCAATTTTTTTCCGGAAAGTGTGAAATCACAAAATTCCCGCTTTTAAAGTATTGATGTGAGTTTATGCCACAAAGATTTTTTCTGAGGATAACCGAGTAAAGGGACTGCTCTCCACTAAAATAATTACAAACATACCTTTGATCTGTTAAATTGTGAAAAGTGAAATGGTACTGATCAAATGACAACATTTTCCAGATGTTTGAGACACGTATTTGTAAATATTAGATCTGGAATATCACATTGGTAGATGCAGGGAGATAACAGAAATTTTTTTCGGACATGGGGGATTATAACGCCTATCCCGACAGCAAGAAAACGATCTCAGCCTGAAACTGTACTTACAGTAGAAGTAACTTGCGTTTTCAGCGGGGTTAGTGTTTGGATGGGAGACCAAAACAATATACCCCTCACGAAACAGAAGCATCGGACCAAAAATACTATCAACGCTAAAAAATGCGAACTCAGCAAGGTACATATTTTGTTAGCTTGCTTTATGCAAAACAAGAACATCATTGCGTTCGAGGTACGAGAACGCAACGCCTAATTTGTGTTGTAAGGGAAGTTTTTTCGAGATTGCATTTTCGTCGACACACTTTTGCCTCGCTTTGAGGCGCTTGGTTACGTTGTGCCTCACTTTGACGAACTAACGCACGTGGTGATTTGTGCGGCGTTCATTATTCTAGCGTTTGGTGAGGTGTGATAATCTTCCATCGTTCATCGTTGAAAAGAGCTGAAAGATTGCTGAAGGTCTGTCAACTGAAGTCGGTAAAATTTTACTTTGGATTAAGCATGGTTCGTCACCCGTCCTTGGAAAATGTGTGCGACTCCTCGCGCTTGCATCAAACCGGGTTGTTTTGCTCGGCGGCCGTTGTGCCACAAAGTAAATCTACCGAGATATGACACTCGTCGGCGCCATGTCATCATGACTTGTGATATTTACGGCATTGAAATCAACAAACTGAATTTATTGTGTCCCGGCGTTCAGCACAGAAAAGTAATCTTTGGTCTTATAATGCCACAAGCTGAAAAGACCTGCAAGTAACAGTTTCATTTTAGAGTAATTTTCAGTAGTTGTCTACTTGTAGAATTCCAAATAAATAGTTAATGATTACGTCTAACAAGTTGTCACGTTCATAGATGCAGTACAGTGGAATTAGCGTTATATCGAGGTATCATTATAACGAGACTCCCGATATAACGATATTGCCTTAAAATAACCGAAAATATCTTTATATCAGGGTAAAATTAACATATGCTTTTTTACTACTGTACATATTGTTTTGTAATGAGTATCAAATGACTCACAATTTGCAAAGCATTAGACGTTATCAAGGTTACACAACAAAGTCTGTGATATGAATCGTAAAAGGGAAACAAAACAAAACTTAAACATTTGAAGTTGTATCTGTGTACTGATGCTGTAATATCGTTATATCGGGGAAGATTTTACGCTCGTTACGCTAAGAACTCAGCTTTATATCGGGAATATCATTATCTTCGGGGTTCTGTCCCA
Organism: Montipora foliosa; assembly: GCF_036669935.1. Lineage (NCBI taxonomy): Eukaryota > Metazoa > Cnidaria > Anthozoa > Scleractinia > Acroporidae > Montipora > Montipora foliosa. The sequence continues at coordinate 20,690,120 of NC_090875.1, forward strand.
TACATTTTACTGTAACTTTTGCCGGGATATAGCATGTTTATCTTTATACCGGGGATATCGTTATATCGAGGATCGTTGTATCGGGGTTCCACTGTAATAACATTTCCCTATCGCACGAACCATCCACCCTCCCCCCTCAGTTGCTACCTGTACCAAACCTGTACCTTCCTACAAACATCGAAAGCACTCCCCTAAGCTTCGATTACCCCTAGTTCTAAAAGCTTATTCTACGCAAAAAGTAGGTTCTGGAGGTAATTTTGAGAGTGGAAATCAAGGTTACGCGGCAGACGGCAAATACAAACTCACGATTTAATTCAGTTAACACACCAGAAGACGCTAACCTCATTTTGACAAGAAAATGCTTTACTATTGCCATAAAAAACTATCCAGTTAAGCTCGCATATCATAAAACATGATGTATTCATAAAGGCCACCATGAAACAAACAACATATTTGCTATTAGAGGCAAAAACCCCTTCTATTTCATTACGTGCGTGAAGAGAAGAAACTCAATCGTGTCAAATATGCGCAATATTGCAACAAACTAAATTTCAGGATCAAACCGTTTCCATGAAGAACCCTTTCCTTGAATAATGAAGCATAAAATACACGACAAGCTTTCTTTCAAATAATTCTTGGCTGTTACATTTCCAATTATTTTTTTAACCTGAAGACTGTGCAGAGTTGATCACAGATCCACGTAAGGTGTTCGATTCGTTCAATCGTTCTTTGTCTTTGTTGAACCCATAAGTTACCAGAGAATTTTTTATTTGGTCAGTCAGTGTTCTACATAACCGTCACACTTGGTTAAATATTATTTTAGAAATACAGCTCACTTTGATTTCGGCTCGACGGGCGATAAATTGTTGTCGAAGTCCATTACTCGCCGCTTTTGAGATTCCAGGTGTTGGTTTTTCACCACCTGCCTGGTTTATCCAACTGACTTTCCATTATTGAGCTTCATAAGGGTATATTTTATTCAAAGATCCACTAAAACGCCATTCGCGTTACATGACTTTCGACGCCATTGCAGGCTAAGTTAATGATTCTCCTGTGTCCACCAGAGAAATCTACGCATTTCCACTACCCTCTCGATCCTTAGAAAATACGCGCAGAGGGCTCTATGCACAAAGACACCAATTACCAGGGGAGTGACAGGCAAGACTTTTACCGACACGGAAAATAAAAAAAAAATTATAATAATCTACCCATTTTCCGACCTGGGATTGCCATACGGCAACCCAGTAATTAAAAACCGTGCTCAAGTGCACCTTTGCAAGAATCGAAGCTATAATCTTGAACCGCTGACCGGTTGGCTCAATTGGTTGAGCATTGGACAGGGATCAAAACTCTGACGGGATCAATACCGAGGGTCTTTAAATAACTGAGCAGAAGAGAAAGTGCTGCATCTGAAATAACATTTGGATACTGCCTTAAGTTTTTAATGACAAAGAGACACTCTAGTCTTCTTAGATAAGGACGATAAAACGTAGCCCCCTCACATCACTTGTGTAGGATGTTAACAAATCCTGCCTACAGTTCGACAAGAACTGTGTGGTTGTCTCTCACTCACTATTTGATTTCAGTTAAGATTTCAAACTGCACGGCTGCCCTTTGCGCCAAAACAAAAGCAGTCTGGCAAAGTCCCCCACAAAGTGTTGTTAGCAGAAAAGTTATCAAAAGATTTGCTAACCCAAATACTGATTGAATTAAGAATAGGAAACACAGAAAACTATATCAGATTTGATGCCCCCAAATAACATTCTAACAACCGGCATTTTTTAATCGCGCATTCAAGCATCCTCTTCTCAAGTTCGTTTGCTACAAAAAAAAAGTGCGAAATGATCTCAACTATTTCGGATTTTTCAACTACCGCTAATTTTCTCTCTTATCAATAATTAAGACACCGTTGCTTAAACATTTTAAAGTTCTAATCTTTGACTCGCAGTTTCCCCAAGCTCGTTTCTCCTCACCTTAAAGTTTCTTTCTCGTTTTTTCCAGTTACCTAATACCAGGCAAAGAAACAAGAAATTGGTTGAAATTCTTCTTGAACTGCGATGCAAAATCAAATGCTCATTCCCAACTTGAAGTTTCTGACTTAAGTATTGAACAATTATTCACCGAGCCTGAGATGAGAAATTGTTTTAGTATAATTACATAGGTGATTATTTTTAAAAAAAACATGCATTTTCTTTAAGACAATTAATTTCTTCGTCCGTCACCTCGACGAAACGGCTTGCG
>NC_090875.1:20697360-20699860 GCF_036669935.1 Montipora foliosa
TGTTTTTTAAATGGGTTGCACCCTCCGAATTCTCCAATTATGCAGTCCTCCCCTATATTAATAGGGAGCTTTAGCAACGACGACGGGAACGGCAACGAGAACGTCATGTAAAAACATAAATTCACGTTATTGCGATCACTTCGCGACTATTCCAAGCCTTTTAATATGACAAAGGTGTTTCAGTCCCTCAGGAATGAAACCGTTACGAGCGGCGCTTAATTTAGGGGAGAAAAATGAAAATTTTTCTCCAGGTGCTGACATTCTCCATAACACCTCAAACTTGGTAATTTCACGTTGTTGCTTTGCTGACGACGGCAAAGAAATGGACAAAAATGAAAAACGCACGTGCAGGGCGTGCAAAGCTATTGTTTTTGCCCACTAAATATGCAAATTTGTGACGTTCTTGTTGCCGTCGCCGTTGTCGTTGCTAAAGCTCCCTAATGGCATTTTTTACGACGGCTACGGCAACGAAAGCGTTAGTCCAAAATATAACTTAGCGCTATCGCAAGTATTTCGCGATTATTCCGTCTTGTTCACCTTGTACAATGCAGGCGCACTATCCTGTAACTGGGTGGGTACGAACGGTTTTGAATTCAAAACAGAAAATGAATGTTTCTTTGTTATATGCTCACGTTGTCTTCAAAACCTGTAAAAACATGGTGATTTCACGTTGTTGTTTCGTTGAGTACTGCAGAGAAATGCACGGAAATTCGTGTTGCACGTGCAGCACGAGTATTTTTCCTTTTTTAACCAATAATATTCTTGCTCAGTGGCGTTCCCGTAGCATGTCGTCTGCTTAAACTCCCTATTCTCTCCTATAGAGACCTGAAAGATTCATTTGGCTTTAACGGGAAGCCAACCAAGCCAACCAAGCCAACCAACCAAAACTTAAGCCAACCAACCAACCAAACCAACCAACCAAGCCTCGATACCCTACAGTGAATTGAAAAGAATTCTTGCTCTAAAATGAGGCTTGGTAGGCTAATTTGCACGTGGACAAAAGAATTATAAATGTGACCGCCATTTATGAATAAGGTCTATTGCATTACGTACATCTCGGTTTCTAATAATCAGCATTTCTTATTTATAACTATTCCATATAACTTCCACAACATGCAAGTCATCAGGTGAACAAAGTCTGAAAGATTTTGAAGGTAGTTGCCCTCGTATACCATGTAAATTTAAGAACCCTTAAATAAGTTTTCAGCCTCAGTTCCACTGAATTAGACATTCTTATATACATATAAAAAAGAGTGTAACCAGTATGGTTGGAGATTATTCCGTTTTTCGGCATTAAAATTTCTACTCGAGACGATCATGCATAAGAAGATTTTCAATGCGCTTATTGCATAGAGATGTAGAGTTTGAAATGAGTGGTAAGAAAGAGGACAGGTAATTTGCAAATATAAATATCTCAGTATTCTCTTATTTACATAATACTCTTTGCTTGACAAGAAATTACGAAAGGCCAGTTTTTTGCAACGAGGATAACAGCGAAAAAAAGCACTACTTTGTTGCGACTTTTCTAGAGTGAAAACTTGTTCAGAAATCAAAAGTCTACGTTAACAGCACACACCAAGGTTACTTCTTAGTAGCTGGCTAGAGAGCTTCTTCTCACTACTTTTTCCTCCGGCCGCGCTTTATATCAGCCATTTGATGAGGGCCAGTCTCGTGCCTCTCAAGTTGCCTCCTTCATGGCCAAAAAGAATTCTGGGTAATTCTGCCATTCCGTGACAAGGGAAGCCCCCCGATTTTCATTTCATTGATTTTTTATGAGTGTTGGGTCACCCAGTCCTACCAGCAAAATACAGCACTGATTGAAGTTTTAAGCTTTCAAAACTTGCCCAAATTGTATCGGTAGGTGCTGGATTTCGTCCACAGAAAGGCCAGAGAGACAACTTCACTCGTAAACCGCCATGTTTACAACAGAGCATTTAGGGCGACCCACTCTCCGTAAAATCATCTCTCACCTATGTCTCGAGAAGACCAGACACGCGCGCTTCTTACCTTACGAGTTCATGGCTGTACAATCTGTTGAACTGAAATGTCAATTCCTGGTAACTTAACCAGCATCTTCTTTTTTTTGGGGGGGGGGAGAGAAAAGGAAAGGGGAGAGGGTACGCCTCCTATCGGGGAGCCAGAACATTTACGCACGCGCGGACGGAATGTTTGAGCAAGAGAGAAAAACGCAGTACCTCCAGACACCGGCGCTGGAGCGTCGTACCAAACGAGTCATCCCGGGATTTCGGCCCGTGCGATCGCTTTTGGACGCAGTTGACCCTTCACTGCTTTCTGCTACCGACCTTGCCTCCCGGTACGGCATTGAGGGAGAGATATGTCGGCCCCTAAACCATATGTGACAAATCCCACGCCCACTCACAGCTCCAAACCGCCCTTGTCAGTTTAAGGTAAGAATTCGATGACATATATATTGAAGGGAAAGTCATTTTCTCTCTCATATGGTAAGCACTGAAGTCGCAGATTACATATTGTGCGCACG